>NC_069502.1:221756178-222068678 GCF_027579735.1 Bombina bombina
CAGTTAAGTTTAAAATAAAAAATGGAAAGGTTAGTTACCGCATCTGGCCAAATGGGGCAAGCTCAGGTACCACGTCAAGGTCCTTTCCAATACCTGAGTCCCTAACACAGCCACACAATGCAAGCTCTCAAATCCAAACAAACTGGGAACAAGGGAGGGGTGCCCAGGCATATGTAATCACCCAGAAATATACAAAACACGGAAGGGGACGGCACTCCACGACCGGACCGGGTACACATCCCATGACCCAGCAACATGCTCAGCCCTGGGTGCTCAGTGGCACTCACAAAAAGCTGTGCTGTCACCTGAGTCACAGGCAGTTAACCCCAGACAGGAGTGGGTGCAAGAACCATAGGGGAATTACAAAACAAATGAATACAACACATAGAGAGTTAACTGCCTGTGATGTTCTATGTGTTGTGTTAATATTTTTGCTTTGTAATTTTGTCTATGGGCGTTGCGCCCAGGCTGGCCTGGAGTTAAGCCGCGCAGATGTCTGAGTGCTGGTATTTTTGGGCTGGCTCCTAGATTTTTAAATAATATATGTCAAGCCCTGATATAAGCTTTTGAGTCACTCTTTTGACGCCAATCAACAAGTATTAATGTGGCTCTACAGTGTACTAGAGGTAAGTATTTATCCATCAAAGCTAATTTAAAGGAAATTAATGAATACTGACAAATTTCATATTTGTTTTCTTTAAATTAGTTGGTGTATTTATTTGAATATTCAAAACAAATATAGGGGCCGATTAACTATGCCCTGAAAGGGGCCAACTCGCCCTTTTTCCGCGCAAGCCTTCAGGCTCACCGGAAACAGCAGTTAAGAAGCAGCGGTCTAAAGACCGCTGCTCCTTAACTGGATCTGCCACCTCTGAGCAGCGTACAGCAATAAACCCAATAAAAACGATTGGGTTGATTGACACCCCCTTTCTAGCGTCCGATTGGCCGCAAATCTGCAGGGGGCAGCATTGCACAAACAGATCGCTAGAACTGCTTGGCAATGCTGAATGCTGACAGCGTATGCTGTCTGCATTCAGCGATGTCTGGTGGGCATGATACGCTGCAGCGTATCATGTCTGCCAGACATTGTTAAATCGGCCCCATTGTGTTTTCATTATGAATTCACATTCATAACTAATGAATGTACCTCTTAGATCCTAGTCTATAAAATTATGGTAATACACATAGTCCTGAAAAAGTTCATCGCATTCAGCGATGTCTGGCGGGCATGATACGCTGCAGCGTATCATGTCTGCCAGACATTGTTAAATCGGCCCCATTGTGTTTTCATTATGAATTCACATTCATAACTAATGAATGCACCTCTTAGATCCTAGTCTATAAAATTATGGTAATACACATAGTCCTGAAAAAGTTCAAATTAAATATTAACGTGGATAAATCATTTTCCAGATAATAGATCCACTATACATAGTATTAGAAATCTATTCAGAGTTATCAGAGTATAAAAGACTCTAATATCACGTTAACATATTGCAGAAAACTATAATAAAGTGAAAAACAACTGAATTCCCCTGGGTGAACAATTTTATTGAACCACTTTTATTGGTTAGAAAGTTAAAGATCTCCAATGCTAAACAGGAAGTTAAAAAATAAAGTCAAGGAAAAGCAGACTGAGACAAAGATTACATGTGACTGGATCACTGATGAAGATCTCCTAGGATATGGCAACACATGGCTCAGAACAGGGGCAATATTCTTTTAAACATGAGGATATTTCCACCATGTTTTTCTTGCCCCAGTGCTGTCTAGAATTGGCCTCTGCTATGCAGACACAAAAGCCCATACTCTACTATTCCACAGTTTTAGTACAAAGAAAATTCATCAAAATAAACAATTTCTAAATCTTCATAGACTTCTGGACACTTGACACAATTTATTAGTTTGTTTCCATGTTTTTATTAGTTCAGTTTTTTACAAGGAGATGTGCACTATATCTATATATATATATATATATATATATATATATATATATATATATATATATATATATATATTTAATCTACAGATCTATACATACATAAAAATTGATACCTTTTATGAACCTGTTGTTTCCCAGATTTTTACAACGAGATGTGCACTATATATATATATATATATATATATATATATATATATATATATATATATATATATATATACTTTTAATCTACAGATCTATACATACATAAAAATTGATACCTTTTATGAACCTGTTGTTTCCCAGATCTGGTATGTATAAATTATTAAGGCACAATTTTAGCATTGTATATTTCATTTGAGTCCATGTTATGAAATAAAAAACAGTTACACCTTGGTGATTATAAAAAGGAAGAGGTTCCTCTGTCCCTGATGAAGTGCCTAGCAGCATGAATCACATAGGATTTTTCTCACACCAGTCAGCACACTGCTCTACAGTTTGACCTTGTATATGCTTTTAACTTTTGTACTCAATAAAGGAATATTTTAATATTACATCACCCCCCATATCACTGGGCAATATTTGTCACACATGTTCTATTCTGTCCTTCTTACTGATATCTTTTTTCCCCAAGCATTGTTTAAAGGGATAGAGTTGGGCGCTAATGTTCTATACTTTCTATTGAGTTCAATGTCTATGTGGGTGAGTGGGGGGTGCAACTCTGCTTGCAAGTAGTGTTTTTTTCTTTTTCCTCACTGGGGAGTCTAAACCTGGGTATGTGATTCTCCTGGGTCTCCCTAACCTCTCTTTCCTCCTCCTTTACTCCTGTATGTTTTTTCCAGCTCTTTGTGGCTATCAGATGCAGGACTCTCCTATACCTCTCTACTCGTCCCCTCAGTCTTCTCATAATCCAGGAGTGAAAAGTCTTCTGGAAACCCTGGCCTGAGCACCACCACTACCATGTTACAGGTACCCCTACTATCTGCTAGAAAATGGGATGCTTAGTGCAGAGTACACTTTTTTGTGTACACACAGGTTACCTAGTTAATGCATTTATGACAAGATATTGGCTAATTAACTACGAATGTTCAAGAATTTATTGTTATATTTTTTGCCCAAGTACACTGTCTTTTTAACTCTTCCAACTTCAGGATAATTTTCTGTTTGAAGAGCCTTATTGCCAAGTGCATACAATGGATTTCAGACATTTGTAAAGGAATAGTTAACAGTCAGGCTTTATTGTATTTGAGACTGAATCTGAGATTATGGTGGAACTAACTGAAATTAATTTTGCCTTAAAGTAACATTAAAATATTTATTTTTCTGTTTTGCATTGAAAACTAATGAACATTTTGGGGCCGATTTCAGGCTCACCCGAAACAGAAGTTATGAAGCATCGATCTAAAGACTGCTGCTCCTTAACTTGTCCGCCTGCTCTGAGGCCGCAGACAAAAATTAACCCCATTGAATATGATCGGGTTTATTGACACCCCCTGCTAGCGGCATTGCACCAGCAGTTCACAAGAACTGCTGGTGCAATGATAAATGCTGACAGCATATACTGTTGACATTTATCGATGTACAGCGGACATGATACTCTACATCGTATCATATCCGCTCGCACTATGATAAATCTACCCCTTTGTCTGTTTGTTTAATCTTATTTTATTTTGTTAAACCAATCTCAGAAATAAAATAATGCTTTTAGTTTTCCATACCTATGAAGACTAGTCACATTAAACTAATGCAGCTACAGGTGCTGTCCTAATCAACAAGGAAATAATACTTGAGATTTCTTTGTATAAATCTGTGTATTCCCTCTTAGTTTCATTATCAATTTAAACATTTTTGATATAATATGAAAATGTTACATTTTCATTGAAATGGAAACACCACATTCTAAGTCTAGAAACAGAGAGGGGTGATAATTTTTCAGAGGTTTTCAAGAAGCCTTCACAATTTTTGTCTAGACACAACTTCTTTGTAAAACCTAATCACAGTTATCTGCTGGCTTTTTATTATCAGGTAGCAATGCATTTCAGCCAAAAGCAGCATATGCTAGGAGAGAGGTAATCAAACAAGCAGATAATTGAGAGTTAGTTTGGGAAATGTGGATCTCATGTGGACAAAAGTTGGATATAGACATTTTTTTTAAATACCTATGAAGCAGTTACAGGTTAGATTTTTCAGACATACATGTTTCACTGTTCATCTTAATCATCAAATTACTGAGTAAGACAAGGTGTAAATTGTTACAGTTTCTACCAAATTACTCCAGAAGAATCTAACCAGTCTTAAAGGACCAGTAAACACAGTAGATTTGCATAATCAACAAATGCAAGATAACAAGACAATGCAATAGCATTTACTCTGAATTTCAAATGAGTAGTAGATTTTTTTTTTCTAACAAATTTCAAAGTTATGTCTATTTCCACTCCCCTTGTACCATGTGATAGCAATCAGCCAATCACTAATGCATATACGTATAGTCTGTGAATTCTTGCACATGCTCAGTAGGAGCTGGTGACTCAAAAAGTGTAAATATAAAAGACTGTGCAAATTTTTTTTAATGGAAGTATATCGGAAAGTTGTTTAAAATTACTATCTGAATTAGGAAAATTTTATTTGACCTGAGTGTCCCTTTAAGAGAAGAAATTTGTTTTCTTTCCCTTTCTCCTTCAATGTACATTTTTTCATCCTCATCCAGAGAAACCTTTAAGGCTCTAAAAAAGAGGCAAGAAAAGTTTGATGATTCGGAGGCTCTGCTTTCTACTGTGCTGAAAGCTAGCTCAGCTATATCTGTCTATAGTGTGAAAATTAAAACACAAATTAATGAACATTTTTGTCATTTTTTAAGGTATTTTGGAATTCCTGAACGAAAAAAGCAACAGTACAAGTTTCATTTAGATCACAAACTAAATAAGCAGAGAGTGCAGTGAGCATTGATGAGAATTAAATCTACACTTAGGAAACACAATTCCAAACTGAGGTGTACCTTACTAGCCTGTGCACCTTGATTCTTTCTTCTCTTGAGCCTTTCAAGAGAACTTTCCGTTTAGAATATGACTCAAAAGATGATTTTCCTGTTGGTCATAACTTCAGCAAAAATAGATTTCAAACTTAAAGGGACATAATACTCATATGCTAAATCACTTGAAACTAATGCAGTATAACTGTAAAAAGCTGACAGGAAAATATCACCTGAGCATCTCTATGTAAAAAAGGAAGATATTTTACCTCACAATTTCCTCAGCTCAGCAGAGTAAGTTCTGTGTAAAAAGTTATACTCAGCTGCTCCCAGCTGCAGGTAAACAAATTTAAAAAAATTAAGAAATGAACAGCAGCCAATTAGCATCAGCAGTGCTGAGGTCATGAACTCTTACTGTGATCTCATGAGATTTGACTTAACGCTCATGAGATTTCATAGTAAGCTTCCTTTACCTGATTGGTGAAATAATATGAGAGTTCACGAGGCTCATCCTTTCAGCTGTCCCAGGACAGACACACTAAAATGCTGCTTAGATATCCTTTACAATGGGAGGAGGCTACTGAGGAACATTTGAGGTAAAATATCTTTCTTTTTTACATAGAGATGTTCAGGTGATATTTTCTAGTCAGCTTTTTATAGCTATGCTGTATCACTTTCAAGTGTTTAAACATTTGGGTATTATGGTCCTTTAAGGCATTTTCTTTAGAGAAATCTTAATTAGTACTACAGCAAGATATTATCTTGCTGAAATTAGCGCTGTGGAATCTGTTGGCGCTCTACAAATAACCGATAATAATAATCAGTTCCAAAATGTCTACCTAAATGTAGTGAAGTTTGTACCATGAATCTTTCTGTCCTTATGTCTTGGGTATTTTTTGTCAAAAGAGCAAATATTACTTTAGATTTGGTAAAAGTGGAGAAAAAAAAAACTTTATGTTTTTCATTCCTCAAGGTTATATGAGATATTTGCTTCTGGCAAAAGAAGGATCATGCTCTGCATTATTATGGTTTATCAACTGCAAAGCTAGCCAGTCCCTCAGGGCAGCAGAAGAAAAGGCCTAGACTTCAGACATATGCAAGGCATTCTGTTCATAGCTGTCTAGACTCGGTGTCTAAGCATCCTCTGATTCAAGATTTGGAAGCAAAATTCATAGCAAAATTTTGAGAAAAGTAAGGTAAAACGTTAAAAGTAATTGATAAAAAGAGTATTGACTTTTTATTTGTGTTTCATGCCTCTTTAAATACACATAAACCAGCAATGCTTTATGTGCTACATCTTTATATTATTGCACTGTCACTTACAAAGACTTTTTGTGTTTAACTCCATCAATAAACACATAGTAAAAGTTAGCTCTGAAGCATGAATGGTATAATATTTAATTGGGATGTTTTGTATATAGTATAGTGCTTTGCACTCTTGAAAGTTAAATGGACAGTCTAGTAAAAATTACATTTTTATGACTCAGATAGGAAAAGCAATTTTAATAAACTTTTTAATTTAAGTCTATCATCAAATTTGCTTCGTTTTCTTGGTATTCTTTGTTGAAAGCAAAACCTAGGTAGGCCCAAACTGATTTCTAAATCATTGAAGGCCGCCACTTTTCGGAGTTCATTTTGACAGTTTTACACAGTTAGACACTGCTAGTTCACGTGTGTCATATAGATAATATTGTGCTCATTCCTTTGGAATTATTAATGAGCCAGCAACTGAAATAAGTTTATCAATATAACAGTGTTGGTTATGGAAAACTGGGGAATGGGTAATAAAGTGATTATCTTTTTAAACAATAACATTTTTCAAGTAGACTGTCCAGTTAATGTTGTTTTCTTTCACACAACATTGTATTAATATTGTCTTAAATATGACACAAACTTATTTATTTTTAATGACCACCTGTGAGTTTTTTTTTTTTTTTTTTACTTTCCTAAAAGAACATACATTTCTTACAGAGGTTTGCACAAGCCAACATCTAGGCCCTACTGGGCTTGCCTTACTCATTTATTTTTAGAAAGAACTTTCATTTTGCTGGTTTAAGAGAAGGATTTGATTTTTCTAACATGACAGGAACATTCCAACAAGACACATTTGTAGTATAAGAATCCCAACATCACAAATGCAAAGAGAAGCAATCTGAAAACAACAGATTCAGTCATTGGCAGTAACAGAGAACTCCACACTGGGCTAGATTACAAGTGGCACACTAACTGTTGCACGCAAGCGATATCGCTTATTGTGCACAATGGAAAGATTCTTCCTATTACAATTTGAAATATTGGTTATATACTGTGTACCAATATGTCCATAGATGTTATGCTTAAACATGTGTGCTTAGGATAACAGATAACCATATGTAATTAGTGGCATATACTATATATAGCCTGGCAATAGCTAACTGAAAGACTATTTCAAAATTGGCTCAGTGCTAGTTAATTCCACGTGTTTAAGCACAACATCTATGGACATATTGGTACACAGTATATAACAAATATTTCTTGAACTGGTTATTAGCATAAGCCTTTATTATATGGTTATCAGGTAACATCATTTCACGTGTCCAAGCATAACATTCATAAACACAGTAGCACATAGCACATAACTCCATATTATTGGAACTTTGTTGCAGTACCAGCATAATTATTACCTCTTGAGGGGCCATTGTGATCGACTAGTTGGCTTTTATCCAGCAACATTACTATAAACCATTGATGCAAATGGAGCATTACCCACGGTGTAATAACAGCTGAAAGCAATATACACTCTATATAGGTTTGATGCACTCTCAGCTCAGTTGCTGGAGTAACTAGCATATTTTCATTTGCTGTTTTTTTGGTGGATGTTATCTACACCCTTTTGCCTTATTAATTCACCTATTGTAGCTATCGCTAAGACACATTCAATTTACCTTGTGTCACTTAAACCTGATACACTATTTTCACTATAAACCCTGCAAGCATACATATGTCTAGTTGAGGAACCAATTCCTATATTATCACCATTAACCTATTGTGACTTTCACATGTATTTCACTTCAGTCTACTACTTTTAGAGGAAGTTAGGCTCCAACACAAATAACAATTCTGTGGTGATTTGATACTCCTTTATTCAAGGCCTGAGATTCATATGCATCACCACATCAACTGGATACCAGGTTGTAGCCTCACAGAGTTTGAATTTTTAAATTATATGTGTGTATGTTCTGTCATTTTATTTTATTACACCCATTAAAAGTAATGTTTTATTATTACCGGTAAAACTGCCTACTCCAGAGCTTTCCAAACTTTTCATGTTGGTGACACACTTTTTAGACCTACATAATTTAGCGACACAGTAATTCAGTTGTATTAGCAAACAGGAGGTTAAACTAACTTGTTTTAAGAGATATGGACACATACATAAATTATATAATAACACAATGTATTTACAAGCAACAGTAAGTATGTGCAAGAATTAAAAAAAAGTTTAATACCACCAATAGCTACTTACTATTTTAATGGGATGTATGAGGTTGATGGGATGAACACAGTTTCTGAATATTTGGTGGAATATTAGATAAAGACACTCGCATTTCATCATCAAGCATTTTAAAGCTTTCACATTTATCAAGAGCAGGAGTAGCAATGCACTACTGGGAGCTAGCTGCAGAAAAAAAAACATTTTGACTTCTGACTTCAGTTCAGCGTTTAAGCTGCCGCCCTCAGAGCTCTGCGAGTTGCACTGAGTACTGCCTGCACTGCAAACAAACTGCTATCCCACTCACTGACTACACATGCAGTCACGAGCCGATTGAGAAGACTACACATGCAGTCACGAGCCGATTGAGGAGACTACACATGCAGTCACGAGCTGATTGAGGAGACTACACATGCAGTCACAAGCCGATTGAGGAGACTACACATGCAGTCATGAGCCAATGTGCCGCCAATGGGAATAGTTTCAGTTCCCACTGAGCTGCACCAATAGGTTAAGATGATCTGTGACCCACTAGGTATCAATCACGTGTCAACCACGTGATATGCATGGCAGGCAGGTGGAAAGTCAGAAATAAAAAAAAAATGCAAAAAAATGTTTCAATTCAAAAAAATTTGTGATGAAGCAGGGACACACCTACACACTGCTGCCGACACACTAATGTGTCACTCAAGACACACAGTTTGGAAAGCACTGGCCTACTTTGTAGTCTGAGCATAGAGTGCTACACTGTATTCTTTCCGTGGATCTCTTTTTATCCACAATTTTTGCACAAATTTATCTTAATGCAAAGCACAAACCCACTGATTATGTAATAACATAATCATACATAGCAGCGCACTAAATAGTTGCTAAATAATTATATTAATATTAATATTAGTGGGAACTGCCTATTATAGTGCCATTGTTTACCCTTGTATATAAAACTCATATAAACACTGTCTGATAAAAATTATTCACATATTGTTTTTTAAAGTTTTAAGGGCTCAAGGGTTTATGACAAGGTGTTTGACTGCAAAGGGCTATATTATATTTTATATATATATATATATACATATATATATATAGATTCAAGAATTATACTGAGGGGACGCAACTGCTTAGAGCTAAATATAAGCAACCAACCAGTTCTTAATTACATACTGGTCTAGTCGAGAATATATCAATATATTTGGTGCAGACCCTTGAATATCATACATGAGTTAGTAAAGGGAGAAAAAATCCTGGAAAAAATATACCTGGATAAAAGACAGGGAATTCAGCACTCTTTTTTAAAGAAATTTATTTAGCTCATAAAAATAAGAATAATTAAATGGTGTATCCAAAAAGAGCTTGGATTGCTAGGAGAGAAGGCGATCTTTAACACCCTCTTAACTTAGTCTCCTTGTTTGTGTAGCAACCAATAAGCAATACAGAAAATACAATAAAGTGTATATAGATTCAGCAACAGAAGATTTACATAAATGAAGTAAGTTAACATTCAAACCTAATCAGTCAGGGGACTATGTAGGTGCCTGTACAGGAAAATTGCATGCAGATTATAACCTCTTACATCAATATACAGCAAGTTAGGCATCATGCAATTATTAACCTCTTACATCAACATATAGTTAGGCATCTATTAGTACATACATATTACAAATATATTAGTGGGGAACAGCAACCAAACTACTACACCCTGCTGCGTACGGTACCTTAGTGTATAAGGCTTAATGCCGGGCAAATATTAAGTTTTGGGATCTAAGTAGTTACTGATAGCGTGTCCCCAGAATATGTACACTTGTTTGGGTCAAGTTGCAAAAAAGCAAAAGGCAAGATTCAAGATCAATGTACTCAGCAAAATAAGTAGACTTGTGATCACATTAATTACTGAAGGTCGTTAATATATTTGTAATATGTATGTACTAAAAGATGCCTAACTTGCTATATGTTGATGTAAGAGGTTAATAATTGCATGATGCCTAACTTGCTGCATATCGATGTAAGAGGTTATAATCTGCATGCAATTTTCCTGTACAGGCACCTCATAGTCCCCTGACCGGTCAGATTTGAATGTTAACTTACTTCATTTATGTAAATCTTCTGTTGCTGAATATATATACACTTTATTGTATTTTCTGTATTGCTTATTGGTTGCTACACAAACAAGGAGACTAAGTTAAGAGGGTGTTAAAGATCGCCTTCTCTCCTAGCAATCCAAGCTCTTTTTGGATACACCATTTAATTATTCTTATTTTTATGAGCTAAATAAATTTCTTTAAAAAAGAGTGCTGAATTCCCTGTCTTTTATCCAGGTATATTTTTTCCAGGATTTTTTCTCCCTTTACTAACTCATGTATATATATATATATATATATATATATATATATATATATATATATATATATATATATATATATATATACTGTATATGTGTGTGTGTGTGTGTGTATGTTTTTGTGTTTCTGTATATTTATTATAGATACGTATTTCACATTCCAATGTTTACATAAAGAACAATGTTATTTTTATTGTAAATACGTATTTCTATATATATATCTGTATATACCTATATCTGTTTATCTATTCTTATAGATATATAGGTATAGATATCTATTTTACATTAACATTATCAGATATATATAGAAATATATATATTTAATAAAAATAAAAAAAAAATGTGAATACATTGTTTATTTAATCAATTATTAAACCCCTTAGTGACCAGACCATTTTTCAATTTTCTTACTTAAAAGGACCAGGACTGTTTTTAAATTTTTGCAGTGTTTGTGTTTAGATGTAATTTTCCTCTTACTCATTATTATTATCGGTTACTTGTAGAGCTCCAACAGATTCCACAGCGCTATAAACATAGGCGGTATACAGGGTAGCAATTATTGGGATCAAATGGGTAGAGAGTCCTGTCTAGAATTGGACTGTTGTAGTCAGCTCTTGTTAAGGTGATCTGCAAGCAGTTGGGCTCTTAGGCTTACATTTTAACGAGGTTCATGGTGAATAGCAATGGAGGCAAGGAACTGGTATTAGGAAAGGTTAATGTAGGTTGTATGTATCCCTGAACAGAAGAGTCTTTAGGGAGTGCTTGAAGCTTTCAAAACTAGGGGAGAGTCTTGTGGAGCGAGGCAGAGGATTCCACAAGATGGGAGCCAGTCTGGAGAAGTCCTGTAAACAGGAATGTGAGGAGGTAACAGGAGAAGAGGAGGTCATGAGAGGAGTTAAAGGGACAGTCTAGGCCAAAATAAACTTTCATGATTCAGATAGAGCATGTAATTTTAACAATTTTCCAATTTACTTTTATCACCAATTTTGCTTTGTTCTCTTGGTATTCTTAGTTGAAAGCTTAACCTAGGAGGTTCATATGCTAATTTCTTAGACCTTGAAGCCCACCTCTTTCAGATTGCATGTTAACAGTTTTTACCACTAGAGGGTGTTAGTTCACATATTTCATATAGATAACACTGTGCTTGTGCACGTGAAGTAATCTGGGAGCAGGCACTGATTGGCTAGACTGCAAGTCTGTCAAAAGAACTGAAAAAAGTGGCAGTTTGTAGAGGCTTAGATACAAGATAATCACAGAGGTTAAAAGTATATTATTATAACTGTGTTGGTTGTGCAAAACTGGGAAATGGGTAATAAAGGGATTATCTATCTTTTAAAACAATAAAAATTCTGGTGTAGACTGTCCCTTTAAGGGGACGGAGAGAGAGTATCTGAGACAAGGTCGGAGATATAGAGGGGAGCAGTGCAGTTGAGGGCTTTGTATGTCAGAGTCAGAATTTTGTCTTTTGTCCTGTAGGCAAGAGAAAGTCAGTAAAGGGATTGGCAGAGAGGTGCAGCAGATGAAGAGCGATGTGTAAGGAAGATGAGATCTGAGTATTCATTTACTGTACCCACACATATTATATACCATTGTTCTCCCCATTAAATGCACTTTCTAAAGATACCCTTATTTTCATCCTGTCATATAATTTACTACAAAAATATTTATAAAATATGATGAAACAATTGAAAAAAAACACCCTTTTTCTAACTTTGACCCCCAAAATCTGTTACACCTCTACAACCACAAAAAAACAACCATGCTAAATAGTTTCTAAATTTTGTCCTGAGTTTAGAAATACCCAATGTTAACCTGTTCTTTGCTTTTGTTGCAAATTATAGGGCAATAAGTACAAGTAGCACTTTGCTATTTCCAAACTATTTTTTTTTCTTCAAAATTAGCGCTAGTTACATTGCAACACTGATATCTGTCAGGAATCTCTGAATATCCCTTGACATGTATATATTTTTTTTAGTAGACAACCCAAAGTATTGATCTAGGCCCATTTTGGTATATTTCATGCCACCATTTCACCGCCAAATGCGATCAAATAAAAAAAATCGTTAACTTTTTCACAAACTTTAGGTTTCTCACTGAAATTATTTACAAACAGCTTGTGCAATTATGGCACAAATGGTTGTAAATGCTTCTCTGGGATCCCCTTTGTTCAGAAATAGTAGACATATATGTCTTTGGCATTACTTTTTGGTAATTAGAAGGCCGCTAAATGCCGCTGCACACCACACTTGTATTATGCCCAGCAGTGAAGGGGTTAATTAGGTAGCTTATAGGGATAATTTTATCTTTAGTGTAGAGATCAGCCTCCCACCTGACACATCCCACCCCTTGATCCCTCCCTGACCCCTCTCAAGCAGCTCTCTTTCCTCCCTCACCTCACAATTGTCACCGCCATCTTAAGTACTGGCAGAAAGTCTGCCAGTACTAAAATAAACGGCGGGTTTTTTTTTTAATATATATATTCTGCAGCTCTCTAACCCTCCCCCCTCTACCTATTTGCCACCATCTTTGCTAAATATTAGGCTTTTTTGTCATAAAAAAATTAATACCAATACCCTATCCCCCCTCCCAGATCCCTTTCCCAACACTTATCCCCCCTCTCCCTCCTTCCCTTTCACTAAATTTTTTCTATAGTGTACCCGCCACCTCGCGCTCTCGCCCACCCTCACGCGTGCTCCCAGACCTCTCTTCATATCCAGCCGGAACTCCTCCAGCAATAGGCAGCCAACCACCTTCCTGCTATCCCTCCCACGCCACCAACGATCGGCACCATCGCTGACCGATGCAGAGAGGGCCACAGAGTGGCTCTCTCTGCATCGGTTGCTTAAAAAAAGGGTATTGCATGATGCCTCAGTGCTTGAATCCCCAGAGGACGTGCCAGGTTTTTGTAGGACGTGCCTGACACGTCCTTGTTTGTTAAGGGGTTAATCAGTTATTTCATGATTTAGATAAATCATACAATGTTAAACAACTTCTGTTTTACTTCTAATATCACATTTGTTTCATTCGCTTGGCATCTTTTGTTGAAAGAGCAGCAATGCACTAATGGGAGGTAGCTGAATACATTGGGTGAGCCAATGAATAGAGGAATATATGTGCAGCCATCAATTAACCGCTAGCTCTCAGTAGTGCATTGTTGCTCTTGAGCCTACCTATTTATTATTTTTCAACAAAGGATAGCAAAAGAACAAAGCAAATGATATAAAAGAGGTAAATTGGAAATTTGTTTGAAATTGCATGCTCTCTCTCATGAAAGAAAAGGTTTGGGATTCATGCCCCTTTAAGCCTATAAGGTATGAGCAAGAAAGATCGCAGACAGGGAACCTGTCCGCCTGCAATCGCTACTTGCAATGCAGGACTAGCAAGAAAACATTAAGAAGTGCTCTCTCTTGCAGAAACCAATCACATGAAAGGAAGGGTTGTCAATCACACACGGAGAGGTTTGAAAAAAGCACTACTTCTCAAATTACAGTTGCAGGCTTGCATGATTTCCAAAGCTATGAATACAGCTACATATATAAGCCCCTATATCTGATTCTGAAAATAATGGAATTTCAAGGCTATATTTGAGAAATAAATTAATGGTTGTTAACTCTTTTAATTATATTTAGTCTGATAATTAAAGGGACAGTCTAGTCAATATTAAACTTTCATGATTCAGATAGGGCATGCAATTTTAAACAACTTTCCAATTTACTTCTATTATCTAATTTGCTCAATTCTTTAGATATCCTTTGTTGAAGAAATAGCAATGCACATGTGTGAGCCAATCACACAAGGCCTCTAGGTGCAGCAACCAATCAGCAGCTACTGAGCATATCTAGATATGCTTTTCAGCAAGTGATATCAAGAGAATGAAGCAAATTAGATAATAGAAGTAAATTAGAAAGTTGTTTAAAATGACATGCTCTTTCAAAATCTTGAAGAAAAAAATTGGCTTTCATGTCCCTTTAAGCCTCCAATTAAGAATGAGATTGTGCACAGGTTTTATTTCTTCTTTTGTTTTGCACTATGTAGGGAGTATTATCTAGCAGCATGCCATTTCTGTGTGAGGGTTAATTGGGTAATGTATATAATAAGCCCACTCCTGTTCTTTTTGGAGTTGTTCTGTATAGGCTAAAAAATACAACCTTAAAGGGACACTAACCCAAATGTTTTATTTTGTGATTCAGATAGAGAATGTAATTTTAAGCAACTTTTTAATTTACTCCTATTATCATTTTTTGTAAAAAGAAGGCATCTAAGCTATTTTTTGGTTCAGACCATGGACAGCACTTGTTTATTGGTGGATGAATGTATCCACCAATCAGCAAGAACAACCCAAGTTGTTCACAAAAAATGGGCTGGCATCTAAACTTACATTCTTGCATTTCAAATAAAGATACCAAGAGAATGAAGAAAATTTGATAATAGGAGTAAAGTAGAAAGTTGCTTAAAATTGCATGCTCTACCTGAATCACAAAAGAAAAAATGTGGGTTCAGTGTCCCTTTAATAAGATTGGTGTGCACAGTATAACTGATATTAGATGCATGACATATTTAAATGTATTACAAAAGGACTAACCTATGGTGTTTGCCCTGACATGGATAGGTGAGCTTGCACGAATTGGCCAAAATATGTATTGTGTGTCATTTTGTAGATTATTTTATGTACCTGGCAGTGTATATATGTTGATAGTGTTTATACTCTTGACTATTACTAGCAGATGAAAATGTAATATATGTACATATATGGGAGTGTATATTGGCTGTGTATACTCTTGTATATTTCTGGAAGACATTTGCATAAATCTGTCACTGCACCATAGCTGGTAAATTGCTTCTGCCAGTGTATTCAGGACAGATGCATTCTTGTATATCTGACTATGTAAATAGGTTAGTTCACCAGTCACATTGCTTACACATTCCTCTGCCTGACGCTGTACTCAGCTGGCTGTGGACTGCTGAAGATGAGGGATATCTCTGGTGCACAGACACATTAGCAATTCATTTTATCAGCTGTCAGAGGTAGAAGCACTTTCCATACACCCTCCCACATCTTTCAAGTTTCCTCTTAGATCCACATATATCGAGATATTAAATTATAGATAAAAGAACTTGTGTGGGTGAAGAGAGATGGAAGGATTGATACGACAGCCTTACAGGCACACACTGCCACCCTAATGAGCTTTCTCTCACAGCCAAAATCACCTCTCTTTCTGTTCACATAAATACTGCTAAAATCTCATTTCATTGCCGGCTGGGAGTTAAATCTAGTTTTATGTTTCCTGGTTCTGTTATTAACATATAAAAGATTATACGCTTTGTTCCTTTTATTATGTCTCCTTTTAAAAGGATGTTGCCATTATAATTACTTTAACCCCTTTAGTGGCAAACTATTCCCTTCTCAATTCATTTTCCATTTAAAATTATTACTTTATATTGTTTTCCTTCTTTTTTTTTTTACAAGAGGGCAGGATTCGATTTCACATATAACAAGAGGCATGTAACTATTTGCTGCCTGCAGCCTTTGCCACATACACCAGCTCTCACCGCTCTCTAGAAGCTACAATCTAAACCTATAAAAACCGATAGCTTTTAATAATGCCCAAGTGACCGTTTTGTCTTAGTATAAGTGCTCCATGTAAGTCCTTCAGTGTCTCCATAAATAAAGGGGTGTTGCTAGGATGCAAAAAGACCAGGGGCTTTTGACCACAGGTAGATGAAATAGGAAGTCAAAAGAGAACCAGCTCAAGTGTGTGATATGGGCAGTGAGGCTTATAAAACTCTGTAAACACCGACACCAAGTAGCTATAACTGAAGATGTCACGGCAAATGAGTGCTACCCACACCCAGAGCGTATTGACAAAACCATGGAGCAGATTCTCTACTCCAACACTAAACGTTCAATACATCAGGAACAAGACTTTGCGGTAATCAGGGAAGCCGTGTTGACCACAAACGATAAGCGCTGTTGCAATACAGTGTATATGCACATACCTTGACTCTTCAGGTGAGTAAATACTGCCAAACCGGAGCTGGACTAGCTATCCCTTCACTCCGCTGCTGCTTCTTTCTCACCAGACCATGCCAGCGGTAGGCGCTTGCAAACACCTCGCAATCCAAGTACTTCCGGGTCTCTAGTCCTGTATACGCTCTCTGCTCATACTCGCTAAACACTGCAGTAATGCTCCATAGGCCCCATGCTCATTCAGGCCTGAGACAAAGTATCCAAAAAACAAAAAAATGTGAAAGGCATGGAAGTCTAGAGCAAAAGATTTATTGAGCATATAAATCCAAATAACAAAAAAGTGACGGAGGTTAGTGACTCCAGGGTAAAACAAGTAGAGACATAAACTGGAAACTTAGTTAACACAATGGCTGATGCGTTTCGGCATTAGCCTTACTCATAACCATATTACAGTTAAAATCACACGTGAAATTTAAAAACCATAGTTTCCACCGTGATTGGCCACACGGGTCACACCCACCCACTTTCTGTGTGGCCAATCCGGATTGTAGTTAGCCCTCATACCCACTATCATTCATTCTAGGATCCTATGTTACCTAGCGTGATCTAAGGTTAGTGCGGGCTTGAAAGTGGTATTGCCAGATATGGAAAGAATTTCTACCGCAGATTGTTAAATTTTATTTAGAGTTTTGTTGACTATGTTGTTGAGGTCAACAGGTTTGTCCTGACCCATAACTATTTTTAGTTTGGGGGGGAGTTCTACCTCCAGGGACATGGGACAGCTATGGGGGCCGTTTGCCCCTCCTATGCCAACCTGTTTATGGGTTGGTGGGAGCTGTCCCACGTCTATGGGGAAGTGAATCCCTACAGTCCAGAAATAGTGTGGTATGGACGCTACATTGATGAACTCCTATTCATTTGGGGGGGTCGAGAGGTGACTGACACAGTTCATTAATAATCTTGATATCAACACCATGGGCATCAGGTTTACGTCTGAAGTTCAGGACACAAAGTTTAATTTCCTTGATATTACATTGGAAGGTAAACCAGGCAGAAGATCAGCATGGAGGTTTATCGGAAATCGATTGCAGGAAATTCACTTCTGCACGCCTCCAGCTGTCACCCCCGAGGGGTCTTCGGGGGGGTAGCTAAGGGTCAATTCATCCGTTTAAAAAGGAACTGTTCGGATCCTTTGGTTTATGAGAAACAAGCAGATGAATTATCAAATAGATTCAAGAAGAGGGTTTATGGTGCACAGGCCATTTCCAAGGCCAGACGAACTGTTGAGGGAATCAACAGAGAGAACCTACTAGGCCCTGGAAGAAACCCCCAAAAAGGTGCACACATGAGTAATTGTTACAACAACAAAACCACTTTCATTACACAGTATTCAAAACAATATAGAGAGATATGTAATATTGTAAACAGACATTTCACAATCTTGGCAGCGGATGATGGATTGGTTAACACTGTTGAACAAGGGATTAGGTTTTCCTATAAAAGGAATAAAACTATAGGGAATATTGTAGCTCCAACTAGAATTAAGAACAGTGCTTCTTCCAATTCCTCATGGCTCAGGTGTAATGGCACGTTTAAATGCCACTACCATACCTGTGTAGCTTGTGAAAGAGTGACAATGGGGGATACTTTTTGCTCCACTGCCACTAGAGAAAAGTTTGGAATCAGGCTTTGTTTAAACTGTAAGCAAACCTATATTATTTATCTTATTACATGTGGAACTGTGCCCTACAGTATGTGGGGTTAACGACAAGAGAAGCCAGGACCCAAATAAAAGAGCATTTGTCAGACATCAGAGCAGGCACTCTAACCACCCCCCTTATTAAACATTTTTCAGATGTCCATCAAAAGGACATAAGGTTCTTTTCGTTGACAATAATTGATAAAGTACATTTTAAAAAAGGGGGTGGGGACAGGACACGTAAATTGGGGGAAAGAGAGGCCTTGTGGATTTTCAAATTAAAAACGAGAACTCCAGAAGGTCTCAACCCCGAATTTGACTTGATCAATTTCTGGTAGGTTAACATCTACCCCCAGAACGCAATTAGAGTGTAGTTTTTATTGGCTGATCTTAGCCATCCTTTATGGGATTAACTTTAAATTTTAATTCCAGTGGTCTTTTGACCAGTATAGAGATGTACAGTGGGGCAAAAAAGTATTTAGTCAGCCACCAATTGTGCAAGTTCTCCCACTTAACAAGATGAGAGATGCCTGTAATTTTCATCATAGGTATACCTCAACTATGAGAGACAAAATGTGGAAACAAATCCAGACAATCACATTGTCTGATTTGGAAAGAATTTATTTGCATATTATGGTGGAAAATAAGTATTTGGTCACCTACAAACAAGCAAGATTTCTGGCTTTCACAGACCTGTATCTTCTTCTTTAAGAGGCTCCTCTGTCCTTGATGGAGACTCATTGCTTGTATTAAAGGCACCTGTTTGAACTTGTTATAACTATAAAAGACACTTGTCCACAACCTCAAACAGTCACACTCCCAAATCCACTATGGTGAAGACCAAAGAGATGTTGAAGGACACCAGAAATAAAATTGTAGACCTGCACCAGGCTGGGAAGACTGAATCTGCAATAGGCAAGCAGCTTGGTGTGAAGAAATCAACTGTGGGAGCAATAATTAGAAAATGGAAGACATACAAGACCACTGATAATCTCCCTCGATCTGGGGCTCCACGCAAGATCTCACCCCATGGGGTCAAAATGATCACTAGAACGGTGAGCAAAGATCCCAGAACCACATGGGGGGACCTAGTGAATGACCTGCAGAGAGCTGGGACCAACATAGCAAAGGCTACCATCAGTAACACACTACGCCGCCAGGGACTCAGATCCTGCAGTGCCAGACGTGTCCCTCTGCTTAAGCCAGTACATGTCCGGGCCTGTCTGAAGTATGCTAGAGAGCATTTGGATGATCCAGAAGCAGATTGGGAGAATGTCATATGGTCAGATGAAACCAAAGTAGAACTGTTTGGTAGAAACACAACTCGTCATGTTTGGAGGAGAGAGAATGCTGAGTTGCAACCAAAGAACACCATACCTACTGTGAAGCATGGGGGTGCCAACATCATACTTTGGGGCTGTTTTTCTGCAAAGGGAACAGGACGACTGATCAGTGTACATGAAAGAAGGAATGGGGCCATGTATCGTGAGATTTTGAGTGCAAACCTCCTTCCATCAGCAAGGGCATTGAAGATGAAACGTGGCTGGGTCTTTCAGCATGACAATAATCCCAAACACACCACCCGGGCAACGAAGGAGTGGCTTTGTAAGAAGCATTTCAAGGTCCTGGAGTGGCCTAGCCAGTCTCCAGATCTCAACCCCATAGAAAACCTTTGGAGGGAGTTGAAAGTCCGTGTTGCCCAGCGACAGCCCCAAAACATCACTGCTCTAGAGGAGATCTGCATGCAGGAATGGTCCAACATACCAGCAACAGTGTGTGACAACCTTGTTTGACCTCTGTCATTGCCAACAAAGGATATATAACAAATTATTGAGATGAACTTTTGATATTGACCAAATACTTATTTTTCCACCATAATTTGCAAATAAATTCCTTCCAAATCAGACAATGTGATTGTCTGGATTTGTTTCCACATTTTGTCTCTCATAGTTGAGGTATACCTATGATGAAAATTACAGGCCTCTCTCATCTTCTTAAGTCTGAGAACTTGCACAATTGGTGGTTGACTAAATACTTTTTTGCCCCACTGTATCTACCAATTGATCTGTAGCTCCCCACCTAGCTTAGACTTTGGACATTTTTTGATCACTTGGTACCAAGTGAAGATCTGGAGGATATCTGTGGAGGAAAAGCATTTTCCGAAAGCCGAACCAACGGACTGGAGTAAACCCATATGGGTAATGAGGTGTTTAGCCGATGACATTATATACTGTACTTTTGTGTCTGTTTATTTATTTTATCTTGTAGGTAGCAGCCTATTGGGCATGGGACTACAATTAAAAGTTTTAATATGCACTTAGATGCGTCTTTGCGCTCTTGTCTTCTTATTTTTTACACTGAAGATTGAATGCAATGTACCTCTTTTATATTTGGGGTACCTTGCACTCCTATTAGCTGAAATATTCAAATATTGCAGCCAATAGGATTTAAGCAGCTTTCATCCTATTGGCTGATTTGAATATTTCAGGCAATAGGAATGCAAGGTACACCAAATATAAAAGGAGTACCTTACATTTAATCTTCAGTGTGCGGCGGAGATCGCATGAAGAGGAGCCTCCACACAACTGAGGACTGCCGTCGCTGAAGGGGACCACCACTCTGGATCCGCACATTGGGAAGACCGCTCCGCACCTCAGGGAAGAAGATAGAAGATGGTCCCACGATGGATGAAGATGGAGCCGCATGGATGAAGACCTTCATCGTCGGACTTCAGGAACGGTGAGTACATTTTTTGGGGTTAGTGTTAGGTTTTTTTTAAGTTTAGGGATTTTTTTATTTTAATGGACACTAAAGAGCTGACTGCCCTTTAAGGGCAATGCCCATAAAAATGCCCCTTTAGGGGCAAAGGGTAGCTAAGATTTTATTAGAATAAGGTTTTCTTATTTGGGGGGGTTGGTTGGTTGGGGGTTTAACTGTTAGGGGTACTTTTTTATTATTTTGGATAATTTTGTTTACTATTTTTTGTAATCTTAGATTTTTTTTAATTTTCGTAATTTTAGTTGTTTGTTTTTTTGTTTATTTTTTTATTTTTTCATACTGCTAGAATTTTGAAATTTTGTAACAGGTTTTTTCATTTATTTTAGTTTTTTAAAATAGTTATATTAGGTTTATTTACCGTTTAAGCTTAGTTTTTTTTTTATTTCACAGGTAAGTTTTTTTTATTTAAAGGTAGTTATATTGTAACTTTAATTTATGTTAGGGGGTGTTAGGTTTAGGGGTTAATAGTTTAATTTAGTGTGTTGCGATGTGGGGGTGGTGGTTTAGGGGTTAACAGGTTTAGTTTAGTATTTGAGATGTGAGGGGTTTAGGGGTTAATAGGTTTATTTAGGTGTTAGGGATGCGGGTGTGCGGCGTATTAAGGTTTGATCATTTGAATTACTGTCGGCGATGTCAGGGGCAGAGGATTAGGGGTATTTAGACTAGGGATTTATGTTAGGGTGTTAGGTTTTTACGTAACCTTCTTGTGCACATAGATATCAATGGGGATTGCATTATAGTGATCGCCATTCCGCAATCGCAGGTGTTAGTTTTTTTCTAACACTTTCTCTCCATTGATGTCTATGGGAGAAAACGTGCACAAGCATGTCAAGTCAAGCCTTGGCTTTTGTGTGGTATGGAGCTTATCGCACCATATCGCACAACAAAAGAAGGTTTTTCTGCAACTTGTGATGGCAGCGCTATAAAAAGTGTGGTACCGCTAAATATTTAGCATTATTTACGCACCGGATTTAGCGCATAACTTGTAATCTTGGTGAATGAGAGATAAAAGTTTGCAATGGAGGACGAAGTACGGAGGGAGACCCTGGCGTATGTTTAAACTTTAGATTAATGCCTAGTACATTATTATTATGTTATTTTTGTACGTGTAGGTTTTCCTTTCAGAGTAATTTGTTTTGGAGTATTTTGATGAAAGCTCTATACCTTTTAAGCTGCAAGAAAAAAAGCTCTGAGATCTGTAAGGCAGAAATGTTTACAGAATTATGCAGCAATTTGAGGAAAAAATTCATACACACCCACGGAACGCCCTTGTTCAGCCCATTTTATGAAAAAACAATTACGATTTGTATTTTGTACTTATAAGTATTTCTTAGTTTTTTCCAGTGTCTTAAATTATGAATTACGCTGTGCATATTGATTACTATTTATTTCTGTGTAATTCATCTACAAATTTGAAACTTTTGATAAAACACCATTTTTAGCGAACAATTTTGTTACGATTTTTGAGCCACCTTAACAAAACAATTTTTTTCCTGCATATTTTTGTGTGGTTCAATTATTTGTTTTGTATGACTTTTAAATTACAATTTTCATTGTGCAATTTCGTAATGTATGCATCTCCTTCCCATACGAAAATGCAGCATACGCCCCTTAGCAAGACACCCTGTTAAAAGGGTAAAAGGTGGCTTTAGACAATTCCTCCAGGGTAATAGATTTCCTTCTATATAGAAACTCACCAGCATTCTTATAGAGGCTCACCAGCATTCTTATAGAGGCTCACCAGCATTCTTATAGAGGCTGACCAGCATTCTTATAGAGGCTCACCAGCATTCTTATAGAGGCTCACCAGCATTCTTATTGAGGCTCACCAGCATTCTTATAGAGGCTCACCAGCATTCTTATAGAGGCTCACCAGCATTCTTATAGAGGCTCACCAGCATTCTTATGGAGGCTCACCAGCATTCTTATAGAGGCTCACCAGCATTCTTATTGAATCTCCCCAGCCCAAAGAGCTCTATAGAAGCGCTCTATAGAATAAAGCTCTAAGTATGAAAAGTAAAGGGGATAATAGGCACCCAGTCTTGTCCCATTACAAATGACTAAACTATCCAAAAGGACCTCATGCACTATTACTGTTGGTGACTGATATACACTGCAGATGTCTTTCTCCATAAATTTCAAAATTCCAGTTAATTAGTTAGTGTGAAAATAAAAAATCCATCTGAGATGAGTATAGTTTTTTAACTAGAAAAGCATGGAAAAATTATGTTTTTGAGACCCTAATTGCATTGTCAGTCAGTGGCATTTTGTATTGTTCCATATGACACAACACTTTACTTATTCACATTCAACATAACATTATAACTATTAAATCCTCATATTCCCTGCTGCTTCATTTGATATATTCATATTACTTCACCTAAAGCTCCTTAAAGGTTTTCATACAACTCTTCAAAAGGTTCCATAATGCTTTGTCTAACTCCTCTTTATTCTCCATATAATTCAATCTTACAAACCACCTATTGTTCCTAATATTTGTTGCGTCTAAAAATACAAGATACACAAGTGGTGCATTCTCTTTCTATTGAGAGATCTATACCCCATATGAATATAAAATGAAACCCTTGGCAACATATTATAGAGTAAAAAATATAAATAAATATGTATATATATATATATATATATATATATATATATAAAATACATACAGAGAGAAGGGCACTCACAGGAACGAACAACCAGCTCAATACCATTGTTAGCCTGTTCTATGGCGATTTACCACCTGGTTGCAGCTTCTTTTAGCCCAGTAATTCTTTTCATAGCGTAGAACTTCCCTGTAGTATATCAGTCTGATTCCGCCTATTACGGTCAGTCCAGCGCCGAAATACCAGACAATTCCTCTCTGAACAAGGAACACAGCAACCCCAGATGATCATTATAAATTTATATATATATATATATATATATATATATATATATATATATATACAACAACATTTAAAATTAGGGGGAGGTAAAATGTGAGTTTAAAATCCTCCACTACGCAAAAAATATAGTCATTGTGTAGTTCATTAACAAATCTAGACGGGCCAAAAAGCTTGTTTTTCCCACATAAAACCTCTGGAATACATTCGGGTAGATTACGAGTTTTTGTCGGTAAGGCTTGCGTTGCTAACAAGCCTTTTTTTTTTAAACGCTCCCTTAAGACAACGCTGGTATTACAGGTTTTTTTAAACCCGGCGTTAGCCGCAAATAGGTGAGCGTAGGTCAAAATTTAGCTCCACATCTCACCTCAATACCAGCGTTGCTTACGGTAGCGGTAAGCTGAATAAACGTGCTCGTGCACGAATTCCACATAGGAAACAATGGGGCTGAGCCGGCTGAAAAAAAAACCTAACACCTACAAAAAAGCAGCGTTCAGCTCCTAATGCAGCCCCATTGATTCCTATGGGGAAAGGAATTTTATGTCTACACCTAACACCCTAACATGAATCCCGAGTCTAAACACCCCTAATCTTATTAACCCCTAATCTGCCGTCCCCAACATCTCAGACACCTGCTTTATATTATTAACCCCTAATCTGCTGCTCTGGACACCGCCGCCACCTACATTATACTAATGAACCCCCAATCTGCTGCTCCCAACATCACCGCCACCTACATTATATTTATTAACCCCTAATCTGCCCCCCAACGTTGCCGCAACTATATTAAATGTATTAACCCCTAATCTGCCGCCGCCAACGTCGCCGCCACTATAATAAAGTTATTAATCCCTAAACCTAAGTCTAACCCTAACACCCCCCTTATTTAAATATAATTTAAAAAAAAACTAAATAAAATTACTACAATTAAATAAATTATTCCTATTGAAAACTAAATACCTATAAAATAAACCATAAGATAGCTACAATATAACTAATAGTTACATTGTAGCTATTTTAGGATTTATTTTTATTTTACAGGCAACTTTGTATTTATTTTAACTAGGTACAATAGTTATTAAATAGTTATTAACTATTTAATAAGTACCTAGCTAAAATAAGTACAAATTTACCTGTAAAATAAATCCTACACCTAACACTGCACTATCATTAAATAAATTACCTAAACTACCTACAATTAATTACAATTAAATTAAATAAACTAAAGTACGAAAAACAACAAACACTAAATTACAGAAAATAAAAAAATAATTAAACAATATTTTTAAACTAATTACACCTACTCTAATCCTCCGAATAAAATAAAAAAGCCCCCCAAAATAATAAAAATCCCTACCCTATACTAAATTACAAATAGCCCTTAAAAGGGCCTTTTGCGGGGCATTGCCCCAAAGTAATCAGCTTTTTTACCTTTTAAAAAAAATACAATACCCCTCCAACATTAAAACCCACCACCCACACACCCAACCCTACTCTAAAACCCACCCAATACCCCCTTAATAAAACCTAACACTACCTCTTGAAGATCACCCTACCTTGAGCCACCCAGCCGGGCACAAGTGGACCTCCAGACCGGCAGAAGTCTTCATCCGATACAGGCAGAAGAGGACCTCCAGACCGGCAGAAGTCTTCATCCAGGTGGCATCTTCTATCTTCATCAATCCGGAGTGGGTCCATCTTCAATAAAGCCGACGCGGAGCATCCTTTTCAAACGAAGTCCAAGCGAAGAATGAAGGTTCCTTTAAATGACGTCATCCAAGATGGCGTCCCTTGAATTACGATTGGCTGATAGGATTCTATCAGCCAATCGGAATTAAGGTAGAAAAAATCCTATTGGCTGATGCAATCAGCCAATAGGATTGAGCTCGCATTCTATTGGCTGTTCCAATCAGCCAATAGAATGTGACCTCAATCCTATTGGCTGATTGCATCAGCCAATAGGATTTTTTTTCACAAAAAGTGAGCGGTACACCTGTACTTGCCTGACTCGTAATACCAGCGGGCGTTAAAAAGCAGCGTTGGGACCTCTCAACACTGCTTTTTAAGGCTAACGCAAGAATTGTAATCTAGGCGATTGTTTCCGATGCAGCAAAGGATTCTGGGTAAGATATGCAAATTAAGTTCACAATGACACACCTTTTTACTTCAATTCTGCTTTTCAGCAGATTCCCTTAAAGCCAAAGCATCGCTGTTCACACATCTTATAAGCTTAGCTAGGGTTAGTGCAGTGATTCATAACCATCCCAGGACAGACTGCTTCATAGTTATTGCTACTCATCAGCTGGGAGGTTTGAATCACTGCTGGATGAAGTTGATTCCGGGCAAAATACAACAACATTTAAAATTAGACGAAGTAAAAAGGTGTGTCATTGTGAACTTAATTTGCATATCTTACCCAGAATCCTAGGAAAGTGATACTGTTTTTAAAGTGAAGGTAAACTTTGATGAATAAAAGGCCGTATTTTAAAATACTGTTAAAAACAGGGGCACTTTCATTCATCAAAGTTTAGAAATCCGTTTTGATTAAAAAACTTACCTTTGTTTTTTTCACAGCTAGAGCAGCTTCCCACACCCGGAGATCCTCTCTTCACACGTCATCAATGACTAATCCAACTTCCTCCAATCACGGCATGGCCTCAGGCAATGACTACCCTGGGGGGAAAGCCGTGATTGGAGGAAACTGGATTAGTCATTGATGATGTGTGAAGAGAGGATCTCCGTGTGAGTGAAGCTGCTCTGGCTGTAAAAAAACAAAGGTAAGTTTTTAATCAAAACGGCTGCTTTCTAAACTTTGATGAATGAAAGTGCACCTGTTTTTAATAGTATTTTTAAAAAACGGGCTTTCATTCATCAAAGCTGCTCTGGCTGTCAAAAAAACAAAGGTAAGTTTTTAATCAAAACAGCTGCTTTCTAAACTTTGATGAATGAAAGTGCATCTGTTTTTAATAGTATTTTTAAAAAGCGTGCTTTCATTCATCAAAGTTTACCTTCACTTTAACTGTTAGAGCCAATTAAACTTTAGTGTGGCTCATGATTACTGCTCCTAGGGTTTAAAAGGGAAGCATTTCTCTAGCTAAATAGATTACAGCCAAACTGATTGGTTGGAAGGATTAAAATATTAAAAATTTTTGCTGGATTACTTTTTGCTGTTAGAATTCTGTAAAGAACATTTGTATTGCTGCAGACAATGCAGACAGATACCTTTTTGTCTTACCTGTGAACAAACTGTATGCTGCTGTTAAAGTCACCTTGGTGTTTTGGAAGAAAATAAAGTTTTGAAAACTTTAACTGTATTGTCCTCTATTGCATTTAAACCCTAGAAGACAGTTGTTTGCCAAAGATCCTTGTAACAATATATATATACTAGTACTAAAGCCCATGTACACGGGCCATTTTTTGCAGTACAGTGGTCCCACCCCTTGCTCTCTCCCCCCTCTCTTTTGCTCTCTCTTCCCCCCTCTCTTTTGCTTTCTCTCCCCCCCTCTCTTTTGCTTTCTCTCCCCCCTCTCCTTTGCACTCTCTCTCCTCTCTTTTGCTCTCTCTCTCCCCTCTTTTGCTCTCTCTCCCCCCTCTTTGGCTCTCCCCCCCCCCTCTTTAGCTCTCTCCCCCCCTCTTTGGCTCTCTCCCCCCCCTCTTTGGCTCCCCCCCCCCCTCTTTGGCTCTCTCTCCCCCCCTCTTTGGCTCTCTCTCCCCTCTTTTGCTCTCTCTCCTCTTTGGCTCTCTCTCCTCTTTGGCTCTCTTTCTTCTTTGGCTCTCTCTCCCCCCCTCTTTGGCTCTCTCCCCTCTTTTGCTCTCTCTCCTCTTTGGCTCTCTCTCCTCTTTGGCTCTCTTTCTTCTTTGGCTCTCTCTCTCCCCCCTTTTTGGCTCTCCCCCCTCTTTGGCTCTCTCCCCTCTTTGGCTCCACCCCCCTTTGGCTCTCCCCCCCCTTTGGCTCTCCCCCCCATTGGCTCTCTCTCCCCCCTCTTTGGCTCTCTCTCCCCCCTCTTTGGCTCTCCCCCCCCTCTTTGGCTTTCTCTTCCCCCTCTTTGGCTCTCTTTGGCTCTCTCTCCCCCCTCTCTTTGGCTCTCTCTCCCCCCTCTTTGGCTCTCTCCCCTCTTTTGCTCTCTCTCCTCTTTGGCTCTCTTTCCTCTTTGCCCCCCCCCCCTTTGGCTCTCCCCCCCCATTTGGCTCTCTCCCCCCTTTGGCTCTCCCCCCCCTTTGGCTCTCTCCCCCCCCCTTTGGCTCTCCCCCCCCTCTTTGGCTCTCTCTCCCCCCTCTTTGGCTCTCTCTCCCCCCTCTTTTGCTCTCTCTCCCCCCCCTTTGGCTCTCTCACCCCCTTTGGCTCACCCCCACTTTGGCTCTCTCCCCCCCCCCCTCTTTGGCTCTCTCTCCCCCCCTCTTTGGCTCTCTCCCCTCTTTTGCTCTCTCTCCTCTTTGGCTCTCTCTCCTCTTGCCGCGCCCATCCACTCCCCTCGCAATGCCCGGTCACGCCCCCATCGCGACGCTCCTGTCGGCCACGCTCTTTGACACTCCGCTTCAGCCTTGCTCTGTGCTGAGTGCTGAGTGTCAGGATCCAAACGGCCAGGTATGTTTGTTTGTCACGTGCAGTCTCTACTGCGCATGACTGCATCTGACAAACATACTTGGCCATACTTGAACACGGGCAGCGGCTCCACCCCCTGCTCTCTCTCTATCCCCCTCTCTTTTGCTCTCTCTGCCTCCTCTCTTTTGCTCTCTCTTCCCTCCCTCTTCTGCTCTCTCTCCCCTCTCTTTTGCTCTCTCTCTCCCCTCTCTTTTGCTCTCTCTCCCTCTCTCTCCCCCATCCCTCTATTTTGTGCTCTCTCTCCCCCTCTCTTTTCCTCCCTCTCTTTTGCACTCTCCTCCCTCTCTTTTACTCTCTCTCCCCCTCTCTTCTGTTGTCTCTCTCCTTCTCTTTTGCTCTCTTTATCCTCCCTCTTTTGCTCTCTCCCCCTCTCTTTTGCTGTCTCTCCCCCTCTCTTTTGCTGTCTCTCTCCCCCTCTCTTTTGCTGTCTCTCTCCCTCTCTTTTGCCGTCTCTATACCCCCCTCTTTTGCTCTCTCTATCCCCCCTCTTTTGCTCTCTCTCCCCCTCTCTTTTGTTCTCTCTCCCCCTCTCTTTTGCTTTCTCTCTCCCCCTCTCTTTTGCTCTCTTTATCCCCCCTCTCTTTTGCGCTCTCTATCCCCCCTCTCTTTTGCGCTCTCCTCCCTCTCTTTTGCCCTTTCTCTCTCTCCCCCTCTCTTTTGCTGTCTCTCTCTCTCTCTTTTGCTGTCTCTCTCCCTCTCTTTTGCTCTCTTTATCCCCCTTCTTTTGCACTCTCCCTCTTTCTTTTGCTCTCTCCCCTCCTCTCTTTTGCTGTCTCTCCCTCTCTTTTGCTCTCTCTATCCCCCCTCTTTTGCTTTCTCTCTCCCCCATTCTTTTGTTATCTCTCTCCCTCTCTTTTGCTCTCTCTATCCCCCCTCTTTTGCTTTCTCTCTCCCCCATTTCTTTTGCTCTCTCCCCCCTCTCATTTGATCTCTCTCCCCTCTCTCTTTTGCTCTCTCTCTCCCCCTCTCTTTTGCTCTCTCTCTCTCCCCCCTCTCTATTGTTCTCTCTATCCCCCTCTTTTGCTCTCTCTATCAGTCCTCTTTTGCTCTCTCTCCCCTTTCTTTTGCTCTCTTTCTCCACTCCCTCTTTTTCCTCTCTCTATCCCATCCTCTTTTGCTCTCTTTCTCCCCTCTCTTTTGCTGTCACTATATCCCCGCTCTTTTGCTCTCTTTATCGCCCTCTTTTGCTCTCTCTCTCTCCCCCCTCTCTTTTGCTCTCTCTCTCCCCCCTCTCTTTTGCTCTCTCTCTCCCCCCTCTCTTTTGCTCTCTATCCCCCCTCTCTTTTGCGCTCTCCTCCCTCTCTTTTGCTCTCCCTCTCCCTCTCTTTTGCTGTCTCTCTCTCCCCCACTCTTTTGCTGTCTCTCTTCCTCTCTTTTGCTCTCTCCCCCTTCTTTTGCTCTCTCCCCCTTTATTTTGCTCTCTCCCTCTCTCTTTTGCTCTCTCTCCCCCCTCTCTGTTGCTCTCTCTATCCCCCCTCTTTTGCTTTCTCTCTCCCCCTTTTCTTTTTCTCTCTCCCCCATCTCTTTTGCTGTCTCTTTCCCTCTTGTTTGCTGTCTTTCTATCCCCCCTCTTTTGCTCTCTCTATCCCCCTCTTTTCTCTTTCTCTCTCTCCCCCCTCTCTTTTGCTCGCTCTCTCTCTCTCTCTCTCCCCCTCTCTTTTGCTCTCTCTCTCCCCTCTCTTTTGCTCTCTCTATCCCCCTCTTTTGCTCTCTCTATCAGATCTCTTTTGCTCTTTCTCTCTCCCCTTTCTTTAGCTCTCTTTCTCCCCTCTCTTTTGCTGTCTCTTTCCCCCTCTCTTTTGCTTTCTCTCTCCCCCTCTCTTTTGCTCTCTCTCCCCCTCTATTTTGCTCTCCCTCCCTCCCTCTCTTATGCTCTCTCTCTCCACCTCTCTCTCCCCCTCTCTTTTGCTCTCCCCCCTCTTATGCTCTATCCCCCTCTCTTATGCTCTCTCTCCCCCTCTTTTTTGCTCTCTCCCCCTCTTTTGTTCTCTCTCTCACCTTTCTCTTGCTCTCTTTCTCCCCTCTCTTTTGCTGTCTCTCTCCCCCTCTCTTTTGCTCTCTCTCCCCCTCTCTTTTGCTCTCTCTCTCCCCCTCTCTTTTGCTCTCTCTCTCCCCCTCTCTTTTGCTCTTTCTATCCCCTCTATTTTGCTCTCTCTACCCCCATCTTTTGCTCTCTCTCTCTACCCCTTTCTTTTACTCTCTTTCTCCCCTCTCTTTTGCTGTCTCTCCCCCACTCTTTTGCTCTTTCTCCCCCACTCTTTTTCTCTCTTCCCCTCTCTTTTGCTCTTTCTCTCCCCTCTCTTTTGCTCTCTTTTTCTCCCCCTCTCTTTCCCCCCTCTCTTTTTACCCCCTCTCTTTTGCACTCTCTCTCCCCTCTCTTTTGCGCTCTCCCTCCTCTCTTTTGCTCTCTCTCTCTCTTTTGCTCTCTCTCTTTCTCTCTCTGCCCTTCTCTCTTTTTCAACCTCTCTTTCCGCCCCTTTCTTTTGCGCTCTCTCCCCTATTTTGCGCTCTCCCCCTCTCTTTTGCTCTATCTTTCCTCTCTTTTGCTCTCTCTCTCCCCTTTCTCCCCCTCTATTTTTCTGTCTCTCTCCCTCTCCTTTGCTCTCTCTATCTCCCCTATTTTACTCACTCTCTTTCCCCTTTCTTTTACTCTCCCTCCCCCTCTCTTTTGCTGTCTCTCTCTTTTTTGCTCTCTCTATCCCCCCTCTTTTACTCTCTCTCTATTCCCCCTCTCTCTCCTCTATCCCCCTCTCTGTCTGCGCTCACTCCTCTCTTTTGCTCTATCTTCCCTCTCTTTTGCTCTCTCTTTCCCCTTTCTTCCCCTCTCTTTTGCTCTCTCCCTCTCTTTTGCTCTCTCTATCTCCCCTATTTTGCTCTCTCTCTCTCCCCTTTCTTTTGCTTTCCTTCCCTCTCCCCTTCTCTTTTGCTGTCTCTCTCCCTCCACTCTCTTATGCTCTCTCTCCCTTCATAGCTTTTGCTCTCTCCCCCTCTTTTGCTCTCTCTATCCCCCCTATTTTGCTCTCTCTCTCCCCTTTCTTTTGCTCTCTTTCTCCCCTCTCTTTTGCTGTCTCTCTCCCCCTCTCTTTTGCTCTCTCTCCCCCTCTCTTTTGCTCTCTCTCCCCCTCTCTTTTGCTCTCTCTCTACCCTCTATTTTGCTCTCTCTCTCTCTCTCCCCCTCTCTTTTGCTCTTTCTCTACCCTCTATTTTGCTCTCTCTATCCCCCCTCTTTTGCTCTCTCTTTCCCTTTTCTTTTGCTCTCTTTCTCCCCTCTCTTTTGCTGTCTCTCCCCCTCTCTTTTGCTCTTTCTCTTTTTCCTCTCTTCACCTCTCTTTTGCTCTCTCTCTCCCCCTCTCTTTTGCTCTTTCTCTCCCCTCTCTTTTGCTCTCTTTCTCTCCCCCTCTCTCCCCCCTCTCTTTTTACCCCCCTCTCTTTTGCACTCTCTCGCCCCTCTCTTTTGCTCTCTCCCTCCTCTCTTCTGCTCTCTCTCTCCCTCTCTATTTTGCTCTCTCTCTCTCCCCTTCTCTCTTTTCCCCCTCTCTTTCCAACCCTTTCTTTTGCGCTCTCTCTCTCCTATTTTGTGCTCTCCCCCTCTCTTTTGCTCTCTCTTTTACTCTCTCCCCTTTCTCCCCCCTCTCTTTTGCTGTCTCTCTGCCTCTCTTTTTCTCTCTCTATCTCCCCTATTTTACTCTCGCTCTTTCCCCTTTCTTTTACTCTACCTCCCCCTTCTCTTTTGCTGTCTCTCACTCTCTCTCTCTCTTTTTTGCTCTGTCTATCCCCCCTCTCTCTCCTCTATCCCCCCTCTCTCTCCACTCTCACCCCTCTCTTTTGCTCTATCTTCCCTCTCTTTTGCTCTCTCTTTCCCCTTTCTCCCCCTCTCTTTTGCTCTCTCCCTCTCTTTTGCTCTCTCTCTCTCCCCTATTTTGCTTTCTCTCTCCCTCCTTTCTTTTGCTTTCCTTCCCTCTCCCCCTCTCTTTTGCTGTCTCTCTCCCCTCCCCTCTCTTTTGCGCTCTCTCCCCTCTCTCTTTTGCTGTCTCTCTCCCCTCTCTTTTGCTCTCTCTCTCCCCTCTCTTTTGCTCTCTCTGCCCCTCTCTTTGCACTCTCTATCCCCCCTCTTTTGCTTTCTCTCCCCCCTCTCTTTTGCTCTCTCCTCTCTCTCTTTTGCTGTCTCTCTCCCTATCGTTTGCTGTCTCTCTATCCCCTCTTTTGCTTTCTCTAACCCCCCCTCTTTTCTCTCTCTCTCTCCCACCTCTCTTTTGCTTTCTCTCACCCCCCTCTCTTTTGCTCTCTCTCTCCCCTCTCTTTTGCTCTCTCTCTCCCCCTCTCTTTTGCTCTCTCTATCCCGCTCTTTTGCTCTCTCTGTCAGCCCTCATTTGCTCTCTCTCTCTCCCCTTTCTTTTGCTCTCTTTCCCCCCTCTCTTTTGCTCTCTCTCTCCCCTCTCTTTTATGTCATCTCCCCCCTCTCTTTTGCTCTCTTTCCCCCACTTTAGCTCTCTCTATCCCCCCTCTTTTGCTCTCTCTTTCTCCCCTTTCTTTTGCTCTCTTTCTCCGCTTTATTTTGCTGTCTCTCTCCCCCTCTCTTTTGCTCTCTCTCCCCCTCTATTTTGCTCTCTCTCCCCTCTCTTTTGCTCTCTCTCTCCCCTCTCTTTTGCTCTTTCTCTCCCCTCTATTTTGCTCTCTCTATCCCCCCTCTTTTGCTCTCTCTCCCCTTTCTTTGGCTCTCTTTCTCCCCTCTCTTTTGCTTTCTCTCCCCCTCTCTTTTGCTCTCTCTCCCCCTCTCTTTTGCTGTCTCTCTCCCTCTCTTTTGCTCTCGTTATCCCTTTCCTTTGCTCTCTCTCCCCTTTCTTTTGCTCTCTCCCCCCTCTCTTTTGCTGTTTCTCTCCCCCCTCTCTTTTGCTCTCTCTCTCCCCCTCTCTTTTGCTCTTTCTCTCCCCTCTATTTTGCTCTCTCTATCCCCCCTCTTTTGCTCTCTCTCTCCCCTTTCTTTGGCTCTCTTTCTCCCCTTTCTTTTGCTGTCTCTCCCTCTCTCTTTTGCGCTCTATCCTCCTCTCTTTTGCTGTCTCTCTCCCTCTCTTTTGCTCTCTTTATCCCTTTCATTTGCTCTCTCTCCCCTTTCTTTTGCTCTCTCCCCCTCTTTTTTGCTGTTTCTCTCCCCCTCTCTTTTGCTCTTTCTGCCCCTCTCTTTTGCACTCTCTATCCCCCCTCTTTTGCTTTCTCTCTCCCCCTTTCTTTTGCTCTCTCCTCTCTCTCTTTTGCTGTCTCTCTCCCTACCTTGTGCTGTCTCTCTATCCCCCTCCTTTGCTTTCTCTATCCCCCTCTTTTCTCTCTCTCTCTCTCTCTCTCTCTCTCTCTCTCCCCCCTCTCTTTTGCTTTCTCTCACCCTCCTCTCTTTTGCTCTCTCTCTCCCCTCTCTTTTGCTCTCCCTCTCTCCCCCTCTCTTTTGCTCTCTCTATCCCCCTCTTTTGCTCTCTCTATCAGCCCTCATTTGCTCTCTCTCTTTCTCCCCTTTCTTTTGCTCTCTTCCTCCCCTCTCTTTTGCTCTATCTCTCCCCTCTCTCTTATGTCATCTCCCCCCTCTCTTTTGCTCTCTTTCCCCCTCTTTAGCTCTCTCTATCCCCCCTCATTTGCTCTCTCTTTCTCCCCTTTCTTTTGCTCTCTTTCTCCCCTTTATTTTGCTGTCTCTCTCCCCCTCTCTTTTGCTCTCTCTCTCCCCTCTATTTTGCTCTCTCTCCCCCTCTCTTTTTCTCTTTCTCTCCCCTCTATTTTGCTCTCTCTATCCCCCCTCTTTTGCTCTCTCTCTCCCCTTTCTTTGGCTCTCTTTCTCCCCTCTCTTTTGCTGTCTCTCCCCCTCTCTTTTGCTCTTTCTCCCCTCTCTTTTTTCTCTCTTCCCCTCTCTTTTGCTCTCTCTCTCCCCCTCTCTTTTGCTCTTTCTCTCCCCTCACTTTTGCTCTCTCTATCCCCCTCTTTTGCTCTCTCTATCAGCCCTCATTTGCTCTCTCACTTTCTCCCCTTTCTTGTGCTCTCTTCCTCACCTCTCTTTTGCTCTATCTCTCCCCTCTCTCTTATGTCATCTCCCCCCTCTCTTTTGCTCTCTTTCCCCCTCTTTAGCTCTCTCTATCCCCCCTCATTTGCTCTCTCTTTCTCCCCTTTCTTTTGCTCTCTTTCTCCCCTTTATTTTGCTGTCTCTCTCCCCCTCTCTTTTGCTCTCTCTCTCCCCCCTCTTTTGCTCTCTCTCTCCCCTTTCTTTGGCTCTCTTTCTCCCCTCTCTTTTGCTGTCTCTCCCCCTCTCTTTTGCTCTTTCTCCCCTCTCTTTTTTCTCTCTTCCCCTCTCTTTTGCTCTCTCTCTCCCCCTCTCTTTTGCTCTTTCTCTCCCCTCACTTTTGCTCTCTTTCTCTCCCCCACTCTTTCCCCCCTCTCTTTTTACCCCCCTCTCTTTTGCACTCTCTCTCCCCTCCCTTTTGCGCTCTCCCTCCTCTCTTTTGCACTCTCTTTCCCTCTCTATTTTGCTCTCTCTCTCTTTCTCTCTCTCCCCTTCTCTCTTTTCCCCCTCTCTTTCCACCCCTTTCTTTTGCCCTCTCTCTCTTCCCTATTTTGCTCTCTCTTTCATTTCTTTTGCTCTCTCTCTCCCCTTTCTCCCCCTCTCTTTTGCTGTCTCTCTCCCTCTCTTTTTCTCTCTCTATCTCCCCAATTTTACTCTCTCTCTTTCCCCTTTCTTTTACTCTCCCCCCTCTCTTTTGCTGTCTCTCTCTCTCTCATTTTTGCTCTCTCTATCCCCCCTCTTTTGCTCTCTCTCTATCCCCCTCTCTCTCCTCTATCCCCCCTCTCTCTCCATTCTCACCCCTCTCTTTTGCTCTATCTTCCCTCTATTTTGCTCTCTCTTTCCCCTTTCTCCCCCTCTCTTTTGCACTCTCCCTCTCTTTTGCTCTCTCTATCTCCCCTATTTTGCTCTCTCTCCCCTTTCTTTTGCTTTCCTTCCCTCTCTCACTCTCTTTTGCTGTATCTCTCCCTCCCCTTTCTTTTGCTCTCTCTCCCCCTCTCTTTTGCTGTCTCTCTCCCTCTCTTTTGCTCTCTTTATCCCTTTTCTTTTGCTCTCTCCCCCCTTTCTTTTACTCTCTCCCCCCTCTCTTTTGCTGTCTCTCTCCCCCTCTCGTTTGCTCTCTCTGCACCTCTCTTTTGCACTCTCTATCCCTCCTCTTTTGCTTTCTCTCTCCCCCTTTCTTTTGCTCTCTCCTCTCTCTCTCCCTATCTTTTGCTGTCTCTCTATCCCCCTCTTTTGCTTTCTCTATCCCCCCTCTTTTCTCTCTCTCTCTCTCTCTCTCCCACATCTCTTTTGCTTTCTCTCTCCCCCCTCTACTTTGCTCTCTCTCTCCCCTCTCTTTTGCTCTCTCTCTCCCCCTCTATTTTGCTCTCTCTCTATCCCCCCTCTTTTGCTCTCTCTCTATCCCCTTTTCACTCCCCTCTTTTGCGCTCTCCCCTCTCTCTTTTGCTCTCTCTCCCCCTTCTCTTTTGCTCTCTCTCTCCCCTTTTCTCCCCCCTATCTTTTGCTGTCTCCCTTTCTTTTGCTCTCTCTATCTCCCCTATTTTGCTCTCTCTCTCTCCCCTTTCTTTTGCTCTCCTCCCCTCTCCCTACCTCTACCCCTCTCTTTTGCTGTCTCTCTCCCTCTCTATCCCCCTCTTTTGCTCTCTCTATCCCACCCTCTTTTTTCTCTCTCTATCCCTCCTCTTTAGAGCTTTCTCTCTCCCGTCCACACGGCCCCACCCGGCTCCACCCATGTTACACCAGGCCGCGTCTGCATCATGCCCGGCCCCACCCGCGCCACATTTGGTCCCGCCCGAACCACCCCGTCATGCACGGTCAGCCCAGGCACAGATGCCAGGTCAGTGTGTTGAAGGCCAGGTGTGTTTGTCCTCCCACTGTCTCTACTGCGCATGACAGCTTCGGACAAACACACTTGGCCTTTTATATTATAGGATATATATATATATATACACAGTATATATATATATATATATATATATATGTGTGTGTGTGTGTGTGTGTATGGGAAACCTTGTTTCACATTTTCATTGTATATATATATATATATATATATATATATATATATACTAGCCAAAAAGAAGTGCACTCTCAGGTCTTTCACAGCAAAGGTTACTTTATTAATGTAACGTTTTCGGAGGGCTTGCCTCCTTCATCAGCAAGCCCTCCGAAAACGTTACATTAATAAAGTAACCTTTGCTGTGAAAGACCTGAGAGTGCACTTCTTTTTGGCTAGTATTTGTTGTTCAAAGTTGCACCCAGGCAGTTTTCCACTTGTGGGCAAGATCTAGAATTTTGGATATATATATATATATATATATATATATATATATATATATATATATATATATATATATATATATATATATATATATATATATATATATAAAAGCCTTATTAGGAAAGATCGCTGAGTTCCCTCTTTCAAAACAGATGTCATGCAGCCTTAAATATAACCTCATTACCAAAGAAAGTAGAATCTAATTAATCTAGAACCAATGAAATGGGATATCTATTCTTACTTTTAAAGACAGAATAAATAATAAAAAATTACTAGGTGATCACATGATAATGTTATTATACATTTTCCAAAGTGCCAATGTGTTCAGAGCTATACGTGTGTATAGTAAACACATGGTGACATAAACAGCAAAATGAGGACCTGTTTTAGTAATACAACCCCAAAACATAATACAATAGCATCAAAATATGCATAATCTTTTTATTCACATTCCAAGCATATAAATAACAACAACATTTCGGTCCACGTTATCTTAATCATGTTGTATCGTTACAATCTATTTAACTCCCCATTTTAAACATCAGAATATTGCCCCTAACATTGCCAGGAAAGGCACCATCTATAGGCTATTGGGAAAAATGAAACTGAAGTATCTAACAAACAAATTACAAAATTACCAAGGCAAATCTAAGGGTACAAATATGATTAGATATATCTTATTTCCCAAATATAATCCTATATTAATCCATTCATATACAACAGAAATAATAAATACCATTCAAACAAAAAGAGACCATTGGATCTCTCTATTCATGCCATTTGGTTGTAAAGAATCACGTTGGCATATCCAGTATTCCTCCCTACACTTTAATAATAATAATAATACCTCCCTCTCTAGATTTACCCATATGATCAATTATTTGAAATCTGAACTTGCATACATTATGTCTTGCCTGTAAAAAATTAAGTGCAATAGGGGCCCCCATTCTTGAGACGTATGCTTGATGTATGCTCATTAATACAGTCTCTTATCCGCATAGTTGACTCTTCAAAATAGTTAATCCCACATTAATATTTAATCAGATATATAGCTAAATCTATGTTACAACTGTAATGACCAATAATAAAAAATGTATGTCCAGTTTTGGGGTGATTAAAATAGGGTCCCTTAATCATATTATTACAATTACAACATCCCAAATAGTGAACTATAGTAGCATGCACTGCTGCTCTATTTAAAGTTGTACTTTAAATATTACAGAATCCAATTTGTAAAGCTCTGCATTTTATTTTTCAGGGCTTTTTAGGATAGCCCTAAATAACAGTTGTCTTTACACCTAAATGTATAAAAAGAATGCTTTGGTAACATTCCCAAGCTCACTGAAACTGGGATTTAAGTTTCTAAGCACAAACACAGATCTGAACAAATGTATATAGTTTGTATCTGAAAAAGGGTCACAGTGCAAAAAGGAAATACTTGAAATTAGATGGTACATAAAAAAGGTAATTAAGCAATTAGACAATAAAGACACAATTGCAAAACAATTATACAAAATAAAAAGGATCAATACACAGAAAACCTAAAACTTACAATTTAAAATTAAATCTGTGGAGACTTCCCAATAGACCTTTCAGATCCCTTCTGGTATATTCTTTGATGAAGAAAATGTAAGGAAGTATGTCTATATTACACACACACTACTGTATACACAGTCCATTTTACATGACCTGCTCAAGTTATTTTGATCATGTTAAATGGCTGGCATTTATTGACCCCAAGGAAAAAGATACCAACTTGGGCCTTTCCATGTGCCCACTGCATGCAATATTATAGCATATACATTTTTCATGACTATATTACCAATAGATACCAAATACCACACACCCCAGTTTAAGTGGCTGGCATTCCCCAGGTAGCCACTTGGCTCTTATCCTTATCAAGGCGTGTTTGAGCTTATTGGATGCCTGCTTTCATCAGCACCTAAAATATTTCCACATTTATACTAAAGATGTTTGCTGGGAAGAGTTATGGGCCTAATTCATATTACTAGGATATTGTAGTTATGGAGTTTTGCTTTCCAGTAGTGGGCCATCTAGGAGAATCACAATTAACTCTGTCCCCCAGCTGTTTTAAACCAAAAAAAATTGACCAGTGTTAAATTCAGAGATAAGGGGACCAATGACTTAGCTTTGAAGCCAGATACCTCATTGTGAAAAGGCTGATCAAAAGTTACACTCCTTGGTTATATTCTGAGTTCACATGACGTATTTAACCTCTAAAAATAGGGAAAATCATGCCTTTGCATTACAACTTGTAATGGGTTAAAAAAAAGAGAGATATCTTTGAAGATAGCTAAAGGCACAGGAGGAAAAGAAATAGCATGGAGAGGAGTAACCGTGCTGCTGTAGTTGTACTGTCACATCCGACAGCGACACCAGAATCATGCTTTCCTTAACCAGTGCTTGCTGCAGCATGGTTGCAGATGAACGGTCAGTTCAGCACGCTGGGGGCCATTCAGCTCAAGCCCTTAGAAGGTCCAGGTGCACTAATGGAGTGGGATCCACTGCTGCAGGAGCCAAGGGCCACCCTAAATTATTTTGCATTAGTGCTGTTAGCTCCCTGAAGTCTTTTATGCTCATCAGGATTCTACTTAAAGGCATAGTGCACTGCTTAGCACTCATTTTATGCTTTTTTAATTGTGATGAACTCTGGCCTTGACTTTGACACCAAGAGGCCCATTTATCAAGCTCCATATGGAGCTTGAAGGGCCGTGTTTCTGGCGAGTCTTTAGACTCGCCAGAAACACAAGTTATGGAGCAGCGGCCTAAAACATTTTTTATGGACTGACATCTTGGCTTTTGAACATTGGATTATTTTCTGGAACTATGTGTTTTCTTTCATGTAATTAGCAAGAGTCCATGAGCTAGTGACGTATGGGATATACATTCCTACCAGGAGGGGCAAAGTTTCCCAAACCTCAAAATGCCTATAAATACACCCCTCACCACACCCACAAATCAGTTTTACAAACTTTGCCTCCCATGGAGGTGGTGAAGTAAGTTTGTGCTAGATTCTTTGTTGATATGCTCTTCGCAGCAGGCTGGAGCCCGGTTTTCCTCTCAGAGTGCAGTGAATGTAAGAGGGATGTGAAGAGAGTATTGCCTATTTGAATTCAATGATCTCCTTCTATGGGGTCTATTTCATAGGTTCTCTGTTATCGGTCGTAGAGATTCATCTCTTACCTCCCTTTTCAGATCGACGATATACTCTTATATATACCATTACCTCTACTGATTCTCGTTTCAGTACTGGTTTGGCTTTCTACTACATGTAGATGAGTGTCCTGGGGTAAGTAAGTCTTATTTTTGTGACACTCTAAGCTATGGTTGGGCACTTTTATATAAAGTTCTAAATATATATGTTTAAACATTTATTTGCCTTGATTCAGGATGTCCAATATTCCTTATTTCAGACAGTCATTTTCATTATTTGGGATAATGCATTTGAATAATCAATTTTTTTCTTACCTTAAAATGTGACTTTTTTCCCTGTGGGCTGTTAGGCTCGCGGGGGCTGAAAATGCTTCATTTTATTGCGTCATTCTTGGCGTGGACTTTTTTGGTGCAAAAAAATGTCTTTGTTATTTCCGGCGTCATAATTGTCACCGGAAGTTGCGTCATTTTTGACGTTTTTGTGCCAAAAGTGTCGGCGTTACCGGATGTGGCGTCATTTTTGGCGCTAAAAGCATTTAGGCGCCAAATAATGTGGGCGTCTTTTTTGGCGCTAAAAAATATGGGCGTCATTATTGTCTCCACATTATTTAAGTCTTATTGTTTATTTGCTTCTGGTTGCTAGAAGCTTGTTCACTGGCATTTTTTCCCATTCCTGAAACTGTCATTTAAGGAATTTGATCAATTTTGCTTTATATGTTGTTTTTTCTATTACATATTGCAAGATGTCTCAGATTGACCCTGAATCAGAAGATACTTCTGGAAAATCGCTGCCTGATGCTGGATCTACCAAAGTTAAGTGTATTTGCTGTAAACTTGTGGTATCTGTTCCTCCGGCTGTTGTTTGTAATGAATGTCATGACAAACTTGTTAATGCAGATAATATTTCCTTTAGTAATGTTCCATTACCTGTTGCTGTTCCATCAACATCTAATACTCAGGGAGTTCCTGTTAACATAAGAGATTTTGTTTCTAAATCCATTAAGAAGGCTATGTCTGTTATTCCTCCTTCTAGTAAACGTAAAAGGTCTTTTAAAACTTCTCATTTTTCAGATGAATTTTTAAATGAACATCATCATTCTGATTCTGATATTGATTCCTCTGGTTCAGAGGATTCTGTTTCAGAGGTTGATACTGATAAATCTTCATATTTATTCAAAATGGAATTTATTCGTTCTTTACGTAAAGAAGTCTTAATTGCATTAGAAATAGAGGAATCTGGTCCTCTTGATACTAAATCTAAACGTTTAAATAAGGTTTTTAAATCTCCTGTAGTTATTCCAGAAGTTTTTCCTGTCCCTGACGCTATTTCTGAAGTAATTTCCAGGGAATGGAATAATTTGGGTAATTCATTTACTCCTTCTAAACGTTTTATATCTATATATCCTGTGCCATCTGACAGATTAGAGTTTTGGGACAAAATCCCTAAGGTTGATGGGGCTATCTCTACTCTTGCTAAACGTACTACTATTCCTACGGCAGATAGTACTTCCTTTAAGGATCCTTTAGATAGGAAAATTGAATCCTTTCTAAGAAAAGCTTATTTATGTTCAGGTAATCTTCTTAGACCTGTTATATCTTAGCGGTTGTTGCTGCAGCTTCAACTTTCTGGTTGGAAGCTTTAGCGCCACAAGTAACAGATCATAATTCCCTTAGCATTGTTAATCTTCTTCAACATGCTAATAATTTTATTTGTGATGCCATCTTTGATATCATTAGGGTTGATGTCAGGTATATGTCTCTAGCTATTTTAGCTAGAAGAGCTTTATGGCTTAAAACTTGGAATGCTGATATGTCTTCTAAGTCAACTTTGCTTTGCCTTTCTTTCCAGGGTAATAAATTATTTGTTTCACAGTTGGATTCTATTATTTCAACTGTTACTGGGGGGGAAAGGAACCTTTTTACCACAGGATAAAAAATCTAAAGGTAAATTTAGGTCTACTAATCGTTTTCGTTCCTTTCGTCACAATAAGGAACAAAAGCCTGATCCTTCCCCTACAGGAGCGGTATCAGTTTGGAAACCATCTCCAGTCTGGAATAAATCCAAGCCTTTTAGAAAGCCAAAGCCAGCTCCCAAGTCAACATGAAGGTGTGGCCCTCATTCCAGCCCAGCTGGTAGGGGGCAGATTACGATTTTTCAAAGAAATTTGGATCAATTCGATTCACAATCTTTGGATTCAGAACATTGTTTCACAAGGGTACAGAATAGGCTTCAAGATAAGGCCTCCTGCAAGAAGATTTTTTCTTTCCCGTGTCCCAGTAAATCCAGTGAAGGCTCAAGCATTTCTGAAATGTGTTTCAGATCTAGAGTTGGCTGGAGTAATTATGCCAGTTCCAGTTCTGGAACAGGTGCTGGGGTTTTACTCAAATCTCTTCATTGTACCAAAGAAGGAGAATTCCTTCAGACCAGTTCTGGATTTGAAAATATTGAATCGTTATGTAAGGATACCAACATTCAAAATGGTAACTATAAGGACTATTCTGCCTTTTGTTCAGCAAGGGCATTATATGTCCACAATAGATTTACAAGATGCATATCTGCATATTCCGATTCATCCAGATCACTATCAGTTTCTGAGATTCTCTTTCCTAGACAAGCATTACCAGTTCGTGGCTCTGCCGTTTGGCCTAGCAACAGCTCCAAGGATTTTTACAAAGGTTCTCGGTGCCCTTCTGTCTGTAATCAGAGAACAGGGTATTGTGGTATTTCCTTATTTGGACGATATCTTGGTACTTGCTCAGTCTTCACATTTAGCAGAATCTCATACGAATCGACTTGTATTGTTTCTTCGAGAACATGGTTGGAGGATCAATTTACCAAAGAGTTCATTGATTCCTCAGACAAGGGTAACCTTTTTAGGTTTCCAGATAGATTCAGTGTCCATGACTCTGTCTCTGACGGACAAGAGACGTCTGAAATTGGTTTCAGCTTGTCGAAACCTTCAGTCTCAATCATTCCCTTCGGTAGCCTTATGCATGGAAATTCTAGGTCTTATGACTGCTGCATCGGACGCGATCCCCTTTGCTCGTTTTCACATGCGACCTCTTCAGCTCTGTATGCTGAACCAGTGGTGCAGGGATTATACAAAGATATCTCAATTAATATCTTTAAAACCGATTGTACGACACTCTCTGACGTGGTGGACAGACCACCATCGTTTAGTTCAGGGGGCTTCTTTTGTTCTTCCGACCTGGACTGTGTTTTCAACAGATGCAAGTCTGACAGGTTGGGGAGCTGTTTGGGGGTCTCTGACAGCACAAGGGGTTTGGGGATCTCAGGAGGCGAGATTACCAATCAACATTTTGGAACTCCATGCAATTTTCAGAGCTCTTCAGTCATGGCCTCTTCTAAAGAGAGAGTCGTTCATTTGCTTTCAGACGGACAATGTCACAACCGTGGCATATGTCAATCATCAAGGAGAGACTCACAGTCCTCTGGCTATGAAAGAAGTATCTCGAATACTGGTATGGGCGGAATCCAGCTCCTGTCTAATTTCTGCAGTTCATATCCCAGGTATAGACAATTGGGAAGCGGATTATCTCAGTCGCCAAACGTTACATCCGGGCGAATGGTCTCTTCACCCAGAGGTATTTCTTCAGATTGTTCAAATGTGGGGACTTCCAGAAATAGATCTGATGGCTTCTCATCTAAACAAGAAGCTTCCCAGGTATCTGTCCAGATCCAGGGATCCTCAGGCGGAAGCAGTGGATGCATTGTCACTTCCTTGGAAGTATCATCCTGCCTATATCTTTCCGCCTCTAGTTCTTCTTCCAAGAGTGATTTCCAAGATTTTAAAGGAGCGCTCGTTTGTTCTGCTGGTGGCTCCAGCATGGCCTCACAGGTTTTGGTATGCGGATCTTGTCCGGATGGCTACTTGCCAACCGTGGACTCTTCCGTTAAGACCAGACCTTCTATCGCAAGGTCCTTTTTTCCATCAGGATCTCAAATCCTTAAATTTGAAGGTATGGAGATTGAACGCTTGATTCTCAGTCATAGAGGTTTCTCTGACTCTGTGATTAATACTATGTTACAGGCTCGTAAATCTGTATCTAGGAAGATATGTTATCGAGTCTGGAAGATTTACATTTCTTGGTGTTTTTCTCATCATTTTTCTTGGCATTCTTTTAGAATTCCTAGAATTTTACAGTTTCTTCAGGATGGTTTGGATAAAGGTTTGTCTGCAAGTTCCTTGAAAGGACAAATCTCTGCTCTTTCTGTTCTTTTTCACCGAAAGATTGCTAGTCTTCCTGATATTCATTGTTTTGTACAGGCTTTGGTTCGTATAAAACCTGTTATTAAGTCAATTTCTCCTCCTTGGAGTTTGAATTTGGTTCTGGGGGCTCTTCAAGCTCCTCCGTTTGAACCTATGCATTCGCTGGACATTAAATTACTTTCTTGGAAAGTGTTGTTTCTTTTGGCTATCTCTTCTGCTAGAAGAGTTTCTGAATTATCTGCTCTTTCTTGTGAGTTTCCTTTTCTGATTTTTCATCAGGATAAGGCGGTGTTGCGAACTTCTTTTAAATTTTTACCTAAGGTTGTGAATTCTAACAACATTAGTAGAGAAATTGTGGTTCCTTCATTGTGTCCTAATCCTAAGAATTCTAAGGAAAGATCATTGCATTCTTTGGATGTAGTTAGAGCTTTGAAATATTATGTTGAAGCTACTAAAAATTTCCGAAAGACTTCTAGTCTATTTGTTATCTTTTCCGGTTCTAGGAAAGGTCAGAAGGCCTCTGCCATTTCTTTGGCGTCTTGGTTAAAGTCTTTGATTCATCATGCTTATGTCGAGTCGGGTAAAACTCCGCCTCAAAGGATTACAGCTTATTCTACTAGGTCAGTTTCTACTTCCTGGGCGTTTAGGAATGAAGCTTTGGTTGATCAGATTTGCAAAGCAGCAACTTGGTCTTCTTTGCATACTTTTACTAAATTCTACCATTTTGATGTGTTTTCTTCTTCTGAAGCAGTTTTTGGTAGAAAAGTACTTCAGGCAGCTGTTTCAGTTTGATTCTTCTGCTTATAATTTCAGTTTTTTTCATTATAAGATTTAAACTTTGTTTTGGGTGTGGATTATTTTCAGTGGAATTGGCTGTCTTTATTTTATCCCTCCCTCTCTAGTGACTCTTGAGTGGAAGATCCACATCTTGGGTATTCATTATCCCATACGTCACTAGCTCATGGACTCTTGCTAATTACATGAAAGAAAACATAATTTATGTAAGAACTTACCTGATAAATTCATTTCTTTCATATTAGCAAGAGTCCATGAGGCCCACCCTTTTTTGTGGTGGTAATGATTTTTTTGTATAAAGCACAATTATTCCAATTCCTTATTTTTTATGCTTTCGCACTTTTTTCTTATCACCCCACTTCTTGGCTATTCGTTAAACTGATTTGTGGGTGTGGTGAGGGGTGTATTTATAGGCATTTTGAGGTTTGTGAAACTTTGCCCCTCCTGGTAGGAATGTATATCCCATACGTCACTAGCTCATGGACTCTTGCTAATATGAAAGAAATGAATTTATCAGGTAAGTTCTTACATAAATTATGTTTTTTTTTGCCTTTTCACTCTGATGCCTGAACTTCTAGCTTTGACCCCTGACTTATTTTCAGACTATCCTACTAAACTATCTTCTAAAGAAGCTGCCTGTTGTCCACGATACTGGTTCCAGCCACTATAACAGGGATTGCTGCCTTATATGTACTCAGCAATTTAATGTCCCTTTAAATTCTGAAATAAACACTAGCCTTTCAGTTTTTTGTTTCCTCTTTCTAATCCCATCTAGAATCTCATTCCTTGGCACCTTCTTAACCTTACCCATCTGTGTCTGAATCAATTGTCTCAGGTAACCTCTATTTATAAAGTGAACACCCCATTTCTTGTAATCTTTCCACAGTGAGATATTCATCTGATACTATATTTTTGACCCTTAGCATCTGACTATAGGGAAGACTATTAAGCAAGACCTGATGGTGGGCACTATCATATTGTAAGTGATTATTTTCCTCTGTACTTTTGATGAATACCATCTTAAACTTTATATGAGTTGACATACTATTTAAACCACATATAAATCTCAGTAATGACTCCAAGCACCCCCATATGCTAAAAAATATCATCTATGTAGCACCACCATGCAATGCCGTGTTGTAAAAACAACTTATTTATAAACACATATGGGGGGTCACATAGGAGCCTATTGCTGCTTATTTAACTTGCTAAATGCTTGATATAGAGTTAAAAAGTGGAGGAAACATTTCTGTACAGGCCCATGCTTGCAACTCTCCATATTGCTACAAACATATACCTACAACTATTTCTACATATAATGATTTTTATATTGTTCCTAACAAATATGGATTTCAATTTACTGTATTAAACATAAAAGAAAAATGTATTCACATACACAACCTTATTAATTTGTTATAATGAACCTGACGGTTACAGAAAAGTTGCAGAAAAGTTACAGAAAAGTTGCTTTGCAAACATTTCTGAGGGGGAGTAATGTGCTAAGGTCCAGCTAAGTAAAAAAGGAAGAGATAATGACGCCGTTGAAATGAACACAATGCTTTTTACAGGAAAACCTTCTGTATTAAGGATTTAAAGGGTCAGTTCCTCCCAGGGACACTGTCATGTTTAACAAGTTAAATTGAGCTAACCTGTCCAACCATGCCAGACTATGTAATTAATTAATACTTTTTTGTGTGTTTTTCCAACTTTCATTTTTCCATTTTCCACAAAGCTAAAAATGTTTTAATGTCTTTTTAGTGATAAGACTATTTGACAAATCTTTGTATTGAATTTCTTTTGTTTGCTTTAGATTGACATTTATTTTTAAAAGACAAGCAACCAGGCCTTGACAATGCAAGCAGAGGGATGAGGACATTTCTGAAAACAATTCCCACATGAGAAAGAAAGATCATCTAAATGGGTTAAATTTTTGCAGTTATATAAAATGCTTATTTGAATTTACATATATCAAACAGGTTAAATATATTGGGCTAGATTACAAGTGGGGCGCTAATAAGCGATTTAGCTAGAGTGCTAACTGCGCTAGCAGTAAACTGTTTGCGTGTGTTGGGTTGCGCTGGTATTACGAGTTGAAAGTAAAAAGTTATTGCTCCAGCGCTAACCTGAAGCGTGCAAAAAGCCAAAATTACAATATTGCACACGTGATAAACTATTCCCCAAAGAAGTCACTGGTGGGGCAAAAAGGGGGGGGGGGAACTACCCTACTTGCTCGCTAACCCGAATCACCATAAGCCCCTACTAATACCCCCTAAACCACAATATAGCCCACCGCAAAGTCCCCACTACAATATTAACCCCTGAACTTCCAGCCCACCAATCAAAGTAAACCACTACACTATTAACCTCTAAACCACCAGCCTCCCAACGCAAAATAAACCACTAAACTATTCAATTCTAAACCACCAGCCCCCAATGCAAAGTAAACCACTACACTATTAAGTCCTAAACTGCCAGCCCCCCAACCCAAAGTAAACCACTAAAATCTAAAGCCACTAACCTACAATTCCTAAATAAACCCAAAATAAACTAAACCCTACCGTTACCAAAGCAAACTACCTTTAAAAAAATAACGTTACCTTTTTTTTAAAAAAAAACTACCATTACTGTTAAAAAAAAACAACAACATTACCAAAAAAATAATACCCTAACATTGCAAAAAAAAAACAAAAAAACTAACATTAATTAAATAAAACATTTCAAGAAATAAAAAAAACTTCCACTACAAAAAATAATAAACAAATTACCAAAAATAACAAAAGAGTTATGCCTATTCTAAACCCCCCAAAAAAACACCACAAAATAAAAAAACTACAAATAGCCCTAAAAAGTGAACCAGCTCTTTTTGTGAAATAAAAACCTACAACTCTCTAACATTAAACCCTCCCCACACCCCATTTAAAAAAAAAAAAACTATCTAAAAAAACATAGAAAAATGCCCTGAAAAGTGCTGCAGCTGGGATGAAGATGAGAAGATTGGACTTTCTCCAGGATGAAGAAGGACCAATACCGGGAAGAAGATGGAGCGCCGCCATCATCTTTGGTGAATACCATCTTGGTATTAGGAGTTAGGTTGCGTTTTTTTTAGGGCGGAGGGGTTAATGTTAGAGGGTTGTTAATCTTTATTTCACAAAAAGAGCTGGTTCACTTGAGGGCAATGGCCTACAAAAGGCCCTTTTAAGGGCTATTTGTAGTTTAGTTTTAGAATAGTTTTTTTTTATTTTGGGTTGTGATTTTTTTTTTGGGGGGGGGTTTAGAATACGCATAACTTGGCAATCACCCTTTACGCTTCAATCTCAGAGATGTGGTTAACTGATTTCCAAAACTAAAAAATTGTACAAAATACATAAAAAAAATACATTACAAAGTAAACTATTTACCCCTAAACCGACCATCAACCCACATCGCAAAGTACCTAAAGACACTATTAACCCCTAAACTGCCATACTCCCCAATGCAAAGTCATAAACTAACATCTCAACCCCCTAACCTAACACCCCCTAACGTAACCTAAATTAAAATACCCCTAAATTTATAAATAAAATCCTAACTACCATAAAAAAACTTACCTGTAAAATTAAATAAAAACCTAATCTTACCTTTTAAAATAAAAACCTAACATTACAAATAAAAAACATTAACATTACATAACATTTAAAAAACTAACATTACATAAAATAAAAAAAACTAATATTACATAAAAAAGTCTAAAATTACAGAAAATAAAAAAGTAAATACCCCAAAAAATAAAAAATAATCCTAATCTAATACCCCTTAAAATAAACAACCCCAAAACAAACAAAAAACTTTTCTAAAAATTAACTAACAATAGCCCTTAAAAGGTTTTTTTGTAGGACATTGCCCTAGAGCGATCAGCCCTTTTTTCCCCAAAAAAACTATCCCCTCTAAGATTACAACCCCCCACCCCCAACCCCCCAAAAAATAAAACCCTTAAAAACCCCTAAATTAAAAAGTGCAATGAAAAGGGCATTTGGATGGGCATTACCCTTAAAAGGGAATTCAGCTCTTATGCTGGCCAAAAAATAAAAACCCTGATCTATTAAAAAAAAAAAACATAAAAAAAAAATGTAACACTAACCCCAAAGCTGGTACTCACCGATGATGATTGGCGGCGCTCAATCTTCATCCAAGCGGCGCTCCATCTTCATCCATCTCCAGCGGTCCATCTTCTAACTTCATCTGGGCGCTGGCTATGGTGATGGCAGCAATGACGTCGGTCCTCCCCTTCAGAACTTCACCGTGGAGCTCCTCTTCTCCAATCACACACTGAATAGGGAATGCAAGGTGCCCCTTTTATAAAGGGGTACCCTTGCAATCCTATTAGCTGATTTGAATCTTCAAATTCAAATCAGCCAATAGAATGAAAGTTTCTTCCTTTTCTTGTCTCCATTAGATTCGATGGGTGAATACATGAACGTGCATGGACAAGCGGAAACTAAAGTTAGGATTTTTGCACTTTTTCGGGTTACTGTTAGCACAAAATACGTTTTCTTGCAACTTGTAATAAAAGTGGAACTCGACAAGCGCAAAATGTTTAAAGGGACACTGAACCCAAATTTGTTCATTTGTAATTAAGAAAGAGCATTCAATTTTAAGCAACTTTCTAATTTACTCCTATTATCAATTTTTCTTCGTTCTCTTGCTATCATTTTTTTTTTAAAAATAAGGCATCTAAGCTTTTTTTTGGTTTCCGTACTCTGGACAGCACTTTTTTATTGGTGGATGAATTTATCCACCAATCAGCAAGGACAACCCAGGTTGTTCACCAAAAATGGGCCGGCATCTAAACTTACATTCTTGCATTTCAAATAAAGATACCAAGGGAATGAAGATAATTTGATAATAGGAGTAAATTCGAAATTTGCTTGAAATTTCATGCTCAATCTGAATCACAAAATTAAATTTTTGGGTACAGTGTCCCTTTAAAGCTAGCGGTAACGAATACTGTGCCACTTGTAATCTACCCCTATATATATAAAATATATTTTTCCTTATATATATTATATACAGAATATCTATTTCCATATATATTATATATAGAATATCTATTTCCTCATATATATTATATATATAATATCTATTTCCTTATATATATTATATATAGAATATCTATTTCCTCATATATATTTTATATATAGAATATCTATTTCCTTATATATATTATATATAGAATATCTATTTCCTTATATATATTATATATAGAATATCTATTTCCTTATATATATTATATATAGAATATCTATTTCCTCATATATATTATAAATAGAATATCTATTTCCTTATATATATTATATATAGAATATCTATTTCCTTATATATATTATATATAGAATATCTATTTCCTTATATATATTATATATAGAATATCTATTTCCTTATATATATTATATATAGAATATCTATTTCCTTATATATATTATATATAGAATATCTATTTCCTTATATATATTATATATAGAATATCTATTTCCTTATATATATTATATACAGAATATCTATTTCCATATATATTATATATAGAATATCTATTTCCTCATATATATTATAAATAGAATATCTATTTCCTTATATATATTATATATACAGGGAGTGCAGAATTATTAGGCAAATGAGTATTTTGACCACATCATCCTCTTTATGCATGTTGTCTTACTCCAAGCTGTATAGGCTCGAAAGCCTACTACCAATTAAGCATATTAGGTGATGTGCATCTCTGTAATGAGAAGGGGTGTGGTCTAATGACATTAACACCCTATATCAGGTGTGCATAATTATTAGGCAACTTCCTTTCCTTTGGCAAAATGGGTCAAAAGAAGGACTTGACAGGCTCAGAAAAGTAAAAAATAGTGAGATATCTTGCAGAGGGATGCAGCACTCTTAAAATTGCAAAGCTTTTGAAGCGTGATCATCGAACAATCAAGCGTTTCATTCAAAATAGTCAACAGGGTCGCAAGAAGCGTGTGGAAAAACCAAGGCGCAAAATAACTGCCCATGAACTGAGAAAAGTCAAGCGTGCAGCTGCCAAGATGCCACTTGCCACCAGTTTGGCCATATTTCAGAGCTGCAACATCACTGGAGTGCCCAAAAGCACAAGGTGTGCAATACTCAGAGACATGGCCAAGGTAAGAAAGGCTGAAAGACGACCACCACTGAACAAGACACACAAGCTGAAACATCAAGACTGGGCCAAGAAATATCTCAAGACTGATTTTTCTAAGGTTTTATGGACTGATGAAATGAGAGTGAGTCTTGATGGGCCAGATGGATGGGCCTGTGGCTGGATTGGTAAAGGGCAGAGAGCTCTAGTCCGACTCAGACGCTAGCAAGGTGGAGGTGGAGTACTGGTTTGGGCTGGTATCATCAAAGATGAGCTTGTGGGGCCTTTTCGGGTTGAGGATGGAGTCAAGTTCAACTCCCAGTCCTACTGCCAGTTTCTGGAAGACACCTTCTTCAAGCAGTGGTACAGGAAGAAGTCTGCATCCTTCAAGAAAAACATGCAGGACAATGCTCCGTCACACGCGTCCAAGTACTCCACAGCGTGGCTGGCAAGAAAGGGTATAAAAGAAGAAAATCTAATGACATGGCCTCCTTGTTCACCTGATCTGAACCCCATTGAGAACCTGTGATCCATCATCAAATGTGAGATTTACAAGGAGGGAAAACAGTACACCTCTCTGAACAGTGTCTGGGAGGCTGTGGTTGCTGCTGCACGCAATGTTGATGGTGAACAGATCAAAACACTGACAGAATCCATGGATGGCAGGCTTTTGAGTGTCCTTGCAAAGAAAGGTGGCTATATTGGTCACTGATTTGTTTTTGTTTTGTTTTTGAATGTCAGAAATGTATATTTGTGAATGTTGAGATGTTATATTGGTTTCACTGGTAAAAATAAATAATTGAAATGGGTATATATTTGTTTTTTGTTAAGTTGCCTAATAATTATGCACAGTAATAGTCAAGTCAGCTGCACACACAGATATCCCCCTAAAATAGCTATAACTAAAAACAAACTAAAAACTACTTCCAAAACTATTCAGCTTTGATATTAATGAGTTTTTTGGGTTCATTGAGAACATGGTTGTTGTTCAATAATAAAATGAATCCTCAAAAATACAACTTGCCTAATAATTCTGCACTCCCTGTAGAATATCTATTTCCTTATATATATTATATATAGAATATCTATTTCCTCATATATATATATTATATATAGAATATCTATTTCCTTATATATATTATATATAGAATATATATTTCCTTATATATATTATATATAGAATATCTATTTCCTTATATATATTATATATAGAATATCTATTTCCTTATATATATTATATATAGAATATCTATTTCCTTATATATATTATATATAGAATATCTATTTCCTTATATATATATTAGATAAAGAATATATAGATATAGAATATGTATATCCTTCCCCCTTCCACCTCTAATTACCGCATCTTCAAATCCTCTGCTACCAGCTTCCTCTGTACCTTTATGCATGTGCACTATATGTATACAAATAGCATACACAATTGTGCCCTCTTTTTCCTGCTCATCTCTCTATTAACAGTGTCACAATAAGCAGAGGGCGTTGTGCAGGGTTTTGCATAGACACAATAGTGAGATATTTGCTGTTTAAACAATTCTCTGGCTATGAATCAAGTGTGAACCTCTATAGTCAGTGAGAGGTAGATACTATGTGTTCCCCACTCTGTAAAGCAATGCAGGCAGCTCCAGCATCACGCTATGAATATTTTATAAACACTCTGCCTCAGCTTCTCTGAGATGTAACATCGCTGCTCTTTTCTGCTCAACACGAAAATCAATAAACCATTACAACAGTGGGGTGTGAGCAGAGAAGCGCATAGGTTAAGCCGAATGAGAATGGCCAGTGGGATACTGCAGTGTCGAAGCTACAGAATTCCCAGGTGTTTCTTATAACAGGGTTATGGTAGCCCAAGCAGTCTAGTGAAAATCCTTCACATAAAGCACAAAAGCCATTTCCAACTTGCAATGTTCTTTGTTGTTTTTACACCATATAAAGCTGCTTTGGTATTTGACTGATCCGGAAATATAGTTTATAAAGACAAAGTGAACAATAGGGGTCACAAGTAACAGTTGTGGCTGCAGTTAAAGGGATATGAAACCCAATTTTTTTCTTTCATGATTTAGAAAGAGAATGCTATGTTAACCAACTTTTCAATTTCAATCTACTTTTTTTTTTCTCTTGGTATCCTTTGTTGAAAGCATACCTAGGTATGCTCAGAAAACGCTGGTTGGTGGCTGCACATATATGCCTTATGTTATTGGTTCACCCGTGTGCATTGTTTTTTCTCCAACAAAGGATACTAAGAGAATAAAGCATATTAGATAATAGAAGTAAATCAGAAAGTTGTTTAAAATTGTATTCTCTATGGCCTAGATTTAGAGTTGGGCGGTAGCCGTCAAAACCAGCGTTAGAGGCTCCTAACGCTGGTTTTAGGCTACTGCCGGTATTTGGAGTCAGTCAGGAAAGGGTCTAACGCTCACTTTCCAGCCGCGACTTTTCCATACCACAGATCCCCTTACGTCAATTGCGTATCCTATCTTTTCAATGGGATCTTTCTAACGCCGGTATTTAGAGTCGTGGCTGAAGTGAGCGTTAGAAATCTAACGACAAAACTCCAGCCGCAGAAAAAAGTCAGTAGTTAAGAGCTTTCTGGGCTAACGCCGGTTTATAAAGCTCTTAACTACTGTGCTCTAAAGTACACTAACACCCATAAACTACCTATGCAACCCTAAACCGAGGTCCCCCCACTCTATAAAAATTTTTTAACCCCTAATCTTCCGCTCCGTACACTGCCGCCAACTACGTCATCCCTATGTACCCCTAATCTGCTGCCCCTAACACCGCCGACCCCTATATTATATTTATTAACCAATAATCTGCCCCCCACAACATCGCCGCCAGCTACCTACACTTATTAACCCCTAATCTGCCGTCCGCACGCCGCCGCCAGCTACATTATAGCTATGTACCCCTAATCTGCTGCCCCTAACACCGCCGACCCCTATATTATATTTATTAACCCCTAATCTGCCCCCCACAGCCAATAGAATGCGAGCTCAATCTGATTGGCTGATTGGATCAGCCAATCGGATTGAACTTGATTCTGATTGGCTGATTCCATCAGCCAATCAGAATATTCCTACCTTAATTCCGATTGGTTGATAGAATCCTATCAGCCAATCGGAATTCGAGGGACGCCATCTTGGATGACGTCATTTAAAGGAACCGTCATTCGGCGAGTAGGCGTCGGTTGAAGAGGATGTTCCACGTCGGCTTGGAAGAAGATGGCTCCGCTCCAGAAGAAAGAAGATTGAAGATGCGGCTTGATAGAAGACTTCATCCCGATGATGGACTTCCGACATCAGCCCGATGATGGATTTCTTCAGCCGCCGCTTGGATCCAAACTTCAGCCCGAGGATGGACGTCACTCTTCAGCCCCCCGCTTGGGCTTGGATCAACACTTCCGAGGACCGATCGGTGAACCTGGTATGGTGAAGATAAGGTAGGAAGATCTTCAGGGGCTTAGTGTTAGGTTTATTTAAGGGGGGTTTGGGTTAGATTAGGGGTATGTGGGTGGTGGGTTGTAATGTTGGGGGGGGTATTGTATGTGTTTTTTTTACAGGCAAAAGAGCTGAATTCTTTGGGGCATGCCCCGCAAAGGGCCCTGTTCAGGGCTGGTAAGGTAAAAGAGCTTTGAACTTTTTTAATTTAGAATAGGGTAGGGCATTTTTTTTATTTTGGGGGGCTTTGTTATTTTATTAGGGGGCTTAGATTAGGTGTAATTAGTTTAAAATTGTTGTAATATTTTTCTAATGTTTGTAAATATTTTTTTATTTTTTGTAACTTAGTTCTTTTTTATTTTGTGTACTTTAGTTAGTTTATTTCATTGTATTTATTTGTAGATATTTTATTTAAATAATTTATTGATAGTGTAGTGTTAGGTTTAATTGTAGATAATTGTAGATATTGTATTTAAATAATTTATTGATAGTGAATTGTAGATAATTGTTGGTATTTTATTTAATTAATTTATTGATAGTGTAGTGTTAGGTTTAATTGTAACTTAGGTTAGGATTTATTTTACAGGTAATTTTGTAATTATTTTAACTATTTTAGCTATTAAATAGTTCTTAACTATTTAATAGCTATTGTACCTGGTTAAAATAAATACAAAGTTGCCTGTAAAATAAATATTAATCCTAAAATAGCTATAATATAATTATAATTTATGTTGTAGCTATATTAGGGTTTATTTTACAGGTAAGTATTTAGCTTTAAATAGGAATAATTTATTTAATAAGAGTTAATTTATTTTGTTAGAATAAAATTATATTTAACTTAGGGGGGTGTTAGGGTTAGGGTTAAAATTAGCTTTAGGGGTTAAAAAATTTATTAGAGTAGCGGTGAGCTCCGATCGGCAGATTAGGGGTTAATACTTGAAGTTAGGTATCGGCGATGTTAGGGAGGGCAGATTAGGGGTTAATACTATTTATTATAGGGTTATTGAGGCGGCAGTGAGGCGGATTAGGGGTTAATAGCTTTATTATAGTAGCGGCGGCGTGCGGATGGCAGATTAGGGGTTAATAAGTGTAGGCAGGTGGAGGCGACGTTGTGGGGGGCAGATTAGGGGTTAATAAATATAATATAGGGGTCGGCGGTGTTAGGGGCAGCAGATTAGGGGTACATAGGGATAATGTAAGTAGCAGCGGTTTACGGAGCGGCAGATTAGGGGTTAAAAAAAATATGCAGGTGTCAGCGATAGAGGGGGCGGCAGAATAGGGGTTAATAAGTGTAAGGTTAGGGGTGTTTAGACTCGGGGTACATGTTAGAGTGTTAGGTGCAGACGTAGGAAGGGTTTCCCCATAGAAAACAATGGGGCTGCGTTAGGAGCTGAACACGCCTTTTTTGCAGGTGTTAGGATTTTTTTCAGCTCAAACTGCCCCATTGTTTTCTATGGGGATATCGTGCACGAGCACGTTTTTGAAGCTGGCCGCGTCCATAAGCACCGCTGGTATCGAGAGTTGAAGTTGCGGTAAATATGCTCTACGCTCCTTTTTTGGAGCCTAACGCAGCCATTCTGTGAACTCTAAATACCAGCGGTATTTAAAAGGTGCGGCCAGAAAAAAGCCGCAGAACTCTAAATCTAGGCGTATGTGAATTATGTTTTTCATGCCCCTTTAACAGATCAAGTTAATGTTTATTAAATACAAGTTTGTTCTAGCTGTACACTCCTAGGTATAACACTACAGAGCCGAATACTCAGTTAGACATAACGACCAGACTTAGGTTGACCATATTGCCACTTTAAAAAGGGACACATATGAAAAATACATGTTAGGGTTCTTATACAAAACATTTCTTTAAACAGCCCTGAAAACAGCACTGACATATGTATGTTTCATATGTGTCCCTTTTTAAAGCGGCAATATGGTCACCCTAACCAGATTACTAGATTATTTAACGCTCCCGCTAGAGCGTTTACTGTGCTAGAAGTATGCTTTTTGCCCATGTCAGTTTGCACTTGTATTACAAGTTGAAAGTAAACTGTTTTCACTTGCCCGCTAACCCAATGCACGTAAAAAGTCGAACTTAGAATATCACACGCAATAACGCATTCCCCCATAAAAGTCAAAGAAGCAAGAAAGTGGGGGGAAAACCCTACTCCCGCGCAAACCTGATTGCTTATTCTCAAGTGCACTAACCTGAATATTTCACATTCCAATGTTCCACACATAAAAGAATATGTTGTATTTATTCAGAAAAACATATATCTGATGGTATTTTGGTAGTATATATATATATATATATACAGTATATATATATATATATACAGTATATATATATATATATATATATATATATATATATATATATAAAAGTAGTATATAGAGCACTCTCACTCGCCAAAAGCCGTAGTACCAGGGTGCAAAAATAATGCATAAACAGATACAATAATTGCACTCTCTGGGTTTAGGACACAGAAAACTTTAATGCGTGTCATTTTGGGGCATTCATCCCTTTCTCAGACAACCATAAAGTGACAAAAACAGTGCTTAAATGATACAACAGGCTCCTCCTATTTCCTCCACAACCAATCACAAAGGTATCTCAATAGATACTATCTTCATAACATACATGTCCCAATATTAAGCAAAACTTAGTGCAAGCATAAGGATATTCAATACATATCAATCAGTGTATAAACCCCCCTGCTTAATCCCCCGGGCCAACCCATTGTATCCACCAGAGGATCCCTGTTGAGTCCATTGGCCCATTGGGTTGATTACTATTTACAACCACTTGTTAAACAGATGATATAGTATGTTCAAGATTCTACGGACATTCTAAGTTTACTGTCTGGGATTTGTGACATCGAACCGATTGACTATCTACTGACTATGGATGTCACGAGTCTGTATATGATTATCCCACACCAGGGTGGGATGGAGGCAGTTGTCTGAGTAAGGGGTAAATGCCCTGAAATGTCATGCTTAAAAGTTTGCTGTGTCCTAAACCCAGAGAGTGCAATCATTGGATCTCTCTCTCTCTCTCTCTATATATATATATATATATATATATATATATATATATATTTACGTTCAACCCCAAGGAAGAAAACGCTTCACTCTCCGGTCTTTTCATCAATATTTGTTTATTATTCACAAGAGTTGTATTACAGCATTCCCAGACGTTTCGACACCTATTGGTGTCTATTTCAATGGGTATTTGCCAAAATTCTTTTGTCCCAAAAGGCTTTTGGGATAAAATAATTTTGGCAAATACCCATTGAAAAAGACACCAATAGGTGTCGAAACGTCTGGGAATGCTGTAATACAACTCTTGTGAATAATAAACAAATATTGATGAAAAGACCGGAGAGTGAAGCGTTTTCTTCCTTGGGGGTTGAACGTAAATCTACATTTTTCCACGCAGCACCCCGGCAGATGATCCTAGGAACAGTGAGTGCACTATAACTGTTATTGCTCTCTCTCTCTCTCTCTCTATATATATATATATATATATATATATATATATATATATATAAACATACACATTTTCATATATAGGTATAGATATATACAGATATAGTATACCGATACAGTACAACCTATAGAGTCTTGCAGTGTAACCCCGCCCCAGCATTAAAGTGTGAAATTGACAACAGAATATCTGAATGGAAGGAGACTGCAGTAATCTCTGAGCAGGAAGCACGCTTCCTCCAAAGGGATTTCCCAATCACACCAATTCTGTACACATTGCCGAAAATCCACAAAGATATGAGGTGTGCACCCGGAAGACCTGTTGTTTCAGCCAGAGGATCGCTCTTACAACCCTTGGCGGAATTCATTGATTACTTTCTGCAGCCCATGGTCAATGAAGTCAATGAAGTCTTATATACAGGATTCATCTACTTTTATCCAACACATTGTACATCTGAGTGACATTAGTGAGTCTGATATACTGGTCACTATGGACGTCTCAAGCCTTTATACAGTAATTATTCATGCAGCAGGCATTTCAGCAGTCACCAATTGCTTTAGACGGATGCCATACATTGGTCCACCTGAAGATGTCCTGATAGAACTTTTGACGATCTGTCTAAAAAGGAAATTTTTCCGCTTTGAGAATAAGTTCTATCTCCAAATAGCAGGCACTGCGATCTGTCTACAAAGGAAATTTTTCCGCTTTGAGAATAAGTTCTATCTCCAAATAGCAGGCACGGCGATGGGGTCCAATGTGGCCCCATCGCTGACAAATCTCTACATGTCTGAATATGAAACTCTACACATGAAGGTGTATGAGACACCGTCTATCAAGTTCTATCGCAGATACATAGACGATCTGTTCCTGATTTGGCAAGATGATATAAAGTCATTGGAGACCTGGATTGAGACTTTGAACTCACTTGAGAGTACCATCAGATTTCAATATGTGGTGGATATGAACTCTGTTGATTATTTGGATGTGAGAATATTCAACACCAATGGGACACTTGGGACCACTCTTTTCAGAAAGAGCACATACCGCAATTCTATCCTTCATGCAAACAGTTTTCACCATCCAGCCCTGATCCGGAACATACCTAAGGCCCAGTTCCAAAGAGTGGTACGGAACAATACAGATCCAGCACAGTGTGAAGTCCAACTAATTGAAATGGTGGAGAGATTCGCACAATGAGGATATAAAAGGCAACATTTACAAACCATGTGTGATCAGGTAATCAAGGTAGATACTGAAGATGAGAAGGCCATATGAGATAACGCTCCACAACTTACATATGTGACAACTTACACTCATGACCAGCACCGAATCTCAAAAGCATCAAGGAAGAATGGAAGCTGATCCAGTCAGACCCCTCATTACCATTTACAAAATGGGGAACACCTCGACTGGCATACAGGAGAGGTAAGAGCCTGAAGGATTGCCTAATGAAGACAGATCTAGCAACACCTACTGATAAGCAGAGGTGGCTGAAGCGAAAATGTGGCTGCTTTAAATGCATGGGTTGCGTGACCTGCAATAGCATGTATACTGGGAGTATGTTCCAGCACCCGGCGAAAAAGAAGAAATATAAGATCGACTACTTCCTTACATGTACGACAACTCATATTATCTACCTCCTCAATTGTCCATGTGGGCTTTTCTATACTGGGAAAACTATCGATGATGCCCGGACCCGTATGGCTAACCACCGATCAAGTATAAGGACTGCCCTGAAGAATGGAAAGTCAGAACAACCGGTAGCCCGACACTTCGGACTTGAGATTCTGTATAATAGATCATGTGCCGGCACCAACAAGAGGGGGCAATAGAGCCAAGATCCTGTTACAATAAGAAGCTAGATGGATACATGAACTTGGCACCCTGGCACCCAGGGGTCTTAATGTCCAAACTGGGTGGCAGGCGTTCTTATGATGGGTTCTCTTCTCGTGGAAAGACAGCATATGAGGCCCTATGAGAGTCCCTGATTACATTCTAATATGAGAGTACATGATCTGAGCATATAGTGATCCAGATGATTTGCCTGCTAACATTAACGAATATCAATTAATCTAGATGTTAGCATGCTGGTTAATGTATTGTCCATCTGTTTGTTACAACACTGTAGGATCCATTGTTAGTGGATCCTAGTGGAGATGTAAGTTGTTTAGAAAAAAAGTGAATATTTTTTCATTATGTAACTCCATCCGTTTATTATAACACTGTAGGATCCAATAATAGTGGAACCCAGTGTTGGTATTATGTGGCATGTAGGATATTTTGGTTTTATCGTGAGGCTGTTTTTGGTCTCAATTTTTATTTTTAAATGTATGTGTTAATGTTTGATTTTCACTTCACTTATTTTATGTTCACTTGTTTGTTTATACTCATCGTGGACGTAGTCCCACTTCTCCGTTCCCAGATCTGATATGGGCTAAGCTCTCGCTGTGCTATAGGTTTGTTTGAGTACACATTAGGTTGGGTCGGTGATATACATTCACATTTTGATGTTTATGAATAACCCTCTGCGTACGTTTCACCATATTTTGGTAGGTTTACCCTTGCCTATTATAGGTCCTTTTTTGGAGATTTGCATTGTCAGATCTTATATATGTATTTTGTCACAGTCTGTCTGATAGATGTTGTTCATTTTTAGAGACAGAGGTTTTAGATAGGGTATTGCACGCTGATATTTTGCGGTCAGCCGATTGTTCTGACCGCATATATAATCTATATAGTTTTCCATATAAGTTTTTCACATAAGCTTTTTATATAAGTTTCTTATTCAGATAATTTTGTGATATAAATTTTTAGCAACATGGGGATCTGTTTTGTGTTACCTGTTGGGTCTCACTATATGAACAGTGGATTGTTGTGGGTGATTATAATCATGGGCACATATTTCGTACTTATTTTTATAGATTCACACAAAGGGAGGAGTTGATAGAGTTGTTTTGGCAATCACTAGAGTCCACCAAGAGAGACATATGTTATGTTGAGGCTTATGTTGTTAATATAAATGGCCATATAACCAGTAGGGTAACGTTCCCCTCTGCTTGACCGGAGGCATATTGACACCTTCGGGAGGTGTGTTGTTAGTTTTAGTTATTTTGTAGCTATTGATATGGCTAGTACCTTCCTAACCTATAGGAAGAGAGGTGTGCCTGCGACGCACCTATCGGGACCGGGGGAGGTACCCCTGAGCAGTCAGCGCGAGTGGGTGCTCGGCATCTCGCTGTGACAGCTGATCTTAAAATCAGGCGGCTGCTGCATCAGGGTCTATCTGAGTATATTAACATCGGTATGTATCCGGGCTGGGTGATAATAGCTTTTGTGACCGCTATGAAGTGAGATATGCCTGGAGGGCTTAATATTGTGCCCATAGGGAGGTTAATTACTTCCGGTCTGGCTGTTTTGTTTACGGTGGTTACTATGACTACTATAGATGGTGATGCGGTTTATCTTCAGCCAATAGGTAGCTTTAGGATGTGGACTGTTCCATGTTTGTTAGCCCTTGGGGACCCATGGATTGAGGGAGCATGAAGAGAGTGGGATCTCACTCCACGGTTTAAAGACACACATTGTTGTTTTTGATTAACATCTTAGTTTATTTTATTTGATTGCATTAACACATAGGTCAGTTTGCTATATATGATCTGTTTTATTATAGTGTTATGATTCACATTTGGGCTATCTATATGGTATAGCCCCATGTCTTTTGCTCACGGTCTCCAGTGATTGGTGACCGCAGTGGGGGAGGGTCCTACAGGCCTTTATAAGTCTGTTCATTTGTATTCTCGGGTTGTCAGAAGAAGGGATGTTTGAGGTCCCAAAAAATCACGAATAAATAATTTTTTACACAGATATCCGAAGTCCAGTGAATGCTTCACTTTACTCTTTATAAATATATATATATATATATATATATAAACATACACATTTTTATATATAGGTGTAGATATATACAGATACAGTATATATATATATATATATATATATGAATTTCTATTTAAAAATACTTCCTTATTTTCTTATGTGAAGAACAATGGAATGTGAAATATTTACAGTAAATATATAATTAAAACCATTATTAAATATGAATATTGCATAAATGTGTTTTTTCCTGTTTTACATATATATATGCATATAAATACGTAAATACATATGGACATATATATATCCATCTTTAGACATGTATATTTATGTATCTCTATGTTAAAGCCCTTTGCCTATCTTTAAACCCTTTCTAAACTATTTTGTTCAATATTTTTTTTTAATTATTTTATTAGATGGTGTTATTATGAGTGTCAGTACTTTTTAATATATTTTTGATGTGTTTTGTGACAATTTTTTGTTTTCACGAAAAACAGTTAACCAGAGCATTAACTTCAATTGCACTCAAGGGATCACGGTTATTGTTAACTTGTAATACGAGCGAAAAACAGGACTCATGCAAAGAGCCACAATAAACTGCTTTTCACTTACTTGCAACAGATAGCTTTCCTCTCGTAGTCTAGCCCAATTATTATAAATATTATCATTTATTTGTATAGCGCCGCCAAATTCCGTAGCACTGGGTACAATGATAGGGGTTTACAATGACAAAGATTTTTGATAAAATACAGAACATAACAAAACTAAATAAATCTAGTACAGGAGGAAGAGGGCCCTGCTCCGGAGACCTCACAGTCTACAGGTTTAGGGTGCAGAGACATAAGGTTGGGGTAGCTTCTTTCATCGGTTGTAGTTGCAGCAGTGAGTCAGGCAGTTCATGCATTAGTTTGGTTAGGATGAGAGATGGAGGAGAGATGGTACGCCTCTCTGAATAGGTGGGTTTTTAAGAAGCGTCTGAAGCTATACAAGGTTGGAGACAGTCTTATGAAGCGGGGTAAAGTTGCAGAGGACAGGAGAAGCATGTGAGAAGTCTTGGAGGCGGTAGTGGGACGTAGAGATAACAGGAGTGGAGAGACGTAGGTCAGAGGTTGATTGAAGGACGGGATGGGGAATATTTCATGATGAGAGAGGAAATATAGTTTGGAGCTAGATTATTTAGTGCTTTGTAAGTTAGGGTTAATACTTTAAATTGTATTCTGGAGTGTATGGGGAGCCAGTGTAGAGACTGGCAGAGCGGAGCAGCTGATGTAGATCGGTGACTTAGGTGGATGAGTCTAGCAGAAGCATTCATAATAGATTGGAGGGATGAGAGGCGGTGTTTAGGAAGGCCATTTAGGATTAGATTGCAATAATCAATGCGTGACAAAATGAGGGAATGAATAAGTATTTTTGTAGTTTTTTGAGTAAGGAAGGGACAAATTCTGGAAATGTTGTGTTGGTGTGAACGGCAGGATTTGGTAAGTGCTTGTATATGTGGGTTGAATGTGAGCTCAGAGTCTAGTGTGACCTCAAGACAGCGGATCTGGGGTGAGGTGTTGAGAATAGAGTCTCCAACCGTCAGAGAAATGTCAGATGTTGGATATCTCGAAGAGGGGGGAATAAGAAGCAGCTCAGTTTTGGACAGATTGAGTTGGAGGTAGTGTGAAGACATCCAAGAGTAAATTGCTGAGAGGCATTTGGAAATCTGGTTGAGTAAAGAGGGAGAGATATCAGGAGAGGAAAGATAGATTTGGGTATCATCAGCATATTAGTGGTACTGGAATCCAAAGGAGGCTATAAGTTTTCCAAGGGAGGATGTAAAGAGAGAGAAAAGCAAGGGGCCCAAGACAGAGCCTTGCGGTATTCCAACTGAGAGAGGCATAGGATCGCAAGATATGTTGTTAAAGGAACTGAAAAAGAGTGGTTTGAGAGATATGAGGCAAACCAGGAGAGGGTTGTGTCTCGGATGCCAAATGAATGTAGTATTTTTAGGAGGAGAAGATGGTCAAATGTGTCAAAAGCAGTGGATAGGTCAAGAAGAATTAGTAAGGAGTAGTGGCCTTTTTCTTTAGCTGATAACAAGTAATTTGTTACTTTAGCAAGAGCAGTTTCTGTTGAGTGTTTAGGGCGGAAACCAGATTGTAGTGGATCAAGTAAGGAGTTAGTTGTGAGAAATTGAGTTAGCCGATTATAGACCAGTCGTTCTAATAATTTTGAAGCAAAAGGAAGTAAGGAGACCGGTCGATAGTTAGAAAGCGTGGAGGGGTCAAGCGAGGGCTTTTTAAGGCTTTTTTAGCCCAATATAAATACTTGTCACTGCCACTTTCTACCTCTGTTCGCCACTGATCCTTTTTAGCAGTTGACAAAAAAACTAAATGTTATCACCCATGCATAGTCGTCTCTACTAAAAGAATAGTTTACTACTTGCTGCAGCATTTGCTTTAACAAAAACAAATCCAGATAATTCAGGCAAACCTTATCCGGTAAAAAAAAGAATCACAAACAGTTATCTGACTTACATATAAATCCTAATAAAGGTATGAACAATTGCAAAGAAAAACACATGTGAAATAAATACACTAATTAGTGAATAACATTGTCCATAGGTAACTAAAGTGATTGTAAAGTTTAACGAATAAGTACCCGCTATCTAGAAATAATCTTAAAAACAGGGGTACTTTCATTCATTAAACTTTACAAAGACGCTTACTTTTTAAAATACTTACCTTTGCATTATGGTAGGCATAACGCCAATCCTCGGCCCACAGCTCCTGCTTTTATTAGCATATAGATAATGATCTGGCTTCCACCAGTCCTTGCATGCCCCATAAGCTGGACGCCAAAGGGGGCACACAACGATTGGAGGAAGCCAGATTTGTCATTGATCTGCTAAAGAAAGCAGGATCTGCGTTATGTTTACCATAATGCAAAAGTAAGTATTTTAAAAAGTAAGCTTCTTTGTAAAGTTTATGAATAAAAATCCCCCTGTTTTTAATATTAATTTTAGATGTAAGGGGATATATACATACTTAGCTGTGATGACTACGTGATATCATGTACATCTAATGGCATCTATAATATTTCATTTCTCACTTGCACGGTTGTGATTGTCACTAACAGTATAGGCATTATTAAAATTGTGTTTGTACAGGAGATCGCTTAGTTGCAGCTTTCCTATTTAAAGGGATAGTAAAGTCAAAACTGAAATGTGCATAGATGCATTTCAATTTGAAATAGAAACATTTTTGCAATATATTTCCATTAGCAAAAATGCTTCTAGTAAAAGTTATCACTGTTTTTTTTTTCTGTGGCATATGCACATATCCTGTGAGGGACCATGCCCCAGTATTCAAACACCACAGCTCCTGAGACAGTCAGTAGTGGCTTGTATGATACAAATTGTCTTCACAGTAATACACACCACTGCCAGCTCTCTCAGACGGGGTGGTGTTTAAGTGCTGGTGCATGACCCTCACTGGATATGTGCGTATGCTGCAGAAAAACAGTAATAACTCTTACTAGAAGTATTTTTGCTAATGGACGGGGTGGTGTTTGAGTGCTGGTGCATGACCCTCACTGGATATGTGCGTATGCTGCAGAAAAACAGTAATAACTCTTACTAGAAGTATTTTTGCTAATGGAGGTATATTGCAAAATCGCTTCTATTTCAATTTGAAATGCATCCATGCATATTTCAATTTTGAGCTTTCTATCCTTTTAACTACTGCAATCCTTTTCCATTCACACCACTGCTTACCTATCTAAATTCATCTTCTAGGTTGCTAGTATGACAGACTGAGTACTGTTTTTCTATCGCTATATGGTCATTTTACAAGTTTCTAACAAGATTTATTTCTATTGTGTGATAATAAATTAATCTTAAAGGGCCATGATCCCACATTGTTTCTTTCTTGATTCAGATAGAGCATGCAGTTTTAAACAACTTTTCAACTTACTTATATTATCTAATTTGGTTGGTTGTTTTGGTATCCTTTGATGAAAAAATGATAATAGAAATAAATTGGAGAGTTGTGTAAAAATGTATGCTCTATCTGAATCATAAAATATTTTTTTGGGCTTCATATCCCTTTAAAGTGATGGTAAATCCTATTGTTTAAAAGACCCTAGGTTTTACCATTTCTAGAAATAAAGGTGCCTTTCTGTCATGAAGAATAAAAAATGCAGAAAGTACCTTTATTTGACCACAAGCTTCTGCCTAAACTGAGCGCCTCTGGCTGCCCTTGGCAATTTTAGCAAAATTAAAAACAAATTCAGTGAGCTGACGTTTCCACCTCTTAGCCAATAGTCATCCTAGCCATACAGCACAGTACCATATCGCTAGCATGGCTATTGGTTAAGAGGTGGAAACAACACCTCATTGAAAAAAAATGACTTTTCGTTGAGGGCGGCTGGAATCGCTCAGTTTACGCAGAAGCTTGCTGCCAAATAAAGGTACTTTGTATCTGTTTTTTTTATTCTTTATGACAAAAAGTCCACTTTATTTATTTAAATGGTAAATCCTAGCATTTTTGCAATGCTAGGATCTACAATCACTTTAAACAGAAGACCCTTCAAATGCAATGGAAACATGAGAGATGTGAGTGGTCAGACTGATATGACCTTGAATAGGCTTTGCTTTGTAGAAAACACTAAATTACATATTCTTAAGAACAACATTTTTTGACAAACTAATGAGTAATGAAAGTGGCTTTTATTTTGTTAATGGCTGGAACCACACCCATATTATCAAAGTAAAAACAAGCACATCAATCACAAGTTCATGACCCCATCAAAATCAAGAACATGCCTATAGAAAACTGCTTTAAAAAGAAAAAGTTACATATTAGACATTGTGCATAACAACAATCAATGAAATGTTACCTTAAAAAATTACTGAAACTATGATTCCAAGATACCTCAATCAAAAGTTCAATTTGTTCATTAGATATTGATAAAAAAATGAATCTAAAGATATAAGGAAATGATGATGTTCCTAGATATCAAAGCCTATCCATTGCAAAAAAAAAAAGAGGTATAGGTTGCAAAAGGAGGCACTGGTTCATCGGAGGTTTCCACGGATTCCGCTCTGTCCACGGTTCTTCCAAGAGGACTGTATCTGTGTCTGATGAGAAATTTCACATTGGCGTATTGTTTCCAAACACCTTGTAAACAAGTGTAAAATACTCACAGAATAGTATTGGATAAACTGCTCCACAAGCGGTCAGGAAAAGGAACAAAACTTCTTTGGATGTAAAAGGTATCTTTTATTCAGCTCAACGCATTTCAACGGTTATACCGTCTTTTTTAAGAGCAGTTAAAACATAGTATGGCTTACAAAAAGTCTTATACAATGCCTCATTGCAGGCGGCTTTAAATATACAAGCATAAAACATATCTGATACCTCATTGGATGAGGTCAGACTTACACCCGATAACATAAAAACCTATTTGGGAATTGAATACTGCTTACTTTATCAGTTAAAATAAAACCTAATTAACATACAAATAAAAAAAGTATAAAAACCATATATAATTCATCTAAGTTAGAACGTAAAAATTCATACCAAAATAATTGATATATTAACAGCCAATAAAAACATGTTATTTTAAAATACATCAACCAATCCCAGACCGCTTTCTTATCCAGTTCCCTTTCAAACATCAAATTTTAGAGGGCTTTTATACTAAGTTTAAGTGTATTCTACATAGCAATATATGGATCTGTTAATACAAATAACTCATGTCTCTCTTTTTCACCGATGTATTGATATTTAGGTTTGTCTATATAAATCACCTAAGCATTCATTTGCCTGTTTACTATGAGAATTTTGAAAGAAAATGTTGTTTATTATAAGTGGTTTAACTGACATATATTTCCTCTCTGTGTCCGATAGCCTTTTTCAACACTAAGTTGTTTATAAACCAAAGAGAAAGTAATGAGAGGAGTAATATAAACAAGCAAAAACAACAGAGCAAAGTCCACATACATATGTGTGTATACGATCCACTTAGTAAGCAGAGAATACTTTACCGGCTGGGACTTGAAGTTGCACGCTGCTTAAATGTACCAGCCACTAGCTCTATTCCAGATGGTAAATAATTTAAACCATCAGGTACCCACCGGGGGTTTAGAAATAGAGAAAAACGTGGAGGAAGACATCCCTAAAGCAGTTCTGCATCGTGAAGTAACCCATCCCTAGATGGAGTAATGAGTGGTGTATGTCAAAGAAACTCACTCACCGCTCTCTCATGGTAAGTAGCTGGATACAACGTGAAGATAAAGTTACAGTAGGTAATGGAAACAAAGTCCATAACTGCTCAACTCTTCACTCACCCGGTATGAAAACAACTAATCCAACTTGGCGTTCCGTGTGTGCTCTGTACACTCTAACATCCGGTAGAAGTGGAGTCCGTGCACTTTGCTTTGTGTGTCAGGTGACTGGTCCGTGGCCAACCGAAGCAAGACTGGCTGTGATGCAGAGAACGTCCTCCTGATGTATGTATAGCTCCGCTTCGGCACAGAGTTCCCGGCTAGTACTTTGGCTAGTACTTTGGCAATTTCTATGTTCACTGCAAACAACTTGCCAGCACGGAAATGTTATCCCAAAGCCGCAGTCACAGGCAGAGTCAGAGCAGCTATTGCTAGTTATCCAACACTCTTATAGTGGAAAGTGATTCGTAACCCCAAGGGCTATAGGCTTCCAGTTAAGGAGTAGACACCCCACTGTCCACTGGGCAACTGCAAAAATAAAAAGTCGCAACGAGGAAGCCTTTAAATGTCAAAAATAGCTTTATTCAATTTAAAACAACAGGACATGTGGATAAAAATCATGGCAGTACATAGTCTGACCGGTTTCGGTCTTCCAGACCATAATCATAGACTAATTTCTAACATGTGAAGCATCTTTTTAAACTGAATGCAACATTATGTGTGTAGCTATACACCTGAGTTAGCTATAGAGCTGAATCTGCATAGTTACATAAAGTATCGAAACATGTAAATATTTAAGGGGTTACAGTTTGTTTGATGAAGCAGTGTTAATAACCCCTGATCATGTTTAGTCTATATGACATAACATGTTAACAATGTGTCTGCCTTAAATTAACTGGTTACTCGCATTGATATTGTAGTCAACTAAAATATGTCTAGCCCATTTATTAAGCGATTTTTATTAACACATCTTAGTATGCTTAAAAGGTTGAATAGATCCCATTTTCCAATTCTATTGTTATTCATACAGAAAGTATGGTATGTATGTTTATATAATCTTCATCTATAGTTACTATGATATGTATAAGTGTTGTTTGAACACATAGAGGCCCATTTATCAAGCTCCGTACGGAGCTTGAGGGCCCGTGTTTCTGGCGAGTCTTCAGACTCCCCAGAAACACAAGTTATGGAGGAGCGGTCTAAAGACCGCAGCTCCATAACCCTGTCCGCCTGCTCTGATGAGGCGGACAGGAATCACCACAATTCAACCCGATCGAGTACGATCGGGTTGACTGACACCTCCCTGCTGACGGCCGATTGGCCGTGAGTCTGCAGGAGGCGGCGTTGCACCAGCAGCTCACAAGAAATGCTGAAAATGGAGAGCATATTGCTCTCCGCATTCAACGATGTCTGTCGGACCTGATCCGCACTGTCGGATCAGGTCCGACAGACACTTGATAATTCGGCCTCAAAGGGTTAATTTTCCTGGCAATTTGATTTTAGTCCAATCAGGAGATGTTGCATTCAGCTTAAATAGATGCTTCACATGTTAGAAATGAGTCTATGATTACGGTCTGGAAGACCGAAACCGGTCAGACTATGTACTGCCATGATCTTTATCCACATATCCTCTTGTTTTAAATGGAATAAAGCGATTTTTGACATTTAAAGGCTTCCTCATTGGAACTTTTTATTTTTGCACTAAGTTGTTTATTTCTAAATAACTGCCAACAAAATCTAACTGCTATCACTTATTGGACACGTAACAGCATGTGAAGGGAATAAACATAAACCGTTTAACCGACCTGTTTGAGATCTTCCACACACAAAACAACTCGAAAGGGAACTGGATAAGAAAGCGGTCTGGGATTGGTTGATGTATTGTTTAGGTATGAATTTTTACGTTCTAACTTAGATGAATAATATATGTTTTTTATACTTTTTTAAATGTATGCTAATTAGGTTTTATTTTAACTGCTAAAGTAAGCAGTATTCAATTCCCAAATAGGTTTTTATGTTATCGGGTGTAAGTCTGACCTCCTCCAATGAGGTATCAGATATGTTTTATGCTTGTGTATTTAAAGCCGCCTGCGATGCGGCATTGTATTGACTTTTTGTAAGCCATACTATGCTTTAACTGCTTTTAAAAAAGACGGTATAACCGTTGTAACGCATCTAGCTGAATAAAAGATACCTTTTATATCCAAAGAAATGTTGTTCCTTTTCATGACCGCTTGTGGAGCAGTTTATCCAATACTATTCTGTGAGTATTTTACACTTGTTTACAAAGTGTTTGGAAACATTACACCAATGTGAAATTTCTCATCAGACACAGATACAGTCCTCTTGGAAGAACCGTGGACAGAGCAGAATCCTTGGGAACCCCCATGAACCAGCGCCTCCTTCTACAACCTATATCGATTCAGCAACCTTTGGGAGAGACTGTTGGAAGGCAGTGATTCTAACCAGAGAGGAGTGCTTATCCGTATTGTATACCTTTCCTTTAAAACTATCTGTAAATGTCTTTGTTGTATCTGTTAAATTTGTAAAATGAACGGCAACTAAACCATCAAATCCAACATCTTATTAGATAGAATAATAACAAAAAAGAGGAAATAATGATAGCTAAGAAAGAACAGCAAGTAGAAGGGCCTGCAAACTTATCACAGGCAATTAGTTTCCAAACTCAGAACAAATATTAAGAAAACTCCATAGAAGAAATCTATAGGAATGCTTTGCTGGGCCAACATAAAGACAGACATCCAAAAAATGCACGTCTGTATTGTAGCCTGACTGAGAATACCCAGTCAGAGAAATTCCTAAATAGAACTCAAAAGATTGTAACAAACAAAAGCCAATTGATTGTTCACTTTTGCCAAAAGAAAACCCTTATCAGAAACCCTGACTAGCAACAGCGCTTCATGAAACAATGTGCAAGAAACTATTCAGCTCTCCTTATCTCATTATCCACTATGCTGCTCTCTGAATAAGACAAACAGTGTATTACGTTTACCAAGCATTTTTTCTGGTCCCACGCCATTAGGATAATCTGTAAGCCAGGTATGAGAAGTGTCAAAAGAAATAAGACATCTAACTCAAGGCAATCTCTTTTCTTAATTTACCATATACTCAATCCAAAAACTCTTGTAAATGTCAAAAAAATCTACTAATCTAATCTATCTAATCTAAACAGAGCAGGAGTGATATGTATGGACAGATTAAAAAAGAAAGAATCACGTTCAAGAAACCTCTATTGCTCTTAATATTTGCTCTGTCCTTTTTTTCTTGCCTATGAGAATTTCCATGAAAAAAATCCTTGCATAGATGTTCATTGGGTTTTCAAATCTGAGTGCTTTTCAGTCCATTAGAAAATGTCATAACAGTGGCCTTGCACAGTTTTAACTTCACTAACTTTTCATTGAGAGAACTCAACAGCAGTATTCCGACCCAAAGCTCTTTTCTAGTAGCTTTTCACATTTTGTAACAGTTCTACTTCAGTATCTGGACGACTTGGAAACCCCCTTTTTAACCTGTTTTGCAGCAGTATTTCTTGGATATTCAAATGGCTTTTTCAAATGTTAAAGCTTTTTGTTCAGTTTTATGTATACACTTCAATAGTACCGAATCAAAAACGACAGTGCAAAAACAAAACTCACTGTTTTCCTCCAGTAATGCGGTGCCCCGTCCCAACAAACCGCCACTCCAGAACACTGGTACAAACTTCAAGCAAGTAGGACCAGAGATTTGCAGACATTGGTGTAGATCCCAGTTGCAGATCTTTGGTTTCAAAAAAGGGTAGTTTACTATAAATTCCAAAGCTCACTGATATCAAAAATATAAAACCAAATTGTCACTTAAAACATGATAGGTGCGTGGAACAAACAGCACCTCAGAGAGAGATCCATCCTGATTTTTCTTTGTGCTAAACACAGCACTATCTCAAACATGATAATTTCCTGGTTTTATAAGAGAACAATATAACTCATAACACACTTGAAGTATGAAGTTTTAATTATAGGTATGGTGATGTTAATTTATGATTGCTAAACTATTTGAACACTTTAAAAATGTGGATTATAAAATTACTCAAAATTATATGAAACTGTTAATTTCACACGTCATGAATTTATAATTTTGGATTGGGGAAAAAAACTCCATTTAAACATATTTGTTATCTATCGTTAGTATTTAGTCAGTAGCCATCATGTTTTAGTTTTGCTCCAATGTGAAGACCTTCGTGAAATGTTTGTTTCATATAGTGTTTCACATCTTTCACATAATTTTGCATATCATTTACATAGTTTGTGTGCTTTGCTAATTCAAATGGCAGCTCTTCTAATACATTAGAATTCCTTAGAAAACAAAACAAAATATCTCCCTAGTTTCCTTGCAAACATAAATGGCAACTCGTACACTTTGTTGACCCTGTCTGACCAATTCTTGTATTAACTGGAACTGATTAACTAGAATGGATCCTGTAACAGGAAAAACAAGAGTTAGAAGTGCATTACAACTGTAACTCAATACCCCATCCTTTTCACTTTTGTCTGCTACAGGTTTAGTATCCATCCTTTCTGATTGGTTCAAAAGAACCATCCAAAACAGACCCACTCACCAATTACTGTTTTGCTTGTGTGTAAACCATTGTCTTTAAAGAAATATTCACCACTGAAGGAAGATAAGAGGCCGATTTATCATTGTGCGGGCTGCTGCTGCTACGGGGTAGATTGCAGCATCTGCTGCTTGATAAACTACCCTCAAATCTCATATATATATTACGCAGATGTATTACACATGTTTTTAATAGCCACCACCTATATAAAATGAGCAACTGAGGGAAAAGGATCAGCTGGTGCCTATGTGAATTCTTCTTCTTATTTGCCCATCTGAGGAAATAAAAATAACACTGAAATTAGAAATTCTGGTAGAAGGAGCCTCCACTATGATGAGGTAGTTATGCCAATGGCTTATGAGGAAGAACATTTCATGGAGAACTAGGACAGGTTCATTTTCACCTTTTTCAGTCCAATCACCATCTCAGTGTGCTTAGCCTTTAGAGCAATATTCTTACAGGCTGAGGAAGCATCTGAAAACAGTGGAGACTGCACCATGTGACAGTACTCTCTTGAAATAAATGGGCCTAGCATAGCCTCTGTTAAAAAAAAACTTGAACAAACTATTATACCTGGACATCCACAAGCCCCATAAAACGAAAGGCGAAGGATCAGGAACTATTTAATGCATTGTTAAAATATGATCCCTTTTCAAAAGAGACCTCAACCAACTGGCACAATTGTTCTACTTTTTCCTCTGCAGAAAGTGAGGTATGGATTGAATTTCCATGTTCCTTCCTACAACCACAAAGGAAATAGCGTTCAAAAAGAATAAATATATCAGACTCTGCATTGCAGCACATCCGTCATTCTATCTCTTTAATAAGCTATTACCGACCTGTAAGGCTAACAACACTGAAGATTCAAATTGTATCTCTCCAAACCCCTTATGATCTTATTGGCTTTTCTTTTGCTACCAAACTTGATGTTAGTAGAATGCAGAAGATGAATTTATTTATTTTTTTATAGTGTCAAGAGTTTAATAGAAACTGTTGCAGGGAATCAATAAGTATAAATATAACTATTTTATGAAGTTGCTTTCCTATAATGTTGAAGCATGGGGTTCTGGGAGTTGTAGTTTTCCTCCACGAATGATTTATGTATCAGTCTCTATGATAAGTGTATAAATAACTTCCCTTTTGCAACATAATTACCGATGGCCAGTTGATCATTGCCTAGAAGGAAAGATGCCCTGTCATGTGCCTGGAAATGACAGTCAATTAAATTTAATGCTTGCTGGAAAATAGTTTGACTCACTATAAAAAGACAGCATGTTGATTTCCATATTCGAGAAGTGTCAAAGTGATTTAAAGAGCATTTGAGAAACAGACTGTTAAAGAAGAGAAACACAAAAGGAGAAAATATTAATGTCAAGCTTATCAGAAATTTAAGACCGAGTAGCAGGTTGAGAAAAACACTATGAAAAAAGCTTAACAGAGACAACTGCAGAAAATGATGCTGGTTAAAAGTAGTGCAGTGTCTGATCTCCACACCAGAGAGAAAAAGAGAGGCTGATTAAAAAGACTCATTAACATGCATTCATTACACTGTTCACAATTCTGTTGCTAATGAGGCTTTTTGCTGCGTAGAACAGTGCAGCCCTTGGCCCTTCTCTGCATGTGTGTTTTGTGCCGTCAGAAAAGTTTTGCTTTACAGTTCAGGCGTAGAGGCAGTTTCACCATCTGCTGCCTGCACATCATTAGGCAACAGTATCCTTGCAGGCAGCTGCTAGCCAACTGGGATGCAGGGGAAAGACATTTCCCTAAACCAAGAAGGAACAAGGAGGTGAAAGGTTAGCTCCCAGGGGCTTTTGCTCAAGATTTCAGATAGTGCAGATTAACAGGTAGTGAGAGGTGACAGCAATTAAACTGCAGTAAAACCCCAAAGGGAATTTGCAGTGATTAGCAAGGAAGCAGGCTGAAATCTTGCAGGAAAAGACTGAATGAAGATACGCATAGCAGGCTGACCCATAATCTAGCCATATAATAGAGATACTGTGATTTGTAACAAAATTACGCACACACACATATACACCAAACTGTCTCATTATTACACACACATATACACCAAACTGTCTCATTATTACACACACATATACACCAAACTGTCTCATTATTACACACACTTAGTCACCAGGCTGCCTCATCACCTAACCATATCATATTAATACTGTCACATGTAACAGTATTGCACACATATACACCAGACTGTCTCATTATTACACACACACATACACCAAACTGTCTCATTATTACACACACTTATACACCAGACTGTCTCATTATTACACACACTTATACACCAGGCTGCCTCATTATTACACACACTTAGTCACCAGGCTGCCTCATCACCTAACCATATCATATTAATACTGTCAAATGTAACAGAATTACACACACATATACACCAGACTGTCTCATTATTACACACACATATACACCAGACTGTCTCATTATTACACACACATATACACCAGACTGTCTCATTATTACACACACATATACACCAGACTGTCTCATTATTACACACACTTAGTCACCAGGCTGCCTCATCACCTAACCATATCATATTAATACTGTCAAATGTAACAGAATTACACACATATACACCAGACTGTCTCATTATTACACACACATATACACCAGACTGTCTCATTATTACACACACATATACACCAGACTGTCTCATTATTACACACACTTAGTCACCAGGCTGCCTCATCACCTAACCATATCATGTTAATACTGTCATATGTAACAGTATTACACACATATACACCAGACTGTCTCATTATTACACACACATATACACCAGACTGTCTCATTATTACACACACATATACACCAGACTGTCTCATTATTACACACACATATACACCAGACTGTCTCATTATTACACACACTTAGTCACCAGGCTGCCTCATCACCTAACCATATCATATTAATACTGTCAAATGTAACAGTATTGCACACATATACACCAGACTGTCTCATTATTGCACACACATATACACCAGACTGTCTCATTATTATACACACATATACACCAGACTGTCTCATTATTACACACACTTAGTCACCAGGCTGCCTCATCACCTAACCATATCATATTAATACTGTCACATGTAACAGTATTGCACACATATACACCAGACTGTCTCATTATTACACACACATATACACCAGACTGTCTCATTATTACACACACATATACACCAGACTGTCTCATTATTACACACACTTAGTCACCAGGCTGCCTCATCACCTAACCATATCATATTAATACTGTCAAATGTAACAGAATTACACACACATATACACCAGACTGTCTCATTATTACACACACATATACACCAGACTGTCTCATTATTACACACACATATACACCAGACTGTCTCATTATTACACACACTTAGTCACCAGGCTGCCTCATCACCTAACCATATCATATTAATACTGTCAAATGTAACAGAATTACACACACATATACACCAGACTGTCTCATTATTACACACACATATACACCAGACTGTCTCATTATTACACACACTTAGTCACCAGGCTGCCTCATCACCTAACCATATCATATTAATACTGTCAAATGTAACAGAATTACACACACATATACACCAGATTGTCTCATTATTACACACACATATACACCAGACTGTCTCATTATTACACACACTTAGTCACCAGGCTGCCTCATCACCTAACCATATCATATTAATACTGTCAAATGTAACAGAATTACACACACATATACACCAGACTGTCTCATTATTACACACACATATACACCAGACTGTCTCATTATTACACACACTTAGTCACCAGGCTGCCTCATCACCTAACCATATCATATTAATACTGTCAAATGTAACAGAATTACACACACATATACACCAGACTGTCTCATTATTACACACACATATACACCAGACTGTCTCATTATTGCACACACATATACACCAGACTCTCTCATTATTACACACACATATACACCAGACTGTCTCATTATTACACACACATATACACCAGACTGTCTCATTATTACACACACATATACACCAGACTGTCTCATTATTACACACACATATACACCAGACTGTCTCATTATTACACACACTTAGTCACCAGGCTGCCTCATCACCTAACCATATCATATTAATACTGTCACATGTAACAGTATTGCACACATATACACCAGACTGTCTCATTATTACACACACATATACACCAGACTGTCTCATTATTACACACACATATACACCAGACTGTCTCATTATTACACACACTTAGTCACCAGGCTGCCTCATCACCTAACCATATCATATTAATACTGTCAAATGTAACAGAATTACACACACATATACACCAGACTGTCTCATTATTACACACACATATACACCAGACTGTCTCATTATTACACACACTTAGTCACCAGGCTGCCTCATCACCTAACCATATCATATTAATACTGTCAAATGTAACAGAATTACACACACATATACACCAGACTGTCTCATTATTACACACACATATACACCAGACTGTCTCATTATTACACACACTTAGTCACCAGGCTGCCTCATCACCTAACCATATCATATTAATACTGTCAAATGTAACAGAATTACACACATATACACCAGACTGTCTCATTATTACACACACATATACACCAGACTGTCTCATTATTACACACACTTAGTCACCAGGCTGCCTCATCACCTAACCATATCATATTAATACTGTCATATGTAACAGTATTACACACATATACACCAGACTGTCTAATTATTACACACACTTAGTCACCAGGCTGCCTCATCACCTAACCATATCATATTAATACTGTCAAATGTAACAGAATTACACACATATACACCAGACTGTCTCATTATTACACACACATATACACCAGACTGTCTCATTATTACACACACATATACACCAGACTGTCTCATTATTACACACACTTAGTCACCAGGCTGCCTCATCACCTAACCATATCATATTAATACTGTCAAATGTAACAGAATTACACACACATATACACCAGATTGTCTCATTATTACACACACATATACACCAGACTGTCTCATTATTACACACACTTAGTCACCAGGCTGCCTCATCACCTAACCATATCATGTTAATACTGTCATATGTAACAGTATTACACACATATACACCAGACTGTCTCATTATTACACACACATATACACCAGACTGTCTCATTATTACACACACATATACACCAGACTGTCTCATTATTACACACACTTAGTCACCAGGCTGCCTCATCACCTAACCATATCATATTAATACTGTCATATGTAACAGTATTACACACATATACACCAGACTGTCTCATTATTGCACACACATATACACCAGACTGTCTCATTATTATACACACATATACACCAGACTGTCTCATTATTACACACACTTAGTCGCCAGGCTGCCTCATCACCTAACCATATCATATTAATACTGTCACATGTAACAGTATTGCACACATATACACCAGACTGTCTCATTATTACACACACATATACACCAGACTGTCTCATTATTACACACACACATACACCAGACTGTCTCATTATTACACACACTTAGTCACCAGGCTGCCTCATCACCTAACCATATCATATTAATACTGTCAAATGTAACAGAATTACACACACATATACACCAGAATGTCTCATTATTACACACACTTAGTCACCAGGCTGCCTCATCACCTAACCATATCATATTAATACTGTCAAATGTAACAGAATTACACACACATATACACCAGACTGTCTCATTATTACACACACATATACACCAGACTGTCTCATTATTGCACACACATATACACCAGACTGTCTCATTATTACACACACATATACACCAGACTGTCTCATTATTACACACACTTAGTCACCAGGCTGCCTCATCACCTAACCATATCATATTAATACTGTCAAATGTAACAGAATTACACACACATATACACCAGATTGTCTCATTATTACACACACATATACACCAGACTGTCTCATTATTACACACACTTAGTCACCAGGCTGCCTCATCACCTAACCATATCATGTTAATACTGTCATATGTAACAGTATTACACACATATACACCAGACTGTCTCATTATTACACACACATATACACCAGACTGTCTCATTATTACACACACTTAGTCACCAGGCTGCCTCATCACCTAACCATATCATATTAATACTGTCACATGTAACAGTATTGCACACATATACACCAGACTGTCTCATTATTACACACACTTAGTCGCCAGGCTGCCTCATCACCTAACCATATCATATTAATACTGTCACATGTAACAGTATTGCACACATATACACCAGACTGTCTCATTATTACACACACATATACACCAGACTGTCTCATTATTACACACACACATACACCAGACTGTCTCATTATTACACACACTTAGTCACCAGGCTGCCTCATCACCTAACCATATCATATTAATACTGTCAAATGTAACAGAATTACACACACATATACACCAGACTGTCTCATTATTACACACACTTAGTCACCAGGCTGCCTCATCACCTAACCATATCATATTAATACTGTCAAATGTAACAGAATTACACACACATATACACCAGACTGTCTCATTATTACACACACATATACACCAGACTGTCTCATTATTGCACACACATATACACCAGACTCTCTCATTATTACACACACATATACACCAGACTGTCTCATTATTACACACACTTAGTCACCAGGCTGCCTCATCACCTAACCATATCATATTAATACTGTCATATGTAACAGAATTACACACATATACACCAGACTGTATCATTACCTAATCATATCATGTAATGACCATATCATACTGTGATTTGTAACAAAATTACATACACATAGTAACCAGGCTGCCTCATCATAGAAACATAGAATTTGATGGTAGATAAGAACTAAAAAGGCCCATCAAGTCTACCCATATTACATGTTACTTTTTCCTTAGGATAGCCTTATGCATGTCCCAGACATTTTTAATTCCTTTACAGTCTTTGTGTTTACCACCTCAAATGGAAGTTTATTCCATGAATCCACAACCCTTTCTGTAAAAAAATGCTTCTTCAAATTTCTCCTGAATCTGCTACCCTCTAACTTTAGATTGTGACCCCTTGTTTTGGCATTTATTTTTTTGTGAAAAATGCTTTCAGCTTCTATTTTATTAAGTCCCTTCATATATTTGAAGGTTTCTATCATGTCACCTCTTTCCCTTCTATCCTCTAAACTATACATATTAGATCATAGAGTCTTTCTTTGTACGTTTTATATTTTACACCATGTACCATTTTAGTAGCCCTCCTTTGGCCAGCTTCTAGTTTATTTATATTTTTCTGAAGATATGGGAGCCCATTTATCAAGCTCCATAAGGAGCTTGTGGGCCCGTGTTTCTGGCGAGTCTTCAGACTCACCAGAAACAGCAGTTATGAAGCAGTGGTCACAAAGACCGCTGCTCCATAACCCTTTCTGTCTGCTCTGAGCAGGCGGACAGGAATTGCCGGAATTCAACCCGATCGAGTACGATCGGGTTGATTGACACCCCCTGCTGGTGGCCCATTGGCCGCGAGTCTGCAGGGGGCGGCGTTGCACCAGCAGCTCTTGTAAGCTGCTGGTGCAATGCTGAATACGGAGAGCGTACTGCTCTCCGCATTCAGCGAGGTCTTGCGGACCTGATCCGCACTGTCAGATCAGGTCCGCAAGACCTTTAGTAAATAGGCCTCATGGTCTCCAGAACTGTACACAGTATTCCAGATTTGGTCTAACTAATGATCTGTAAAGTGGCATAAGAACCTTGCTATTCCTGCTACTAATACCTCTTCCAATGCAACCAAGTATTCGACTGGCCTTACTGACTGCACTGCTGCATTGTGTACCAAATTTTAAATCATCTGAAATAATAATTCCCAAGTCCCTTTCTTTTTTAGTTACAGTCAATAATGTACCATTGAGACTATAATTGGCCTTTAGGTTTTTGGATCCTATATGCACAATTTTGGTCTTGCTAACATTAAATTTCAGATTCCATTTATTTGAACAGTCCTCTCGTTTTTAATATCACAGTTCATTTGATCAACACCTCTTGAAACATCACATCATCGCCTACCCATATCATATTAATACTGTCATATGTAACAGTATTATACACATATACACCAGACTGTCTCATTACCTAATCATATCATGTAATAACCATATCATACTGATACTGTGATTTGTAACAAAATTACATAAACATATACATCAGGCTGCAACCTTACCTAACCATATCATACTAATACTGTGATTAGTAACAAAATTATACACACATAAACAACAAGCAAAACCAGCAAAAGTATAGGAGTCAACTGATGAAACCAATAGATAAATATCAGTCCTGGCTCCCTAGGAAGCAATCTCCAATAATTATTTCCAACAAGACAATTGTGTCCATTGTCGCCATTTATACGCATAAAAAAAAAGAATGTGATAATATCAAATGTAATTAGCATACCTCGAAAAAAGAAGTGCTATGCTTGGACAACGAAAGGATGCAGTAGTTGTTCCATAAATGATCACTCCATCCTCACCCTTGCAGGTTGCTATGTGCTGCTTTTCACTTGCAGCTATAACGCATGCCAAGCCAAGTTCAGTGTCCGCAACCAAAGGGTGTCTACAATCAGCATGAGGAAATAGAACAGGGCGGGACTCTTGGGTAATGGTCAGATCTTCTCAAATGAGAACCGTGTCTCATATGTGGAAGCGTCACTTTATTGGCTGTTTAGCTATCGTGGGTTTGTACACACCTTTCAATCAGGATGCTAAATTTCACGTGTGAGCTGACTATCTGATGTTGACCCTTAATGATCATGTGGTCCACAAGTAGTAAGGGAACAGTCTCTGGTTCTCGGAGCCTTAACCAATAGAACTGAGTAGCAGGGGTGCTGTTGCTTAACAGGCAAAGACCAATCAACCACCAAAAAGAGTAAAAGAGCAATTGCACAAAGGGTAAATGGTTAAAACGTAGCTTTTAATCCATATTGTAAAAAAAACTGGACATTCACAAAAAGAAGAGAGACCCTCTGACTGGCTTGCTCGCACATTTCGGCAGATTGCCGTAATCATAGCTATGATATGATCACTATATCCCTCTCAGTATTGTAATACTGCAGTTACCAGTATGCATTGTACAGTAGTGGGGAGTGAGTTTCCTGGAAAGCAGAAAGCTATGAATGAGGTCACGCCCCTCCTCAATGCTGTGTGTGTGTATGCTATGAGCCATGTAGGGGGATTTCCACTCCTACCCAGGGTCAGATTTACAGCCCAGGGGCCTGTAGGCACCAAAATCTGAAGTGCTCCCCTTGCTCCACATTCACCCCTGTGCTGCCGACTTCAACTAAGATGGCTGATGTCAGTGAAATAAAACAATTCCCTGGGCCCCATACTTTCATCAGCGATAAGGGTATGAGAAGGTGCAATGTAAAACCTGTATTTATTTTATGAAGAATACAGATATATTAAATTATACAGACACATTACTAATTAAAAACACAGCTGTGCTTTTAGTTACAGACTTAAAAAAATCATATCATATTCTTTAAATTATAATAGCATCAATATTATAGTGCAGACCCTATTAGAACATAAACTATTTTTATATTATATTATTTATTATAAATAATGATGTGCTTATAGTTACGTACATGAAGCCACCATATTGTGGGTAGCAGCTAGTTCCCATCCAACTAAGTCACCTGTTATGTCAGAGTAGACATACTACAGCTGCTAACAAATGATAGAAAGTGCAGGAAGCAGCTATCTCTGACAGCAGAGGATTTTTAGTTTAATGGGAACTAGCTGTTTTCAAGTTCTAAACTATGGTGGTTTCAGGAAGGTAATTTTAAGCTAACTGGTATTTATAAAAGGCACCTGTAGGCACATGCCTACTCTGCCTAATTATAAATCTGGCCCTGCTCCCATCACCTTTTTAACAGCAACAAAGAATGTGTCTCATTAATTAATTGTCTATGTGTGTGTTTATTGTCTTTCACTTTATTGCCCCCCCCCCCCCGGAAACATTTCTGTAGACGCCCATGAATAGAGACGCTACGATTTGTAACAAAATATCTAATCAGGTACATACACACACATGCTTCTCTATCACCTAATAATATAAGATGCTGTTATTTGTAGCAGAATCACAAACAAATATACACCACTCTGTCCCATCACCTAACCATATAATATAGATGCAGTGATTTGTAATGGAATTACAAACACACATACACCAGACTGCCCCATCAGCTAGCCATATAACAGAGTTGATATGATTTGTAATAAACCATTTATTTTCGTCAGTATACACATGACAGGAACCAATAGGAAAGACATTGAAACCAACTAGAACATACAAGCCCATACCAATAACTGAGTTATCTCTAGATGACATAAGTGAAAAATGGATAATATCAAGGTAAATAAAGCTCCAGATCCAGGTGGAATACACCCAATGGTTCTTGGGGAATTTAGCACTGTCAAAGCCAAACCTCTGCTGTTCTCAAGACTTTTTATACTCATGCATACTACCATAAGACTGGTGTAAAGCTTATATGGTGCTACTTTTTAAAAAGTGAAGCAGGGCTGATCCAGGAAGCTATAGACCAGTAAGCCTAATGTCAGTAGTAGGGAAGATACTGCAAGGGATTTTAAGGGATTGTATTTGGGAAAACAAGATTATGATTTCCAATCAGCTTCGTTTTATGAGTAATAGATCATGTCAAACTAATCTAATTAGCTTATATTATGAGGTAAGCCAAAATTAAGGGACAGAATTTCTGGAAATGTTAGCTCATGGAAAAATAACTGGATATGGATAAGGAAGGATGAAATAGCAATTAGGAAAATGCAGGATGTAATTGCTTAGCAAAAAAAGAGGAGGAAAAAGATTTAGGCATACTTATAGATAACAAGCTAAAAATGAGTATGCAATGCAAAGCAGTGGCTTCTAAGGCTAAGAAGATACTAGAAACATAGAAACATAGGTCTAGATTTAGAGTTTTGTCAGTAAAGACCCGCGTAGCTAACGCAGCTTTTTTTCCTACCTCTGCTTCCAAACAACGCTGGAATTTAGAGTTGTCTGAGTGGCTGCGTTAGGCTCCAAAAAGGGAGCGTTGAGCCTAACTTAGCTCCCCTTCAACCCTCAATACCAGCGTTGCTTACGGTAGCGGTAAGCTGGCAAAACGTGCTTGTGCATGATTCCCCCATAAGAAACAATGGGGCAGTTTGGGATGAAAAAAACCTAACACCTGCAAAAAAGCAGCGTTAAGCTCCCAACGCAGCCCCATAGTTTCCTATGGGGAAACACTTTCTAAGTCTGCACCTAACACCCTAACATGAACCCCGAGTCTAAACACCCCTAACCTTACACTTATTAACCCCTAATCTGCTGCCCCCGCTATCGCTGACACCTGCATTATACAATTAACTCCTAATCTGCCGCTCGGACACCGCCGCCACCTACATTATCCCTATGAACCCCTAATCTGCTGCCCCCAACATCGCCGACACCTACATAATATTTATTAACCCCTAATCTGCCCCCCCCAACGTCGCCGCCACCTAACTTCAAGTATTAACCCCTAATCTGCAGACTGGACCTCGCCACTACTATAATAAATGTATTAACCCCTAAAGCTAAGTCTAAACCTAACCCTAACACCCCCCCTAAATTAAATATAATTTTAATCTAACTAAATAAATTAACTCTTATTAACTAAAGTCTTCCTATTTAAAACTAAATACTTACCTGTAAAATAAACCCTAATATAGCTACAATATAACTAATAATTATATTGTAGCTATTTTAGGATTTATATTTAATTTACAGGCAACTTTGTATTTATTTTAACTAGGTACAATAGCTATTAAATAGTTATTAACTATTTAATAGCTACCTAGTTAAAATAATTACAAAATTACCTGTAAAATAAATCCTAACCTAAGTTACAATTAAACCTAACACTACACTATCATTAAATTAATTAAATAAATTAGCTACCAATACCTACAATTAAATACAATTAAATAAACTAAACTAAATTACACTAAATTACAGAAAATAAAAAAAGATTACAAGAATTTTACACTAATTACACCTAATCTAAGCCCCCTAATAAAATAATAATAAAAAAAATAATAAAAGTCCCTACCCTATTCTACATTACAAAGTAATCAGCTCTTTTACCAGCCCTTAAAAGGGCTTTTTGCGGGGCATGCCCCAAAGTAATCAGCACTTTTGCCTGTAAAAAAAAATACAACCCCCCAAGACATTAAATCCACCACCCACATACCCCTACTCTAACCCACCCAAACCCCCCTTAAATAAACCTAACACTACCCCCTGACAATCTCCCTACCTTGAGTCGTCTTCACCCAGCCAGGCTGAAGTCTTCATTCGATGGGGCAGAAGAGGACATCCAGACCGGCAGAAGTCTTCTGATCGGAACAGCCAATAGAATGCAAGCTCAATCTGATTGGCTGATTGGATCAGCCAATCCGATTGAACTTGGATCTGATTGGCTGATTGAATCAGCCAATCAGATTTTTCCTACCTTAATTCCGATTGGCTGATAGAATCCTATCAGCCAATCAGAATTCGAGGGACGCCATCTTGGATGACGTCATTTAAAGGAACCTTCATTCGGCGAGTAGGCCTCGGTTGAAGAGGATGGATCCGTGTCGGCTGGGAAGAAGATGGCTCCGCTCCTCTCGGATGGATGAAGATAGAAGATGCCGTTTGGATGAAGATGTCTGCCGGTCCGGATGTCCTCTTCTGCCCGGATAGGATGAAGACTTCTGCCGGTCTGGATGTCCTCTTCTGCCCCATCGGATGAAGACTTCGGCCCGGCTGGGTGAAGACGACTCAAGGTAGGGAGATCTTGAGGGGGGTAGTGTTAGGTTTATTTAAGTAGGGGTATGTGGGTGATGGGTTTTAATGTTGGGGGGTTGTATTTTTTTTTACAGGTAAAAGAGCTGATTACTTTGTAATGTAGAATAGGGTAGGGACTTTTATTATTTTGTTTTTTTTTTATTTTATTAGGGGGCTTAGATTAGGTGTAATTAGTTTAAACTTCTTGTAATCTTTTTTTATTTTCTGTAATTTAGTGTTTGTTGGTTTTTGTAATTTAGTTTAGTTTATTTAATTGTATTTAATTGTAGGTATTGGTAGCTAATTTATTTAATTTATTTAATGATAGTGTAGTGTTAGGTTTAATTGCAACTTAGGTTAGGATTTATTTTACAGGTAATTTTGTAATTATTTTAACTATGTAGCTATTAAATAGTTAATAACTATTTAATAGTTATTGTACCTAGTTAAAATAAATACAAAGTTGCCTGTAAAATAAATATAAATCCTAAAATAGCTACAATATAATTATTAACAAGACACAAGGAAGAGGCGCCAGTGGTGCAGATCAATGATGGTATAATATGAAACCGTAATGTAGCTAACACAGGGTACTCACATGTGTAAATGGCAATCAATTATGCCAATAGAAACAGGCTGGATTTTATCAGCAGTCCAGCTAGCTGGTCCTTGAGGCAGCTCTCTACCCACTTCCAAATGGAGACAGTCTGAAGAAATAAGCAATATATAGAGGCGCCAATAGTGCAGATCAATAGTGACTAGTGAGTGTTAATATCCAATTATATACACAGGGTACTCACATGTATGAAAGGCAATCTGTTATGCCTATTGGACAGGCTGGATTTCGACAGCAATCCAGCTGGCTGATCCATACGATAGAGATAGACAACGATTGGTGTATATGATACACATCCCAAATGTAGCGTAGCAAAAAAAAACATACAAGCACTATGAGTGAATAAAAAGTAAAAACATATTTATTTAAAAATATATAAAAATTTGTTTGCACTCATTAAAGTGCCAGCACAAGTATGGCAAGTAGAGAAACAGTGCAACGCGTTTCTCAGATGAACTGTTTCCTCAGGCATGTTTCTCATTACTATTTTCATCCTTATATAGGGCTACGCTACTACAAACATCTAAAACCCCACCCCTTGCAATATTGAAAAAGAGGACCAATCCCAGACCTTCGTTTGGACAGCACCCACCCTGCTGTAGTGATATCGGATAATATTCTGCTGAGATCGTTGTTATATACTGTAAACATGAATCTATTAAGTGTGTTCTCTAATTGTTTATATATAGAGTTGATACATGGTACATGTTATATTGTTTTTATCGTTAAATAACTGTAATTGATCTGGCTCGTAAAAGTATCCCTCTGATTGGTTAATAACACTGTCTGTCACTGGTTTTAGAGTTGGCAGTCCATATTACTGTCTGATTGGCCGATGCGGCCGTCAATCATCTATTGTGCGCGGCAAACGAACAAGCCGATTCTACGTCAAACCCATAGCCGGATACACATCCAATGGGATAAATGCAGTCAGACAACACCCCTCTCCACGTCTACACTCATCAGCGTGTTGGCTAGCCCAGTGTAAACAAACATTCTCATTGGTCCTATCTTGACAGACATATATAACAATGCCGTCCCTGCAAGCCGAATGACAACACCAGAATTGTAGAAAATCACAGGCACTTATGAATGCGATCAGATTTCGCAATTTATGATCGTGTTGTTTTTCTGCCTGCAAAGATGCAAGATACATAAGTCTCACTAGACTGTCTGAAAACGTAGCAAATGTGAATACCTAGTTAACATTTCTCTATGCACTAAACGTGTTCTCTTAATCACGTGGGACCTAAATAATAAAATACATGTAGGTTCACAATAATCGCTATCTATGCATGTATATTCACTCAATCTCTAAAGAGATATTTAATATATGTTAACCTAACCTAGCAATCACCGCATCAGGGATTACCCATAGCGGTGTTACCATGAATGGCCACTATTTATAATATCCCCTTTATGGACTGATTCTAATTCTAATATTAATAGTGAAAAATGTGAGTATATATAAATACTAATGTTATTCAATTATTATAGGATAACCATCTTCAAATAAATAACTATGTGATTTTAATACTAAACATATAAAGAGGTTCAACCAAGGAACCATAATATAAGATACAAAACAAGTACTTAATCCTCCTGTTGATGGAGTGAAAGGTCAGAACCCAATGGCAGTGAATTTAAACGTGCTATATATTCTAAAAAATGAAAAATAAATATGTGAGTGAGAGGCTGTAATAATATAAATAATATTACCATGTGAATAATCTAAATGATTTAAATAATAAATGCTACCACCCTAAAATATAAATTTGTACTAGTGGGTGTATAATCTTAAGTAATTACCATAATAGATATAATATTTATTATATAGAATCAGTTGAACAGCAGGGGGAATGTCACCAAACTCTGGTGTACAATGAATACCACAATCTATAAAGATCCAAAAGAAAAAAGAGAGAGAACCCATGTGACCATACATGAGCTTATTGTAGTTGGAGACTACAAAATACATGCCAAAAGCTATACACATATGCAAGCCTAAACGCATATATATATCTACACATATACATATATATATATATATATATATGTCCATTTAATAAACAAAGCTAGACAAATGCAGTCGAATCCAAAACTTCATTTAACCCAAAAGGGAAGAGTGTTTGGAATTTATAAATCCAAAATGTCTCTCTTTGTTTGAGACGGGTGAATCTATTATAATGATGACTACACGTTTAGTGCATAGAGAAATGTTAACTAGGTATTCACATTTTCTACGTTTTCAGACAGTCTAGTGAGACTTATGTATCTTGCATCTTTGCGGGCAGAAAAACAACACGATCATAAATTGCGAAATCTGATCGCATTCATAAGTGCCTGTGATTTTCTACAATTCTGGTGTTGTCATTCGGCTTGCAGGGACGGCATTGTTATATATGTCTGTCAAGATAGGACCAATGAGAATGTTTGTTTACACTGGGCTAGCCAACACGCTGATGAGTGTGGACGTGGAGAGGGGTGTTGTCTGACTGCATTTATCCCATTGGATGTGTATCCGGCTATGGGTTTGACGTAGAATTGGCTTGTTCGTTTGCCGCGCACAATAGATGATTGACGGCCGCATTGGCCAATCAGACAGTAATATGGACGGCCAACTCTAAAACCAGTGACAGACAGTGTTATTAACCAATCAGAGGGATACTTTTACGAGCCAGGTCAATTACAGTTATTTAACGATAAAAACAATATAACATGTACAATGTATCAACTCTATATATAAACAATTAGAGAACACACTTAATAGATTCATGTTTACAGCATATAACAACAATCTCAGCAGAATATTATCCGATATCACTACAGCAGGGAGGGTGCTGTCCAAACGAAGGTCTGGGATTGGTCCTCTTTTTCAATATTGCAAGGGGTGGGGTTTTAGATGTTTGTAGTAGCGTAGCCCTATATAAGGATGAAAATAGTAATGAGAAACATGCCTGAGGAAACAGTTTATCTGAGAAACACGTCGCACTGTTTCTCTACTTGCCATACTTGTTATGGCACTTTAATGAGTGTAAACAAATTTTTATATATTTTTAAATAAACATGTTTTTACTTTTTATTCACTCATAGTGCTTGTATGTTTTTTTTTTGCTACGCTACATTTGGGGTGTGTATCATATACACCAATCGTTGTCTATCTCTATCGTATGGATCAGCCAGCTGGATTGCTGTCAAAATCCAGCCTGTCCCAATAGGCATAACAGATTGCCTTTCATACATGCGAGTACCCTGTGTATATAATTGGATATTAACACTCACTAGTCACTATTGATCTGCACTATTGGCGCCTCTATATATTGCTTATTTCTTCACAATATAATTATTAGTTATATTGTAGCTATATTAGGGTTTATTTTACAGGTAAGTATTTAGTTTTAAATAGGAAGACTTTATTTAATAAGAGTTAATTTATTTCGTTAGATTAAAATTATATTTAATTTAGGGGGGTGTTGGGGTTAGGGATAGACTTACCTTTAGGGGTTAATACATTTATTATAGTAGTGGCGAGGTCCGGTCGGCAGATTAGGGGTTAATACTTGAAGTTAGGTGGCGGCGATGTTGGGGGGGCAGATTAGGGGTTAATACTATTTATTATAGTGTTTGCGAGGCGGGAGTGCGGCGGTTTAGGGGTTAATACATTTATTATAGTGGTGGTGAGGTCCGGTCGGCAGATTAGGGGTTAATAAGTGTAGTTAGGTAGCGGCGACGTTGGGGGGGGCAGATTAGGGGTTTATAAATATAATATAGGGGTCGGCTAATATAGGGGTCGGCGATGTTAGGGGCAGCAGATTAGGGGTTCATAGGGATAATGTAGGTGGCGGCGGTGTCCGGTCGGCAGATTAGGGGTTAAAAATATTTTTTTATAGTGGCGGCGATGTGTGTGGCCCTCGGTTTAGGGGTTCATAGGTAGTTTATGGGTGTTAGTGTACTTTGTAGCACAGTAGTTAAGAGCTTTATATTCCGGCGTTAGCCCATAAAGCTCTTAACTACTGACTTTTTTTTGGCGGTAGGAGTCTTGTTGGTAGAGGGTCTACTGCTCACTTCTCCCAATACTCCAAATACCAGCGTTAGGCAGATCCCATTGAAAAGATAGGATACGCAATTGGCATAAGGGGATCTGCGGTAGCCTGGAATCGCGGTAGGGAAGTGAGCGGTAGACCCTTTCCTGCCTGACTCTAAATACCAGCAGGCGGTAAAAAACAGCGTTAGGACCCCTTAACGCTGCTTTCGACGGCTAACGCCAAACTCTAAATCTAGGCAATAGATTTTGATGGCAGATAATAGCCACAGGCCCAGCAAGTCTGCCCAATATTTCCAAAAAGTATAAACTTATTTATACTTAACAGCAAATCCACTTACGTAAATTGCGTATCCTATTTTTTCAATGGGACTTGCATAGCACCGGTATTACAGTATTAAAGTGAGTGGTAGACCCTCTCCTGTCAAGCCTGGTACCGCATTTTAAAGTCAGTAGTTAAGAGTTTTATGGTCTAACGCCGTAGCATAAAACTCTTAACTAAAGTGCTAAAAAGTTCACTAACACCCATAAACTATCTATTAACCCCTAAAACCCGCCCCCACATCGCAAACACTAAAACAAAAATTTTAACCCCTAAGCTGCTGAACCGGACATCGCCGCCACTATAATAAATATATTAACCCCCAAACCGCCGCACTCCCGCCTTGCAAACACTAGTTAAATTTTATTAACCCCTAATCTGCCTCCCACAAAGTCACCGCCACTATATTAAAGTTATTAACCCCTAAATCTAAGTCTAACCCTAACACCCCCCTAACTTAAATATAATTTAAATAAATCTAAATAAAATAACTACAATTTACTAAATTATTCCTATTTAAAACTAAATACATACCTATAAAATAAACCCTAAGCTAGCTACAATATAACTAATAGTTACATTGTACCTAGCTTAGGATTTATTTTTATTTTACAGGCAACTTTGAATTTATTTTAACTAGGTAGAATAGTTATTAAATAGTTATTAACTATTGAATAGCTACCTAGTTAAAATAAAGACAAATTTACCTGTAAAATAAAACCTAACCTAAGATACAATTACACCTAACACTACACTATAATTAAATTAATTCCCTAAATTAACTACAATTAAATACAATTATCTAAAGTACGAAAAAAACACTAAATTGCAGAAAATAATAAAATAATTACAAGTTTTTTTAAACTAATGACACCTAATCTAATCCCCCTAATAAAATAAAAAAGCCCCCCAAAATAATAAAAAGCCCTACCCTATACTAAATTACAAATAGCCCTTAAAAGGGCATTTTGTGGGGCATTGCCCCAAAGTAATCAGCTCTTTTACCTGTAAAAAAAGTACAATACCCTCCAACATTAAAACCCACCACCCACACACCCAACCCTACTCTAAAACCCAACAATCCCCCCATAAAGGAACATTCAAGTCAAAATTAAACTTCATGATTCAGATAGAGCATGCAATTTTAAACAACTTTCCAATTTACTTCAATTAACAAAATGTGCACAGTCTTTTTATATTTACACTTTTTGAGTCACCAACTCGTACTGAGCATGTGCAAGAATTCACAGCATATACGTATATGCATTTGTGATTGGCTAATGGCTGTCACATGATACAGGGGGAGTGGAAATAGACATAACTTTGCAATTTATTTAACAAAAATCTACTGCTAATTTGAAGTTCAGACTAAATGCTATTGCATTGTCTTCTTATCATGCATTTGTTGATTATGCAAATGTACACTGTTGACTGGTCCTTTAATAAAACCTAACACTAACCCCTTGAAGATCACCCTACCTTGAGAAGTCTTCACCCAACCGGGCTGAAGTCCTCAACAAAGCTGGGCGAAGTGGTCCTCCAGACGGGCAGAAGTCTTCATCCAAGCCGGGAAGAAGAGGTCCTCCAGACGGGCAGAAGTCTTCATCCAGACGGCATCTTCTATCTTCATCCATTTTGTTAGGGGGATTAGATTAGGTGTAATTAGTTTAAAAATCTTGTAATTATTTTATTATTTTCTGTAATTTAGTGATGGGGGGGTTCGTACTTTAGATAATTGTATTTAATTGTAGTTAATTTAGGGAATTAATTTAATTATAGTGTAGTGTTTGGTGTAATTGTAACTTAGGTTAGGTTTTATTTTACAGGTAAATATGTCTTTATTTTAACTAGGTAGTTATTAAATAGTTAAAATAAATACAAAGTTGCCTGTAAAATAAAAATAATTCCTAAGCTAGCTACAATGTAACTATTAGTTATATTGTAGCTAGCTTAGGGTTTATTTTATAGGTATTTAGTTTTAAATAGTAATAATTTAGTTAATGATAGTAATACTTATTTAGGTTTATTTAAATTTTATAGTTAAGTTAGGGGGGGTTAGGGTTAGACTTAGGTTTAGGGGTTAAGAACTTTAATATAGTGGCGGCGACGTTGGGGGCGGCAGATTAGGGCTTAATAAGTGTAGCTAGGTGGCGGCAATATTGGGGGCAGCAGAGTAGGGGTTAATAAATAAAATGTAGGTGTCGGCGATGTTGGGGGCAGCAGATTAGGGGTTCATAAGTATAATGTAGGTGGCGGCGGTGTCCGGAGTGGCAGATTAGGGGTTAATAATATAATGCAGGTGTCTGCGATGTCCGGGGTGGCAGATTAGGGGTTAATAAGTGTAAGATTAGGAGTGTTTACAGGGAGTGCAGAATTATTAGGCAAGTTGTATTTTTGAGGATTAATTTTATTATTGAACAACAACCATGTTCTCAATGAACCCAAAAAACTCATTAATATCAAAGCTGAATAGTTTTGGAAGTAGTTTTTAGTTATAGCTATTTTAGGGGGATATCTGTGTGTGCAGGTGACTATTACTGTGCATAATTATTAGGCAACTTAACAAAAAACAAATATATACCCATTTCAATTATTTATTTTTACCAGTGAAACCAATATAACATCTCAACATTCACAAATATACATTTCTGACATTCAAAAACAAAACAAAAACAAATCAGTGACAATATAGCCACCTTTCTTTGCAAGGACACTCAAAAGCCTGCCATCCATGGATTCTGTCAGTGTTTTGATCTGTTCACCATCAACATTGCATGCAGCAGCAACCATAGCCTCCCAGACACTGTTCAGAGAGGTGTACTGTTTTCCCTCCTTGTAAATCTCACATTTGATGATGGACCACAGGTTCTCAATGGGGTTCAGATCAGGTGAACAAGGAGGCCATGTCATTAGATTTTCTTCTTTTATACCCTTTCTTGCCAGCCACGCTGTGGAGTACTTGGACGCGTGTGATGGAGCATTGTCCTGCATGAAAATCATGTTTTTCTTGAAGGATGCAGACTTCTTCCTGTACCACTGCTTGAAGAAGGTGTCTTCCAGAAACTGGCAGTAGGACTGGGAGTTGAGCTTGACTCCATCCTCAACCCGAAAAGGCCCCACAAGCTCATCTTTGATGATACCAGCCCAAACCAGTACTCCACCTCCACCTTGCTGGCGTCTGAGTCGGACTGGAGCTCTCTGCCCTTTACCAATCCAGCCACGGGCCCATCCATCTGGCCCATCAAGATTCACTCTCATTTCATCAGTCCATAAAACCTTAGAAAAATCAGTCTTGAGATATTTCTTGGCCCAGTCTTGACGTTTCAGCTTGTGTGTCTTGTTCAGTGGTGGTCGTCTTTCAGCCTTTCTTACCTTGGCCATGTCTCTGAGTATTGCACACCTTGTGCTTTTGGGCACTCCAGTGATGTTGCAGCTCTGAAATATGGCCAAACTGGTGGCAAGTGGCATCTTGGCAGCTGCACGCTTGACTTTTCTCAGTTCATGGGCAGTTATTTTGCGCCTTGGTTTTTCCACACGCTTCTTGCGACCCTGTTGACTATTTTGAATGAAACGCTTGATTGTTCGATGATCACGCTTCAGAAGCTTTGCAATTTTAAGAGTGCTGCATCCCTCTACAAGATATCTCACTATTTTTGACTTTTCTGAGCCTGTCAAGTCCTTCTTTTGACCCATTTTGCCAAAGGAAAGGAAGTTGCCTAATAATTATGCACACCTGATATAGGGTGTTGATGTCATTAGACCACACCCCTTCTCATTACAGAGATGCACATCACCTAATATGCTTAATTGGTAGCAGGCTTTCGAGCCTATACAGCTTGGAGTAAGACAACATGCATAAAGAGGATGATGTGGTCAAAATACTCATTTGCCTAATAATTCTGCACACAGTGTAGACTCTGTGTTCATGTTAAGGTGTTAGGTGTAGACATAAAATGTATTTCCCCATAGAAATCAATGGGGCTGCGTTAGGAGCTGAACGCTGCTTTTTTGTTTTTTTTCCAGCCGACTCTGCCCCATTAATTCCTATGGGGAAATCGTGCATGAGCATGTTTAGCCAGCTCATCGCTAACGTAAGCAGCGCTGGTATTGAGGTGAGCTAATTTTGCTCTCCACTCACTTTTCTGCGGCTAACACCGGGTTTGTAAAAACCCATAATACCAGTGCTGTCTGTAGGTGAGCGGTGAGCATAAACTGCTCGTTAGCACCGCACACCATTACCGACAAAACTCGTAATCTAGGTGAGTGTTTGTCATTACCACCTCTTGTGAAAGTTTATTCCATGAATCAATCACCCTATTAGTAAAGAAGTTCTTCCGCAAATTACTCCTGAACATACTACCCTTCAGCTTGAGATCATGGCCCCTTGTTCTTAAATTTTTTCTTTTTATGTAAAATACTCACAGCCTTATCTATACTAAGCCCTTTAATATACTTAAAAGTTGCTATCATATCACCTCTTTCCCTTTTTCTTCTAAGCTATATCCTGGTACGTTTTATTTTTTTAGACCATGTACCAGTTTGGTAGCCCTCCTTTGCACAGATTCCAGTTTGTTTATATCCTTCTGGAGATATGGCCTCCAGAACTGCACACAATACTCAAGATGAGGCCTTACTAATGATCTGTAAAGTTTCATAAGAACCCTACTATTTCTGCTGCAGATACCTCTACCAATACATCCAAGCATTCTGCTAGCCTTACTCACTGCAATACTGCATTGTTTACTAAATTATAAATCATCTGAAATAATAATTCCCAAGTCCTTTTCCTCATTTGTAACAGTCAGTAAAGTGTCATTGAGTCTGTAATTAAAGGGACATAAAACAGGTTGAGATCTGTGCATATCCTAAAAGGGCTAATTAACTAAAAAATAGTTTGGATTAAAAAAAAAAAAATCAAATTGCTGGCAAGTATTTCAAAATAATTTTCAAAAATAAGCAAGATGAATTACATAGCTAAGCTGCCTGGAGAAACCAACTCCACCCCCCTTATCAGTGTTTGGACACAGGCGTTGTATTTCAACTGAGTTCACAGCTTCTAGGCATGCTCCAGCAGATGATCCCTATGCATTTTTGCATTCTACCAAAACAACAGTAGATATAGATACAGCCATAGAAGGAAATGTGTGGGGGAAGTTAGAGCTTTACAATTCAGAAACTAAAAAGAAAAGGTTAATGGTAATTAAAGTGCATATTATATTATTTTGTCTCTATCCCAACTTGTTTTATGTCCCTTTAACGTTTGGATTTTTTCCCCTTAAATTCATCATTTTACACTGCAGTTTTAAACTTTAGATCCATTTGTCCAATCTTCCAACTGTTTTATATCACTTCTCATTTTGTCTACCCCCTGGAACATCTACTTAAAAAAATTGTATAATCTGCAAACAGACATACTTTCCTTTGTAGCTTTTTGCTGATATCTCTTAAAAATATGTTAAACAAAGCAGGCCCCAGAACTGAACCCAGAGGGAACACCACTAGTAACAGTCTTCTCTGCTGAATGTACTCCATTTACTAAGACACTCTGTTATCTATCCTTAAAGGGGCAGTATACATCAATTTTCATTTAACTGCATGTAATAGACACTACTATAAAGAATATGCACAGATACTGATATAACAATCTAATGTAAAACCTTTTAGAAACTTACTTAGAAGCTCCAAATTTAAAATTGTTAATAAAAAAGCATGGGACACCCACTGAAAGGGGCTGATAGCAGAACTTCCCTCTCCCCTGCATATGAAAAGATCCATTATACAAACAGAAGCAGTCTAAAGTCTGTATACATCAGTATACATAAAAAACTTTGGGGCTTGGTTAGGAGTCTGAAAATCAGCACAATGTCAGACGAGCTGGAATCAGCAACGCATTTCTCAGCCAACCAGTGGCTGTTTCATCATGCTTAATACAATGAATACAAATCACTTGCTATATATATCAAATATATAATCAATACAACAAATGACACCTGTGAGGGAGTCAACCAATTATAGGTGTCAAGGTAACCAACATAAAGATTTTGTGCATATGTATCACCATTCACACGACACTGCTGCTACAAACGTTTATCAGTCAGTTTGCTTTTCATTTCTATCATGAGCTTCAATTATACTATGCCATTTCAAACATATATTAAGAGTAGTGGCATTTTCTAATAGAATGATTTTGGGGATGTATTATTTTTATTTTTTCAGCGAAAGTGCTGTTTTTTTACATATTTATATGTATCAATTAGAATTATTGTATGTATAAGGATATGTTCAGATGAAGCATATATATCTTTTGTTTTATACTTGTGTACATTCTTTGTGAATGGTGATACATATGCACAAAATGCTTATGTTGGTTACTTTGACACCTGTAATTGGTTGACTCCCCCCCCCCCCACAGATGTCATTTGTTGTATTGATTATATGTTTTGTATATATAGCAAGTGATTTGTATTTATTGTATTAAGCCTGATGAAACAGCCACTGGTTGGCTGAGAAACGCGTTGCTGTTTTAACTTGATTTTAATAAAGTAGGTTTTCATTTACCAATTGCTGCTATACCATTTCTTCATCACCTGCACCTTACCATGCGGTGCAACTATCTTGTGGGACATAATATCCTGATTCACTATGGTTGGAGCCACACCGGAGGCCAGTCTGCTGGATGACTGTTTGATTCCAGTCTGTGCTACTTGCACCAAGAGGGGTGCTTAACCAAAGTACATACAATACAAGGCCATGTGGTAATTCTGTTTCTCTCCGCCTTCTACAGATTACTGATCCTGGATCTCGGCCTTTGATCCATTCACAGACAGCTGCTTGGACCTGGACTGCTACTACACAATTTGGTTGTTCATTGCCATATACCCTGCTTTGTTATATGGGACTTACAACCACACTCATTTCTTTATACATTTTCACATATTGTAATAATTGTCTGATTCACTATAACTATCAATGATAGATTGTTGTTAAAATGTGTATTATATTGTTCTTATTTAGATTTACATATTCATATAGAAACCTCATATGACCAGGGACGCCCCCTATTTATATTTGTTGTTTCCTTAAAGGGAGATGAAACACAATTTTTTTCTTTCATGGTTTAGAAAGAGCATGCAATTTTAAATAGCTTTCTAATTTACTTTTATTATCTAATTTGCTTCATTCTCTTGATATCCTTTGCTGAAAACCATATCTAGATAGGGTCAGTAGTTGCTGATTGGTGGCTGCACATAGATGCCTCATGTGATTGGCTCACCCATGTGCATTGTTATTTCTTCAACAAAGGATATATAAAGAATGAAGCAAATTAGATGATAGAAGAAAATTGGAATGTTGTTTAAAATTGTATTCTCTATCTGAATCATGAAAGAAAAGTTTTGGTTTTAGTGTCCCTTTAACTAATTGCTCAAGTGATTCATGCATTATAAGAGGCATAGATGAAAGGGAAGAAGGCATAATTCTGTCGCTGTATAAATTCCTGGTAAGACCACACTTGGAGTATGGAGTGAAGTTCTTTGGACTAATTTTAAAAGAGACATTGCAGAATTAGAAGTTCAAAGAAGGGTCACAAAACAAATAAGGGGTATGGAGTAGGGTTGCACCGATACCATTTTTTTATGACCGAGTACAAGTACCGATACTTGTTTTCAAATACTCGCCGATACCAATTACCGATATTTTTTTTTTTTATGTCATGTGACAGTTTACCAAGCACAATACAGATTATTTAAGATTCCTTCTTTATAATTATAAAGGACTGTAATTCAAAAGACATTATGAAATAATAAAACAGTTTAATTTGTCACAAAGTTCACTGAACATGTTTATAAATAAAAAAATATTACAATAAAATATTAAATTTAAAGGGGTGATGCAATTGGGTTGTAGGGCTGTCCTGTTATATAACATCAATCTGACATTTGTATGGAGGTTAGACTCTAAGTTGAACAGTCTTTCAGTTTCCACACTACTGCATGGGGCAGAAAGATATTTCTGGGCCATTTTAGCCAGATCTGGAAATCTGTTTATTAATTGCCCAGTACTTCAGGGGTTTGTCTGAACGAGGTACAGTGATCTCTCCTACAATAATACAAATAACAGCAATTTGTATTGGCAGAACAGTAGTAAACAATTTTTTTTTTAGTTTAGTCTCCACTCCAGTTTAAAATGAAATGGGAACATGCAGTTTAAAAAAACGCCACAAGATAGCATATGGGTAGGAAGTGGAGGTATCGGTTTAGGTATCGGTGCATTTTCACGAGTACAAGTACTCATGCAAATACTTGGTATCGGTACCGATACTGGTATCGGTATCGGTGCAACCCTAGTATGGAGGATTTAAACAATGAAAAGAGGTTAGCTAAATTGGGTCTGTTTGCGCTAGAAAAAAAGTACTTGACAGGTGATATGACCCATATACAGATTTGACATAAGAGTTGTTCCAAGGCAGATGTTTGTGACACAAGGTTATAGTTTAAAGGGACATTAAACACTATGAGGCCGATTTATCAAGCCCTATATGGGCCCCAATGCCTCAGTTTCCGCTGGAAACAGAAGTTAAGAAGCAGCGGTCTTAGGACCGCTACTCCTCAACTCGTCCGCCACCTCTGAGGCGGCAGACAACAATGAGCCTGATCGACTACGATTGGGTTGATTGACACCCCCTGCTAGCAGCCGATTGGCCATGAATGTGCAGGGGGTGGTATTGCACAAGCTTTTCATGAGAAATGCTTGTGCAATGATTAATGATGACAGCGTATGCTGTCGGCATTTATCGATGTGCTGCGGACATGATCCACTACAGTGGATCATGTCCGCTCGCACTTTAATAAATTGGCCCCTAAGTGATAGATTACAAGTGGAATGCAAACTCACGGTAACTATTAGTGCTCCGAAAATTAACCAATGATCAGATCTCTGGTAAATTTTCTAAAAGTGACCCAAATGCCCTCAAAATAGGGGGCATTATAGTTATTTATTTTTTTAAAAATGTAGCATTGAAAATCAACTGCACTAGGCAGTTTTTGGGGTCTAAAGTTGGTGGGAGTGGGGTGTTAGAAAAAACAACGGGACTGAAAAGTGCCTTTACATAGCGGTCTATAGGAGCTGTGTGTTCCCAGTAAATATATATGTATATGACTATATACATATATATTTATGTGTTAATATGTGTATATACATATATATTTATGTGTTAATATGTGTATATACATATATATTTATGTGTTAATATGTGTATATACATATATATTTATGTGTTAATATGTGTATATACATATATATTTATGTGTTAATATGTGTATATACATATATATTTATGTGTTAATATGTGTATATACATATATATTTATGTGTTAATATGTGTATATACATATATATTTATGTGTTAATATGTGTATATACATATATTTTTATGTGTTAATATGTGTATATACATATATTTTTATGTGTTAATATGTGTATATACATATATATTTATGTGTTAATATGTGTATATACACATATTAACACATAAATATATATGTTTATAATCATATACATTTGTATTTACAAAGGCTGCAATTGCTACACTACTTACCCCTTTCACTGCACTTATGTTGTGATGCCATCTCTGACGGCATCAGAACGAGGCTCCCATAGGAGCATTGTTGTTAACTTGTAATACCAGCGCACATTATCGTGCGCTGGTATTACACAGTGGAGCTCAAATATCGCTTTCTTGAAATAAACGCTAGATAGAATGATGCAGTCTAAGGGCTAGATTTATCAATCTGCGGATGGACATGATCCGCTGTAGCAGATCATGTCCACTGCAGATCGATAAATGCTGACAGCATACGCTGTCAGCATTTATCATTGCACAAGGATTTCTAGTAAAGTGCTTGTGCAATGCCGCCCCCTGCACATTTGCGGCAAATCGGCCACTAGCAAGAGGTGTCAATCAACCCGATTGTATCTGATTGGGCTGATTGCTGTCCGCCACCTCAGAGAATGAAACTTCCCCTTACAATATCAGGCAGAATAGGACAAATAGTCAAAATGAACTTATTTCCAAAACTCATATACCTATATCTAATGATTCCTGAAATAATACATAAAATGTAGTTTATTAGTGTAGGAGTATTTTGCATTGGGGTTCTGGAGGTTTAGGGGTTAATGCAATGGGGGTTGTAGAGTTTTTTGGTTTAATAGGCTAGGGGGCTTATTGCAATGGGGGTTGTGGTGGTTTAGGGATTAATATTTTCGGGGGTGGTTAGGGCTTTAGGCTATGGTAGCTTAAAAGTTAGGAGTGTAGATTGTGCTGGGGGTGAGGGCACATAAGGGGTTAATAGCTTAGCATTTATTTATATTCAATGTTAAAATAATATGCCTTGTCATATATAATGCATTTATTTTAAGTATTGTATATCATTTAGAAAGTATTTGTTTTTGCTAGTTCATATTATTAGTTTAAACATAAATATATCATTTAAATGATATATTTAGGTTTTAAATAATAAAATGAACAAGCAAACATAACTAGATTTTAAATTATATACAATACTTAAATTAATATGCATTATATATGACATGCATTTTATTTTGAAAAAAAATAAATCCAAGCTAGAAAAACCTCTTTAAAAAACAAACGCTTTATTCAAGTGAGTTAAAAATCCATAGAGGTACCATCCAAAAGGAGAAAAAGAAAAATGGTCTTACGCGTTTGGGCAGAGCGTAGCCGTAATCATAGACCATGCATTTTATTTTATCATTGTATATAAATATAGAGACATAGCTCTTATAGTTATAAGAGGGAGTTTTTTTTGTATACTTTATGAGCAGATTGCAGATTACCTAGGTGTAGACGTTCTATGGGAGTTAGCCAGGCGTTCCAGGTGGAGTATAGGGAATACATGACATAGGTGTAGGCGTTCTGTGGGAAATGGCTGGGCGTTCCAGGTGAGTGTAGCTAAGACATGATGTACTTTAGGTGTAGGGTGTATTAGGGAGTTAGCTGGGCATTTGAGGGGGAGTATAGCCAAAGTATGACGTAGGTGTGGACATTCTGTGGGAATTAGCTGGGCGTTCAAGAAGAGTAACCTGCACTTTGATAGGGATATATCACTAGCAGTGTGATATGTTCCAATCTCATAGAAACATAGATATTGACGGCAGATAAGAGCCATAGGCCCAGCAAGTCTGCCCCACCTTACCTAACAGTATAAACTTATCTAGTTTGTAGGATAGCCCTATGCTTGTCCCATGCATTTTTAAAGTCCCCCACAGTGTTTGTTGCTACTACCTCTTGAGGAAGTTTATTCCATAAATCAATCACTCTTTCTGTAAAGAAGTGCTTCCTCAAATTACTCCTGAATCTACTACCCTTTAGCTTGAGCTCATGACCCCTTGTTCTTGAATTTTCCATTTTATGTAAAATACCCACAGCCTCAGTTTTACTAAACCCTTTAATGTACTTGAAAGTTGCTATCATATCACCTCTTTCCCTTCTCTCCTCTAAGCTATACATATTTAGGTCATTGAGCCTATCCTGGTAAGTTTTATTTTTTAGACCATGTACCATTTTGGTAGCCCTCCTTTGCACAGATTCAAGTTTGTTAATATCCTTCTGAAGATATGGCCTCCAGAACTGCACACAATACTCAAGATGAGGCCTAACTAATGATCTATAAAGTGGCATAAGAACCTTACTATTTCTGCTGCAAATACCTCTACCAATACATCCAAGCATTCTGCTAGCCTTACTCGCTGCCTTACTACATTGTTTACTAAGTTTTAAATCATCTGAAATAATAATTCCCAAGTCCTGTTCCTCGTCTGTAACAGTCAGTAAAGTGTCATTGAGTCTGTAATTAACATTTGGATTTTTCTTCCCTAAATGCATTATTTTACACTTTGCTGTGTTAAACTTTAGATCCCAGTCGTTTGTCCAATCCTCCAATTGTTGTATATCACTTCTCATTTTGTCTACCCCCCCTGGAACATCCACTCTGTTGCAAATTTTTGTATCATCTGCAAAGAGACATACTTTCCCCTGTAGCCCTTTGCTGATATCGCAGATAAATATGTTAAACAAAACAGGCCCCAGAACTGACCCCTGAGGAACACCACTAGTAACAGCCCCCTCTGCTGAATGAACTCCATTTACTAAGACACTTTGTTTTCTGTCCTTAAGCCAGCATTCCACCCAGTTCACAATTTTTGAATCTAGACCAAGGAGATATAGTTTGTGAATAAGTTTATTGTGTGGGACGGTGTCAAATGCTTTGCTGAAATCTAGATATGCTACATCAACTGCTCCTCCCTTGTCTAATACTTTTGTTACATAATCAAAGAAGTCAATTAGATTAGTCTGACATGATCTCCCTGAAGTAAAACCATGCTGATTTTGGTCCTCTAAATTGTTTGTCTTTATGTAAGTCATAATTCTTTCCTTTAAGAGGCTTTCCATTAATTTCCCTACTACTGAAGTTAAACTAACTGGCCTGTAGTTGCCAGATTCTTCTCTACTGCCCTTTTTATGAAGAGGTATTACATTTGCTATTCTCCAATCATCTGGGACAGCTCCTGTTAATAGTGACTGATTAAACAGATCAGTTAATGGGACAGTTAGCACTGAACGAAGTTCTTTTAAAACCCTTGGATGAATATTATCAGGACCCACTGCCTTTGTAACATTTATTTTTGATAATGCTAACAAAACCTCATCCTCTGTAAAAAGATTACTGTTAAGCTTGTTTCTATTTTGCATAGCATCCCTTAATGTAGACATTGTATCTTCACAATCTTTAGTGAAAACAGAACAGAAGTAATCATTGAGACAGTCTGCAATCTGCTTATCTCCTTCTATTATTCTACCATCAACTGATTTCAATTTTACTATTCCTACCTTATTTTTTCTTCTTTCACTCATATATCTAAAGAATGTTTTGTCCCCATGTTTTACTGACTGTGCTATCTTCTCTTCTGCATCAGCTTTAACCTTCCTAATTAACTGCTTAGTCTTTTTTTGTTGGAGTCTCCATATTTTCATATCATCATCTGCTTGTGTGTGTCTGTAATTTTTATAAGCTATCTTTTTTGTCTTTACAGCATGTGCTACTTCTTTGGAAAACCAAATTGGTTTCCGCTTTCTTTTACTTTTACAGACATGTCTAATACAGTGTGCGGTTGCATCTAAAATGGCACCTTTCACAAATTCCCACTGTTCTTGAACCCCTGTAATAAGATTTTTCCCCTTTAAATAGTTTTTTAGGTATTCTCCCATTAATGAAAAATCTGCCGTCCTAAAGTCTAAAACTTTTGTTTTAGTCTGGGTGTACAGTTCCTGAACATGAATACTAAACCAAACAGATTGATGATCACTGGATCCTAAGTTCTCACCTACAGACACATCTGAAACTGTATCACTGTTTGTAAGTATTAGATCTAATATAGCTTCCTTACGAGTTGGTTCCTTGACTAATTGTTCAAGTGATTCCCCTAGCAGAGATTCAAGAATATACCTGCTTCTAGCCGATCTAGCAGAAGGAATCTTCCAGTCTATATCTGGCAAATTAAAGTCCCCCAGTACTATAACCTTACCCTTCATGGTCATTTTGGTTATTTCATCTAATAACAGATTGTCCAGTTTTTCATCCTGCAATGGAGGCCTATATACAACCCCTATTCTAAAAACATTTTTATCTCCAATTTCCAAAGTCACCCAAATACTTTCCACCTCATCATTTGTTCCTACAATTTCAGTAACCTTTATATTTTCATTTACATACAAAGCAACTCCTCCACCTTTCTTTCCTACTCTGTTCTTTTTAAATAACCTGTATCCAGGTATGACTATGTCCCAGTCATGCAAATCATTGTACCATGTTTCTGTTATAGCTACTAAATCCAAGTTGTCCCTAGTCATTATTGAAATGAGTTCAGGTAATTTATTTCCTAAGCTGCGAGCATTTGTGCTCATGGCACGAAGAATTTTTCTACTAGAATTTCTAGAATTGTTACTTGGACTAACAGTTTTGGCATGCTGTGGGGGGCAGGTGGATATATTAATGCTACCCCCCTTTATTAGTTTAAATGATTTCTAATAAAGTATTTGAACTCCTCTCCCAGATACTCTGTTCCTTTAGCATCCAAATGCAAGCCATCTCTCCTAAATAACCTAGTATCTTTCCAAACAGAGCTATAATGGCCAATAAAACCAAATCCTCGTTCCCTGCACCACTTATCTAACCAAGAATTAAATGTTGTTATCCGCTCCATCTTTCCTGCTTCCTGGTCATACACAGGTAAAATAGCAGAAAATGATAGAGTTGATGCCACAGTCTCTAAATGATTACCTAGGTCACAAAACTCTTTCTGAACAGCAGCAACATGATTACTAGCCAGATCATTTGTTCCTAAATGAACAATCACATCCAACTCACTTCCCTTTCCTGCTGCCTTAACAATTCTCAAAATACGATTCCTATCCCTGTGAGCAGTAGCTCCTGGAAGACATCTAACCTCCCTTGTTTCTCCTTTACTTTCACCTAAATACACATTCCTCAAAATAGAGTCACCCACTAACAGTCTTTTTCTCAAAAACACATCTGCAGTTCTTTCCTGTGTTATGTTACCTGGAGAATCAGGTGCCAATAGATTTAAATTACCTGTTACAGCTTCAGAGGGCTCAGAAACAGCAATCTGCTCATCACAAGTGTATTCGGCAAGAGCAGCATAGGAGTTTTGCAATGGCAGAGGTTGTGGGCAATGCTTCTGGTCTACTGTTCTAATTCTTCCAGAGCCTACAGTGATCCATCTGCCTCTCCTTGCTGATCTCTGGGGTAGAGGGGCTTCTTTCTGAGGCAGCTTTGTAGAGGTAACAGGTATGTTACTTACCTTAGCTTGAAGTTTAGCTATTTCCTCCCTTAACAGGGAAAACTGCTTACAAACAGGACAGCCCCTAAATCTCCAAAAAGTAGAACGAATAAAAAGTGCAAAACACCCATTGCACTGTATCTGAGACATTTTAAACTATGCAACACTTTAACAATAAGAAAAATATAAGTATTATTTTCTACTGAATAAGCCTGAATAACCCTGAATAACTCCTGAAATAACTCAAATATCCTTATGTATTTAATCCTTTTGTAGTTTGATCTCTTTGCTAAGAAGCAGAGCTAAATGTTTAGCAGAGCTAAACAGATCTCTTTAAATACCCTCAGAAAGATAGGGTGGGGTCCCTCCTAATTGCTCACCTATGCAAACAATCTAATTGTTATCTAATTGCAATACTAAAAACCAGAATACAAAAGAATGTAAATTAACTCAAACCTTTAACTATTCAATTTCTGTAGTGAAACTAATTCACAGTTCAGGTCTACCACCTTTAACTATTCAATTTCTGTAGTGAAACTAATTCACAGTTCAGGTCTACCACCTATAAAAAAACAAAATATAAAGTTAATAGAAATACAAAATATATTATCTGAAAGTACAAACTATTCAAGTAACAACAATTTAAAAGAGAAATGTTATATACCTTTCTGAAATAACTCAAATATCCTTATGTATTTAATCCTTTTGTAGTTTGATCTCTTTGCTAAGAAGCAAAGAGGTTGTCAGACATGTTTGTCTTGCCACCTTTTCAGTTGCAAGTAGTGATGTCACTAACATAAAATTTTGCGAATGGGCGAACCAGGCGAACCCCCATTGACTTCAATAGGCAGGCGAATTTTAAAACCCACAGGGACTCTTTCTGGCCACAATAGTGATGGAAAAGTTGTTTCAAGGGGACTAACACCTGGACTGTGGCATGCCGGAGGGGGGTCCATGGCAAAACTCCCACAGAAAATTACATAGTTGATGCAGAGTCTGGTTTTAATCCATAAAGGGCATACATCACCTAACATTCCTAAATTGTTTGGAATAACGTGCTTTAAAACATCAGGTATGATGTTGTATCGATCAGGTAGTGTAAGGGTTACGCCCACTTCACAGTGACAGACCAAACTCCCCGTTTAACGCACCGCAAACAACCTCAAACAGTCCATTTGCACAACCGCAAACTCCCCATTTGCACAAGGTTGGATACCAAGCTAGCCATGTCCCGTTCCTTGTCCTCACTGATGTCATTGAAGGTCTCTTCCTCCACCCAGCCACGTACAACACCAAGGGTCCCCGAAAGGTGACAACAAGCCCCCTGGGACGTCTGCTGTGTTTGGTCTTCCACCTCCTCAAAGCCACCTTCCTCCTCTGACTCCTCTTCTTCAGACTCCTCTCTCTGGGTTGCCTCTCTCTGCATTATTATAAGCTATTTTAAGTAGTACTATTCCTATCAGTTTAATCCCTGTTACGTCCCCTATCAGGGGACGTGTATATGGCATGGATTTTAGGAACCGGGAGATGGAAAAAGATGCTTGGTCGGTCCTACTACTTCAAATTTGGGGCACTGCGCATGCAATCTACTGTGCCACCAGATATGAGTGGTGTGTTAAGTAGTACTATTCTTATCAGTTTAATCCCTGTTACATCCCCTATCAGGGGACGTGTATATAGCATGGATTTTAGGAACCGGGAGATGGAAAAAGATGCTTGGTCGGTCCTCCTACTTCAAATTTGGGGTACTGCGCGTGCAATCTACTGTGCCACCAGATATGAGTGGTGTTTTAAGTAGTACTATTCTTATCAGTTTAATCCCTGTTACGTCCCCTATCAGGGGACGTGTATATGGCATGGATTTTAGGAACCGGGAGATGGAAAAAGATGCTTGGTCGGTCCTCCTACTTCAAATTTGGGGCACGGCGCATGCAATCTAATATGCCACCAGATAGGAGTGGTGTGTTAAGTAGTACTATTCCTATCAGTTTAATCCCTGTTATGTGCCTTTTTTATTAGTTTGGTTTTTGAAGCCACAGTGCTGTAGCAGCGGCCAGAAAAATTGATGTTTGTTTCCCAGGCATAAAGTGCCCTAAAACATTGTGGCTTGAACCCTAGTTGGTGGTGGATAAGTCACGCAAGTCATCCGGCATTCAGAGATAAAATACACCAGCGTGTGGAACATTTTTAGCCCAAGGCAGCTCATCTCATCAGGCCTTTTTTAGTCGAATGTATCGCCCAATGTCAGTCCCTTCAGGATCCATCCCTCATTCATCTTAATAAAGGTGAGGTAATCTAGACTTTTTTGACCTAGGTGACTTCTCTTCTCAGTGACAAGACCTCCTGCTGCACTGAAGGTCCTTTCTGACAGGACACTTGAAGCAGGGCAGGCCAGAAGTTCTATCGCAAATTGGGATAGCTCAGGCCACAGGTCAAGCCTGCACACCCAGTAGTCAAGGGGTTCATCGCTCCTCAGAGTGTCAAGATCTGCAGTTAAGGCGAGGTAGTCTGCTACCTGTCTGTCGAGTCGTTCTCTGAGGGCTGTGGCGATGCATAGGACTTAAAAAGCTCCCTATGTCCTCCATCAACAACACATCTATAAAGCGTCCTGTCCTTGCTGGCGTGGTTGTGGGAGGAGGATGATTACTTTCACCTCTTCCCCTGTTAGATTCCGTTGTGCTGTGACATCACCCTTATACGCTGTGTAAAGCATATTTTTTAATTTCTTTTGGAACTGCTGCATCCTTTCCAACATGCAGTAATTCGGTAACATTTCAGGCAATTTATGCTTATACCAGGGGTCTAGTAGCGTGGACACCCAGTACAGGTCATTCTCCTTCAGCTTTTTTATACGAGGGTCCCTCAACAGGCACGACAGCATGAATGACCCCATTTGCACAAGGTTGGATGCCGAGCTACTCATGTCCTGTTCCTCATCCTCAGTGATCTCACTGAAGGTATCTTCTTCCCCCCAGCCATGTACAACACCACGGGTACCAGATAGGTGACAACGAGCACCCTGGGATGCCTGTTGTGGTTGGTCTTCCTCCTCCTCCTCCTCCTCCTCCTCCTCCTCCTCAAAGCCACATTCCTCCTCTGACTCCTCTTCCTCACAATCCTCTTCCAGTGTTGCCGCTGGTCCAGCAAGTAATGCTGATAAGGCTGTTTCTGGTGGTGATGGTGACCACAACTCTTCCTCTTCATGCTCATCTATGGCCTGATCCAGCACTCTTCGCAGGGCACGCTCCAGGAAGAAAACAAATTGTATGATGTCGCTGATGGTGCCTTCGGTGCGACTGACTAGGTTTGTCACCTCCTCAAAAGGACGCATGAGCCTACAGGCATTGCGCATGAGCGTCCAGTAACGTGGCAAAAAAAAATCCCAGCTCTGCAGAGGATGTCCTAGCACCCCGGTCATACAAATACTCGTTAACAGCTTTTTCTTGTTGGAGCAGGCGGTCGAACATTAGGAGTGTTGAATTCCAATGTGTCGGGATGTCGCAAATCAAGCTCCTCACTGGCATGTGGTTTCGCTGCTGGATATCTGAAAAGTGTGCCATGGCTGTGAAGGAACGCCTGAAATGGCCACACACCTTCCTGCCCTGCTTCAGGATGTCCTGTATGCCTGGGTACTTATGCACAAAGCGTTGTACGATCAGATTGCACATGTGTGCCATGCACGGCACATGTGTGTTAACTTGCCCAAATTCAATGCCGCCACTAAATTGCTTCCATTTTCACTAACCACTTTGCTGATCTCCTGTTGGTGCGGAGTCAGCCACTTATCCACCTGTGCGTTCAGGGCGGACAGGAGTGCTGGTCCGGTGTGACTCTCTGCTTTCAGGCAAGTCAACCCCAAGACTGCGTGACACTGCCATATCCGGGATGTGGAATAGTACCTGGGGAGCTAGGGGGGTGCCGTTGATGTGGAGCAAGACGCAGCAGCAGAAGAGGACTCAGCCGAGGAGGTTATGGAAGAGGATGGAGTAGGAGGAGTAGAGGAGGTGGAAGCAGGCCTGCCTGCAAGTCATGGCGGTGTCACCAACTCCTCTGCAGAGCCACGCATTCCATGCTTGGCAGCCGTCAGCAGGTTTACCCAATGCGCAGTGTAGGTGATATACCTGCCCTGACCATGCTTTGTAGACCAGGTATCAGTGGTCAGATGGACCCTTGCCCCAACACTGTGTGCCAGACATAACATTACTTCCTTTTGCACAATCGAGTACAGGTTGGGGATTGCCTTTTGTGCAAAGAAATTTCGACCGGGTACCTTCCACTGTGGTGTCCCAATAGCTACAAATTTTTTGAATGCCTCAGACTCCACCAGCTTGTATGGTAAAAGCTGGTGGGCTAAGAGTTCAGACAAGCCAGCTGTCAGACGCCGGGCAAGGGGGTGACTTTGTGACATTGGCTTCTTACGCTCAAACATGTCCTTGACAGACACCTGACTGTGGGCTGCGGATGAGCAGGAACTGCTCAAGACAAGAGACGGAATGGCGGATGGTTGAGAGGGGGCAAGGAGGACAGCAGTGGTTGACGTGGCTGAAGATGCTGGACCAGGAGGAGGATGGCGGCTTTGAGTTTGTGTGCTGCTTGTACTCATGTGTTGATCCCATAGGCATTTGTGATGTGCGATCATGTGCCTTCGCAAAACAGTTGTACCTAGGTGGGTGTTGGACTTCCCATGACAAGTTTCTTTTGGCACAGGTTGCAAATGGCATCGCTGTTGTCAGAGGCAGACACACAAAAAAAATGCCACACTGCTGAGCTCTGTGATGACGGCATTCTGGTGGTGGCAAGAGCATGCGTTGATTGGCGTGCTGTCTGGCTGACCCCGGATGATGATGCATGCTGTCTAACTGTGCCACTAGCTCCTTGCAACGACCTCCCCCTGCTTCCAACTTGTCTCCTCCTCCTCCTCTCTGTCTCCCCATCTGAACTTTCCGCCTGTTCTTTTCTTCTAGCTGGCAAGCACGTGACATCCACGTACGCATCGTCATCATCAACCGCTTCACTTGTATCTGACAACTCAATAAAGGAAGCAGCAGCGGGTACATCATCATCATCACACCATACATCCATGTCCGTAATGCTGCCTGACTGAGACATATCACTGTTATCTACATCCTCTGTCAATGATGGTTGCGCATCACTCATTTCTTCAAACTGATGTGTAAATAACTCCTCTGACAAATCAAGTGAAGCGGCTGTGATACTAGTGTTGGTGGTGGTGGCAGGCGGGCGAGTGGTAACTTGAGAGGTGCCTGAAGCTAAGCTGGAGGAGGATGGTGCATCACATGTGTTAAAAAGTCAACTATGTCCTCAGAACTTTTCGAGTTCATGGTACGTGGCCTCTGAACACTGGGCATTATTCTAGGGCCAAGGGAATCACAGCACCACGACCACGACGGCACCTGGCGTTATAGATATGAGTGGTGGCACTGGGCAAGTGGGCACCGTGTACTCTGTGAGCCTGACACAAAGAAGCAGACTGATGTTTCACAGTCCAAAAGTTTTTTTTTTTTAAATGTACACTTACACTACTATTAAACAAGATATGAGTGGTGGCACTGGGAAAGTTGGCACAGTGTACTCTGTGAGCCTGAGACAAAAAAGCAGACTGATGTTTCACAGTCCAAAAAGTTTATTTTTTTTTAAAATGTACACTTACACTACTATTAAACAAGATATGAGTGGTGGCACTGGGCAAGTGGGCACCGTGTACTCTGTGAGCCTGACACAAAGAAGCAGACTGATGTTTCACAGTCCAAAAGTTTTTTTTTTTTAAATGTACACTTACACTACTATTAAACAAGATATGAGTGGTGTCACTGGGCAAGTGGGCACAGTATACGCTGTGAGCCTGACACAAAAAAGCAGACTGATGTTTCACAATCCAAAAAGTTTTTTTTTTTTTTAATGTACATTTACACTACTATTAAACAAGATATGAGTGGTGGCACTGGGCAAGTGGGCACAGTATACGCTGTGAGCCAAACACAAAGAAGCAGACTGATGTTTCACAGTCCAAAAAGTTTTTTTTGTGTTTAAATGTACACTTACACTACTATTAAACAAGATATGAGTGGTGTCACTGGGCAAGTGGGCACAGTATACGCTGTGAGCCTGACACAAAAAAGCAGACTGATGTTTCACAGTCCAAAAAGTTTTTTTTGTTTTTTTAACGTACACTTACACTACTATTAAACAAGATATGAGTGGTGCCACTGGGCAAGTGGGCATAGTATACACTGTGAGCCTGACACAAAAAAGCAGACTGATGTTTCACAGTCAAAAAAGTTTTTTTTGTGTTTAAATGTACACTTACACTACTATTAAACAAGATATGAGTGGTGGCACTGGGCAAGTGGGCACAGTATACTCTGTGAGCCTGACACAAAAAAGCAGACTGATGTTGTTTCACAGTCAAAAAAGTTTTTTTTTTTTTTAAATGTACACTTACACTGTTAGTAAACAAGATATGAGTGGTGGCACTGGGCAAGTGGGCACAGTATACACTGAGAGCCTGACACAAAAAAACAGACTGATGTTTCACAGTCCAAAAGTTTTTTTTTTTTTAAATGTACACTTACACTACTATTAAACAAGATATGAGTGGTGGCACTTGGCAAGTGGGCACAGTATATGCTGTGAGCCTGACACAAAAAAGCAGACTGATGTTTCACAGTCCAAAAAGTTTTGTTTTTTTTAAATGTACACTTACACTACTATTAAACAAGATATGAGTGGTGGCACTGGGCAAGTGGGCACAGTATACGCTGTGAGCCTGACACAAAAAAGCAGACTGATGTTGTTTCACAGTCAAAAAACTTTTTTGTTTTTTTTAAATGTACACTTACACTACTATTAAACAAGATATGAGTGGTGGAACTGGGCAAGTGGGCACAGTATACGTTGTGAGCCTGACACAAAAAAGCAGACTGATGTTTCACAGTCAAAAAAGTTTTTTTTTTTTAAATGTACACTTACACTACTATTAAACAAGATATGAATTATCTTATCCACTAGGCAAGTGGGCACAGTATATGCTGTGAGCCTGACACAAAAAGCAGACTGATGTTTCACAGTTAAAAAAGTTTTTTTTTTAAAATGTACACTACTATTAAACAAGATATGAGTGGTGGCACTGGGCAAGTGGGCACAGTATATGCTGTGAGCCTGACACACACGCTGGCAGGCAGGCAACTGTAATTAGATTACACAAGCAGACTGATGTTTGACAGTCAAAAAAGTTTTTTTTTTTTTTAATTTACACTACTGTTACACCAGATATGAGTGTTGGGACTGGGCAAGTGAGCACAGTATACACTGTGAGCCTGGCACACACGCTGGCAGGCAGGCAACTGCAATTAGATTACACTTGCAGACTGATGTTTTACAGTCAAAAAAGTTTTTTTTTTTAAATTTACACTACTGATACACCAGATATGAGTGGTGGCACTGGGCAAGTGGGCACAGTATACGCTGTGAGCCTGGCACACACGCTGGCAGGCAGGCAACTGCAATTAGATTACACAGGAAAAAAAAAAGCCCTAAAACGGGCTATTTGGTGTGCTGTCCTTACAGCAGAGATCAGATGAGTCCTTCAGGACTGTAGTGGACACTGAATACACTAGCCTAGCTATCGATTTCCTTATTAATCAGCAGCAGCTACACTGTCCCTCCTCTCTCTAAGAATGCAGCTTCCGAATGAATCTAAAATGGATGCTGTCCACGTGGTAGGAGGGTCTGGGAGGGAGGGTCTGCTGCTGATTGGCTGGAATGTGCCTGCTGACTGTTAGGTACAGGGTCAAAGTATTACTCAATGATGACGAATAGGGGGCGGATCGAACACCGCATATGTTTGCCCGCCGCGGCGAACGCGAACATGCTATGTTCGCTGGGAACTATTCGCCGGCGAACAATTCGCAACATCACTAGTTGCAAGACTTTTTAGTATTAGTCATGTATTATAGGTGTATTTAGAGTTAGGTCACACGGGCATTATTTGAACTATGTTTGGTTTCAGTGAGTGAACTGTCTGCCCTATGTAGGAAATCCCGCCGGCTGAAAGTGCCGCAAGTGGTAAAGTCAGCTGACTTTTGCAGAAGCTGCAATCACTATTAATTCTTAAAGGAGAAACATTAACACTCATCGGCACTCGTCTGCATAGCCTTAGTTCTTAATATTGTGTATTGCCCCTGTCAGCATCAATGACAGCGTGCATTCTTTTGTAATAGTTGTCTATAAGGCCCCAAATTCTTGTAGGTATAGCTGCCTATTCATCTTGGCAAAATGCCTACAGGTCATGCAAAACCGACCCGTTGAAAGTGCTAACAAGTGGCAATGTCGGCAGACTTTTGACACTCGTCTGCACTTCATGGGTCCGTCCCTTTTGTCAATTTATCGACACGCCAATGGACTGCGAGGCCAGAAAGGCAGTTCGTCATTGGGATATTGATGCTTTGAATATCGGGGCCTTATTGAGAATATTTTGTGTTCTACGCATACCTGGAGGTCAGAATGGGATTTCTAAGTAACAAACATAAAAAAAAGAGATTTTTACTCTAATAAATCATCTAAAGGTTCAGTGCAGTACAGGGCTGTCTCTATAATTGGACCAAGTGGGACCACAAGACCCAAGCAGTATTTGACAGGGAGGACATATAAGAAAAGCATATTGTAGTTAATAGTGTTGCATACAGAGAAACCTACTGGATCCAGCTGGGTATCATCAAGTGAAATTTCAATGTGCTGAACTTTTAGACTTCTGACAAAGACTGGGTTTAGAGTGGAGTGGATGAAGAGTTTGAGAAGCATCATTTCAATTTTGGACCCAGGCAGCACAATGTCTTGAGCTACTGGGGACAGTCAAATTATACTGCTTTATAAAACAGTCACATGAGTAAAGGCAATTAGGTAGATTAAGAGTCTTGCGTTATGGCTTTCAACGCTGAAAAAATGGCAATTTCAGCATAATGGCTGGCGTGGAGCGGCAAAGACATCCAGCGAGGAGCATCCTCTTCATATGGTGTCTGCCGTACACTGAAGCGCCAATGCAAGGTAGCCATTTCAAAATGGCGTACCTTGCATTCCTATTGGCTGATGTGATTCTTCAAATTCAAATCAGCCAATAGGATGAGATCTTATAAAATCATATTGGCTGTGTTTAAACAGCCAATAGGATGAGAGATCTTCTAAAATCCTACTGGCTGTGTTTAAACAGCCAATAGGATGAGAGCTACTGAAATCCTATTGGCTGTTCAAATCAGCCAATAGGATTTCAGTATCTCTCATCCTATTGGCTTAGAGATACTGAGTTTTTTTTCTAACAATTTCTCCCCATTGATGTCTATGGGGGAAAGCGTGCACAAGCACATCAAATCAGCCCTTGGATTTCATGCGGTATAGAGCTTAACTCGTAATGGCAGCGCTATGGAGGGTTAAATAACACAACTATTTTGGCGTTAGTTTCGCACCCTGTTTAGCTCACATACTCGTAATCTAAGTGAATGTCAGGTGATGGCATGTGACAACAGTGCCTGTAAGCTTAGAATTGTATGTGGCATAATGATTGTATGAATGTTTAACTCCCAGTCTTAACTATCAGAAAAGTATACTTCAAACACAGATATGAGCCGCTTGAAATATTTACATTCATCCTGATGACAATGGGACCAAAGAGAGTAAATAGCTATTATTAAGAAAATACATGGAATTTGCACCTCTAAATGTTAGTCTATATTTCAATGTGGGTTTCCAGGAAAAGGAAAAAATCAATGAGGCTTTTTGTGTAGATGTTATTCCATTGTCATATTTTCTGCTACTTCCAACACTGTTGTTTTACCATGGTGTCAATTTTCTATATTTGAACCATTACAGAGCTTATTCAGCACCCTGAGAAACGGTAGAGATTTTCAACGAGACGCCTATGTAGACATGGTCATAGCAGAGAACTGAAGATATTTTGTCCTTGAACTACAGGTTTAGCATTTTTGACATCTGTACATAATATTAAAGGACCAGTAAATACAGTAGATTTACATAATGAACAAATGTATGATAAAAAAAAACAATGCAATAGCACTTAGTCTAAACTTCAAAAGAGTAGTAGCTTTTTTATGACAAATTTTAAATTTATGTTTATTTCCAATCCCCCTGTACCAGGTGACAGCCGTCAATCAATCACAAATGCATATACTTATATTCTGTGAATTTTTGCACATGCTCAGTAGGAAATATAAAATAAAATGTAAATATAAAAAGACTGTGCACATTTTGTTAATATAAGACCTAGATTTGGAGTTTGGCGTTAGCCGTGAAAACCAGCGTTAGAGGCTCCTAACGCTGGTTTTAGGCTACCGCCGGTATTTGGAGTCACTCAAAATAGGGTCTAACGCTCACTTTTCATCCGCGACTTTTCCATACCGCAGATCCCCTTACGTCAATTGCGTATCCTATCTTTTCAATGGGATCTTTCTAACTCCGGTATTTAGAGTCGTGTCTGAAGTGAGCGTTAGAATTCTAACGACAAAACTCCAGCCGCAGAAAAAAGACCCCCCTCAAACAGCTCTTTTCCCTCCCCCACCTTACAATTGTCACCGCCATCTTAAGTACAGGCAGAAAGACTGCCAGTATGAAAATAAGCCTTTTTTTAATATATATTTGTTACAGTGTAGGTTACCCCCCCCCCTAACCTTCCAACCTCCCTGATCCCCCCCAAAAAAAGCTCTTTAACCCTCCCCCTGTACCTAATTGCCACCATATTAGGTACTGGCAGCTGTCTGCCATTACCCAGTTTGTTGCAAATTTGGCATTTTAATTTTTTTGAAAATAAAAGTCACATTTTTTCTGTAGTGTAGCTGCCCCCCCTCAATACACTACCCCTCCCCCTCCCAGATCTCTTTCTGTTAACTGATTCCACGTGGGATCCCCCTCATTGCCCCTTCTCCCTCTTTCCCCCTCAATGACGCAGTTTTTTTTTTTCAATACCCTGTAGCGTGGCTGAGTGGTCCCACCCACTCCCGTCCTCCTCCCACCTCCTCCAGCGATGGGCCGCCCACCCGCCTCCCTCCTTACACTCCTACCCACCAACTATCAGCATCATCGATGTCTGTGCAGAGAGGGCCACAGAGTGAATACATAAAATGGATAATTGGAAACAAATTAAAGGGGAAAAAAATAATTTAAAAGCCCTTTCTTGAACAATGAAGTCATTGTATATGTATATTGTTAAGCTGAAGATCATGTATGTATACACATTGGAACCCTTTCCACTCAAATACCTGAAAACAAGAAAAATAATTTTTACTCAATTTTAATATTTTATAATGTGTTTTACTATGTATTTACTTTAGCTATTTTACATTCCAATGTTCTTCACATAGTAGAAAATGTTCTTAGTATTTTTAAATATACAGTTGTGCTCCAAACATATTTCTTTTATTTCTTATGGGATTCATATTCAACTGTAGGTTAAAACAGAATGGCACAATCATAAAAGTAAACATGGCAACAAATAAAAATAATAAATGACCCCTGTTCAAAAGTCTGCATACCCTTAGTTCTTAATACTGTGTATTGCCCCCTTCATCATCAATGACAGTATGCAGTCTTTGTAATAGTTGTCTATGAGGCCCCGAATTCTTGTAGGTGGTATAGCTGTCCATTCATCTTGGCAGAATGCCTACAGGTCATGCAAAACCCGCCCTCTGAAAGTGCTGACTAGTGGCGATGTCATCTGCTTTTGCAAAAGCTGCATTATCTATTATTTCTTATGGGGGAAACATTGACACTTGTCTGTACTTTACGGGTCCGCCCCTTTTTTCAATATATTGACACGCAAGGCCAGAAAGGCAGATTGTCGTTGGACTGTCGATGCTTTGAATATTGGGGCCTTAGTGAGAACATTTTTCTCACTGGAGGTCAGATGGGGATTTTTAAGTATTTTGTCGTCTTACATGAACCGCACGTTTGAGATCTCCCTAGAGTGGCTCGATGATATTAAGGTCAGGAGACCACTCCAGAACCTTGACCTTTTTTTGCTGTAACCACTGCAGGGTCAACTTGGTCTGTGCTTAGGGCCATTGTCATACTGGTAAGTCCAAGAGCATCCCATGCGCAGCTATCGTGCAAAAGAATGCAAATTGTCTGCCAGTATTTTCTAATAACATGCTGCATTTATCTTGCCATCAATTTTCACAAAATTCCCCGTGCCACCCCAAAACATCAGTGAGCACCACCATGCTTCACAGTGGGGATGGTATTCTGTTTGCTTATAGGCCTTGTTGATCCCTCTCCAAATATACGCCTAGATTACGAGTTTTGCGCTATAGAGGGTATGAAACGAACGTAACAAATGTTGCGCTATTTCCCCCTCCATAGAGTGCCATTACAAGTTTCTGAAAAACTGCCTTGTGCGTGCGATATGGTGATGATAAGCTCCATACCTCACAAAATCCAAGGGCTGAGAATACGTGCTCATGCACGCTTTCCCCATAGACATCAATGGGGAAAGAGTGTTAGAAAAAAAACTAACACCTGAAGCACGAAATGACGATCGGCGTAACGCAACCCCATTGATGTCTATGGGGAAAAAATGTTACGTTTAAACCTAACACCCTAACATAAACCCCAAGTCTAAACATTCCTGATCTGCCGCCCCCGACATCGCGGACACCGAAATAAAGTTATTAACCCCTAATCTGCCACTCCCAACATCGCCGCCACTAATAAAACTTATTAAGACCTATTTCGACGCTCTCTGACATCGCCGCCATTATAATAAAGTTATTAATCCCTATTCCCCCACACCCCCAACATCACTGACACTATAATAAACCTATTAACCCCTATTCCGTCGCTCCCCAACATCGCCGCCACTAAATAAAGTTATTAACTTCTAAACCTCTGGCCTCCCACATCACCGCCACTAAATAAACCTATTAAGCCCTAAACCACCAGCCCCCCAAATCGCAAAAAACTAAATGAAACTATTAACCCCTAAACCTAACAACCCCCTAACTTTAAATTAAAATTACAATATCCCTATCTTAAAATAAATAAAAATTTACCTGTGAAATTTAAAAAAACTAAGTTTAAACTAACAATTAACCTAACATAACTATTATACTAAACTATTATACTAAAATTAAAATAACTACCAATTAAAAAAACTAAATTACATGTTAAAAAAAAAACTAGCACTACTAAAAATAAAAAAAAAATAAAATACTAAATTACGAAAAAATAACAAACACTAAATTACGAAAAATAACAAAGGAAATTATCCAAAATAAAAACAATTACACCTAATCTAATCGCCCTATAAAAATGCCCCCCCAAAATAAAAAAAAATCCTTGTAAGGCTCGTGGGCCAGTAGTCTTGTTATCCCGGCATCAAGCCGGAATGATAGGGAATATCCCAGAGTAAAAAGTTTGCAAGATGAGGTAAGTGTTACTCACTATAGGCAGGATAGTCTTTGGCAGCAAAAGGCAGGGAATCAGCAGTTAGGTAGTTCAAGGGTGGACCACTTGAAGGACTGAAGACAACAGGATAGCCTTTGATGGCAACAGGTAGAGAAACCAGTGGTAAGGCAAGGGTAAACCACTAGAAGGGTCAGACAGGCAGAGTTTGGCAGCAGTAAGGCAGTCCAAAGGTAAACCACTAGAATGGTCAGGCAGGCAGGGTTTGGCAACAGTAAGGTAGTCTAAGGGTTCAAGGGATAAACAGGTAGAGTTGTCAGACAGGCAATGTTCAGCAACAGTATGGCAATCCAGTATTTTAGGGATTAAGCAAGCAGAGTAGTCAGACAGGCAGAGTTCATAGCAGTGAGGCAATCCAGTACTTTAGGGGTTAAGCAAGCAGAGTAGTTGGATAGGCAGAGTTCGTTAATGATATAGCAATCCAGAATACAGTAATCTATCACACCCAGGAGCACACAAAGTATCACCTATACTTGGGCAGTGATAGATTGTTAGAGAGCAACTTACATAGGTGCAGGATTCGCCCCACAGGGGATTCTGACCGACCTCAGAGAGAAGAGCGTGAGGCGATGACGTCAGCGCTGCATGCAACAGGAGCCAACACAGCCCCTGACAATGAGTAGGGTAGCAGGCACTGCGCCACTAGCAACAGCTAGAACGGCGAGGCGTGACATAGTCCCCGTCTCAAGGGTTCCCTCCGGGAACCAGAGTTGGCTTCAAAGGATGAGCAGCATGGAATTTGGAGACCAAAGATGGAGCATGCACATCACAGGCAGGAACCCATGAGCGATTCACCACAGAATAACCCTTCCAATGTACAAGATATTGTTGAGCAAAAAGAGGCTGCTTCTTGGGTGGTAACTAGCCATAGAACAAGCTATTATGCTATTGTTCGTTTCCAGGTTGAGCGCTTCTCTCCTTTTATTTATGCAAATTATGACATTTTGGGAAGTCTCCCTAAGTGTGATGCGGGAATCCAGACGTGGACCTGTTGCTCAGTGTGCCTAGAGGGATATGGCTGCACCTCACTGACGAGGCCCACAATAGGCCAAAATGATCAGCTGAGGTTGCTTCTCGGGCCTTTGGCTTGGATCAAGTGCAGTTTTCTGTGCTTGGTCTTGGTCTTGGTTTGCTGCCTGGAGACCTGCTCCTTCGGCCTGGGGTCCTTTCCCTTTGGGGTTTGGGCTCCTGCTACTATTGGGGGGGTGGCTACTCCTTAGGCGTAGAGCAACTGGGTAGTAGGGCTGTCCCCTTGGCCTTGTGGCATCGTCCCTGGACTTCAGCCACATGCTGCTTTTGGGGGGGGCGCTCTGAAATCCAGCCTAAAGAGGCAATAGGGCAAATATGGCTACCAATGTGCCAAATGTTCCCCATACACTTCGGGTGTTGATCTCTGAGGACTTTCGAGAGAAGATTGGTTTGGCTCATGTCCAGCAGGTGGTTTTGGAGGGTGTTTTGAAGATGCCAAGTTTGCATTGTGTTCAGTCATTCCCTTCAAGAGGGATTTTTGATGTGGCTTTCACCGATGAGCATTATTTACAGACCTGCTATCAATGGACTATCGATATGGCTGCTGCTCCAGAGTTGGTTGGCATGAAATTTGTTGCCTGTGTGCAGAGGGAGAGAAGAATCCCGGTGACAGTACATATGTACAACCCTTGGGTCACTGATGTGGAAATTCGTCTGTTTCTTTGTCGCTACTTTGATGATGTTCAAGGAGGTAGCAAGCTGAAGAATCAGTTTGGGACTTTCAATGGAAAGCACAGGTTCTGGGTGCGGTTTGTGCCTGATGAATTAGGTATTGGGGGAAAGAAACACCCTCCACAGACTTTCGCCATTTGTGGAAATAGAGGTTTCCTATACTATGATGACATGCCTCTTTTTTGCCGTAGTTGCAACCTGTTTGGTCACATTGCTGAAAATTGCCCAGGTGCCAGATGTCGAAATTGCGGTGAGGAGGATCATCTTGTTGCCCACTGTAGTAAACGCCGGACCTGTGACCTGTGTGGTTCTTCAAGTCATCTGTGCAGGATGTGTCCTTTGAAGATGTTTCAGGGGCTTGATAGAGTGAAGCCTTCCTATGCTGATGTTGCAAAAAAAAAACATCTTCAGTTGCAGCTGAGCCATCTGTGAATGAGGAGGAGGTCTCTGATGAGGCATTGAACTCTATATTACCTCTTTTGTGCAAGAAATCTGCATTTGGGGTCCCTGTCGGAGAGGTGTCTGATGCTCCTGTGGTGGTTCCTGTGGCTGAGAAGGCGGAGGAAGCCCAATCTCATCTTCAGGAAGTGGGTCTTGCTACATCTAATGTGATAGCTGCTTCAGATGTTCTTGAAGCCCTGTTGCCTAATTCTGTGGATGATACTGTTGCTGTTCCTGTGACAGAGAATTTTTCCTTCACTGAGTCATCTTGTGATGCTGCTCCTGATGCTGTTCTTGGTGAAGGGGAGAACATTGATTGGTCTGCTGTTGTGTCCTCTAGTTCTGAGGAGGATATGGACACTGAAGGGAAAAAATCTGCCTCCAAGCGAAAAATAGATGCGGATTCTGATGGATGGGAGAGTCCTGATTTGAATCTTCCAGTAGTTAAGGGTGCAGATCCAGATACTACAAGTGATGCTGACTCTTTAATTTCAGAGTTTCCTTCTGTCTCTACTAAAGACGTTCCTTCTGACTCTAGCCAGTGTATAGGTGACTTTTCTGATGCCTCTTCTGTTGGTTATCTAGATAAAAGAGATGTGAACCAACTTGCTGAAGTTACTGGTTATGAGGCTGACAAGGGGGAGCCTAGGAGGTCGGAACGTCACAGAGGCAGATTTAAAGGATCTCCTTGGAGTCCTAAGAAAAAGAAAGGAAAGAAGAAGTCCTGATGTTGTTTCTTTTTTTGTTTTTCTTTAATTTATTTTTGTGATGTCTCTGACCATTTATTCCCTTAATGTCAGGTGTATGACAACTATAGCAAGGAGAGCTGCAATTTTTAAATTATTATCTGTATGTTCTGCTAATATTTTTTGTTTGCAGGAATGTGGTCTCTCTGAACATCCTAAATGTGCTGACTGGGAATATGGTCCTAAAGTATGGTCTTGTTCTTCTGATAGGAATGGGGGGGTGGGAGTTTTTTTTAAGGGGTTTAGTTTTTCTATCCTTAATGTAGTTCATATTGTCCCAGGTCGGGTACTTTTGGTTAGTTTTAGTTTTTGTGGGACTGTTTTTTGTTTGTTTAATGTATATGCTTCTCCAAATAGGGTAGAACGTTTGCTTAATTTTGAAACTTTAAAGTTTTTTCTGCCAGGCCGAGAGCCAACTTTTTTGGTTGGGGATTTTAATTGTATTATTAAGAATGGGGACAGAGAGGGTGGGAGTGATTATAGGGTGGATAGCTCAGGGAAGTTTCTACTTGATTTGCTTAAATCTTTCGGTTTGAAGGATGCCTTTGGGTCTGTTTCTTTTTCAGGGGAGGGTTTTACTTTCTTTAGTGATAGTGGTGGGATAAAATCTCGAATTGATTTTTGTTTTTTATCTAAATTTTTAAGTGTTGATGATTTTTCTTTAAAGCGGATGCCCTTTACGGATCATGCCCTTTTAATGTTTAAGGTGAATTGTGATTTGAAGATCAAGTATGGTAAGGGTGTTTGGAAACTGAATGTGGATTTGTAAGAAGATGAGAAGTTTAAGCGTCAGTTTGTTTGGATGTATGAAAGGTGGCGTGAAAGAAAATGTGATTTTAGTAATGTGCTTATGTGGTGGGAATGGTTGAAGGTGGAAATAAAGAGGTTTTTTATTAAGAAAGGCTGTGAGAAAGCTAGAATGGAAAGGGAGTTGTATGATAAATGGTATCTGAGGTTGTTGTATTTGTATGAATTGAGAAATTGTGGTATTGATGTGCATGAGGAAATTGCTGAAGCAAGAAAGATAATTAAAAAGTGTATGTATGAAAAAGGAAAGAAAATTGTTTTTATGGCAAGATTGGAGAAAATGGAAAAGGATGAGTCTTGTAGTAAATATTTTTTTAAGAAAGCTTTTGAAGGAAAGACTGGTTTTGTTAGTGTTTTTAATAAGGTTGAGTGTGAAGTTAATGGTACGGATGGTGTTTTGCGTGAAGTTCATGAGTTTTACAGTGAGCTGTATAAAGAAAAAACAAGAGATGTTTTATTGGAAAATGAGTTGTTGGAAAACATTGAGGTTAAGTTGGAAAAATATGATAATGATTTGTTAGAAAGGGATCTAAGTTTGGATGAGATTGCAGAGGTTGTTAGGAGTTTTAAGAATGGGAAGGTACCTGGTTGTGATGGTTTGCCTGTTGAATTTTATACTTGTTTTTGGAATTTGATTGAGGTGGATATGTTGGATGTTTGTAAGTTTGTTTTTAGAATGAATGTTTTGCCTGTTTCAATGAGGAAAGGTTTGATTGTTTTGTTATTTAAAAAGGGTGATAAGAGAGATTTGAGGAATTGGAGGCCGATTACGTTGTTGAATGTTGACTATAAGGTTATTGCAAAGGTGTTGGCAAATAGAATGCGTGGAGTGATTGGTAAGGTTGTGGGTGAAGAGCAAGTGTGTGCTGTTCCTGGGCGTCAGATTTCTGAAAGTTTGTTGTTACTACGTGATGTACTGTGGTATGTGAGGGAGAGGATGAGGTCTGTTGCTGTTGCTATTGTGGATTTTGAAAAAGCGTATGATAGGGTAGTGCATGATTTTATGTTTCATGTTTTAGAACGTTTAGGTTTTTCTGGTAAGATTATTGGATGGTTTAAATGTTTGTATAGTGATATTGTGAGTCAAGTCCAGGTTAATGGTTTTTTGACTGAGGAATTTTGTGTTAAATCTGGAGTGCGTCAAGGATGTCCTTTGTCTCCTGTGTTATTTGTATGTGTCATTGAGCCATTATTAACTAGTTTGAGGAAGGATAAATTAGTTAGAGGTGTGAGTGTTCCTGGTAGTAATGGAAGGTGTTTAAAAGTGATTGGGTATATGGATGATGTGAGTGTGGTATGTGAGACTCAGGCTGGTTTGAGGAGGGTGAAAACTTTAGTTGAATGTTTTTGTATTCCAAGTGGTTTCAGAGTTAATTGGAATAAGTGTAAAGTTAAAGTTTTTGGTAATGATAGGGAGATTGATTCCTGTGGATGGCCTGTGACTGAAGGTGCAATTGAGGTGTTGGGTGTGAAATTTGATGTGGATTTGAAAGGCTTGGAAAGTTGGGAGAATGTTTTTGATAAAGTGAGTAGAAAACTTCAGTTTTGGTCTTTAAGGACTTTATCTTTGGAAGGAAAAATGTTAGTTATTAAATCGGGTTTGATCCCTATTATGTTATATTTGGCGTTAGTTTTTCCGCCACCTGAGAGGATTTTTCGGAGAATTTTGAGAGTGTTGTTTTCTTTTTTCTGGAGTTCTGGTATGGAGCGTTTGAAAAGAGATGTTGTTGTTAAGAGTAAGAATGTTGGTGGTAAGGGTTTTCCAAATGTGGAGAGATTTTTGGCTGTGAAATATGTTAGTAGGTGTGTGGTTCTGAGTGGTAAGGATAGCATGGCTGGTTGTATGGTAAAGTATGCTTGTGGAAATGTTTTAAGACGATATGGTTTATTTGAGATTGATAGAAAGAAACCGGTATGTTTTGCTGTTCCGTGGTTTTATGTAAGGGTGGAATGTTGGATTAAAAAATATTGTTTGGAGAATGTTAGTAGGGAGATGTGGTGTGCAAACAGAATGGTGTTGAAAATATTGGAGAAGAAGGAAGGTCTTGAGTTAATTGGGGGTTTGACTGAAAATGAATGTGTGTTGGTATGGAAAAATGTGTGTAATAAGTATTTGATGAATAGGCAGAAAGATATTAGTTGGATGAGTGTGCATAAGTGTTTGCCAACAAGGGATTTTCAGAGAATGCGTCGTTTAGTGGCTTCAGAAGTGTGTCCTAGAGATGGTTGTTTTCAAAGCGAGAGTGTTATTCATTTGTTTTGGAATTGTGAGTATGCTAGGGATGTTTGGAGAAGTTTGAAAAGGATGATTAAGGGTTTGACTGGAGTGCAGTTTTTTACTTTTAATATGATGATGTATGGTTTGTGTGGAAATGGTGTGGAAAAGGAGAAAGCAAGATTGATATGGTTGTTGGCATGTTGTGTGAAGGAGGTGTTGTGGGATAATATTTTGATTTTTAAGAAAGAGGTAGTTACTGTAGGTAATTGTGTGGGTATGATCCGTGGGAAGTTGTTTTTGTATTTTTCTTTTGATAGGAGGCGATATGGGGAATTAGATTCTGAAGGCATCTGGAAGACAAAGAAGTGGAAGGATTGGATTATTTAGTTGTTTTTTTTTTGTTTTTTTCCCTCCAGTTTGTTTTTGTCTGTATTTGAAATATGTTTAATTTTATTTTGTGTGATTATTTAAGTTTAATTGCATTTTGATTTTTTTCTGATGACAAAAATTTGGGTCAATATTTCAGTTTTGTAACAAGAGTTATTTTGTTTGCATTTGTTATTATGATTTTATTTTGTATATATGCATATATGATTATTTTTCTAATAAAAGAATTACGAAATGTATGTCTGGGGTTTTGCTGTTTCTCTCGTTCAGAAAGGGATTGCCTGGTATTTCGGGGCTGGACAGTACTGTGAAGTCAGGATCAGACTGATAAACTTCAGGAAAGTTCTTCTCTGTGAAAGGCACATGTTGAGCAAAAAGAGGCTGCTTCTTGGGTGGTAACTAGCCATAGAACAAGCTATTATGCTATTGTTCGTTTCCAGGTTGAGCGCTTCTCTCTTTTTATTTATGCAAATTATGACATTTTGGGAAGTCTCCCTAAGTGTGATGCGGGAATCCAGACGTGGACCCGTTGCTTAGTGTGCCTAGAGGGATATGGCTGCACCTCACTGACGAGGCACACAATAGGCCGAAATGTACGTCTGGGGTTTTGCTGTTTCTCTCATTCAGAAAGGGATTGCCTGGTATTTCGGGGCTGGACAGTACTGTGAAGTCAGGATCAGACTGATAAACTTCAGGAAAGTTCTTCTCTGTGAAAGGCACATGTTGAGCAAAAAGAGGCTGCTTCTTGGGTGGTAACTAGCCATAGAACAAGCTATTATGCTATTGTTCGTTTCCAGGTTGAGCGCTTCTCTCTTTTTATTTATGCAAATTATGACATTTTGGGAAGTCTCCCTAAGTGTGATGCGGGAATCAAGACGTGGACCCGTTGCTTAGTGTGCCTAGAGGGATATGGCTGCACCTCACTGACGAGACCCACAATAGGCTGAAACGTACGTCTGGGGTTTTGCTGTTTCTCTCGTTCAGAAAGGGATTGTCTGGTATTTCGGGGCTGGACTGTACTGTGAAGTCAGGATCAGACTGATATGCTTCAGGAAAGTTCTTCTCTGTGAAAGGCACATGTTGAGCAAAAAGAGGCTGCTTCTTGGGTGGTAACTAGCCATAGAACAAGCTATTATGCTATTGTTCATTTCCAGGTTGAGCGCTTCTCTCTTTTTATTTATGCAAGATATTGTAGTTGTCTGCACCTGTATCTAGAGTCCAAGATCTTAGCAACTTCATATTTAGGGTTGCCATGGTCCAGAAGCAGAGGAGGAGGAGCACTGAGTCGGGTATATCTATTCTTGATGTAAGGCTTGAGTAGTGAGATGTGGAAGACTGGGTGTATGCGCAAGATTTTGGGCAAGGCCACTTGTAGGCAACAGGAGACAGTCTTTTCAGGACTTTGTAAGGACTGATAAACCTAGGCCCTAATTTGTGACAGGGTTGACGTAGATGAATATGTCGATTAGAAACCCAAACACCTTTCACCTACTGAGATGACACGTACAGAAGCTCTATGATGATCAGCAAACTTCTTGTATCTAGAGACAGCTGAACGTAGCCGAGAGCGAATACGTTGCCAATGAGTGGTGAGTTCAGTAACGTGTCGTCTGCAGCAGGAACCCCAGTGGACTGAACAGAAAGAGGGAAGACACAAGGTTGATATCCTGCTGTGGCTTGAAAAGGAGGACATTGTAGAGAAGAGTGCAGATGAGTGTTTCTTGCCAGCTCAGCTAGGGGTAGCAACTCAGACCAGTGGGAATGGAGAGAGTTGACAAAGGCTCTAAGGTAGTCTTTGAGATCCTGGTTTACTCTCTCAGTTAGTCCATTGGTCTGGGGGTGGTAGCCAGAAGACAAGGAAACAGTGGTTCCAATCAACTTACAAAAGGCTCGCCAAAAGGTAGAGATGAATTGTGGCCCTCTGTCGGAAACAATATTCGCAGGAATGCCATGAAGTCGTACCACATGCAAGAGAAAAAGAGACAATAATTCTTGGGCAGAAGGTAGTTTTGTTAAGGGTACAAAATGAGCCAGTCTGGAACACCAATCGACCACAACCCAGATAGCTGTATGGTGGTCAGAAGGAGGGAGGTCCACAATGAAGTCCATTGTTATGTGTGTCCAAGGTTGTCTGGGAATGGACAATGCTTGAAGCAAGCCAAGAGGCAAGGATCGGGGAGTTTTGTTGGCAGCACAAGTTGTGCAGGCTTTCACATAATCATTCATAGTAGGCCACCATAAATGTTGGGAAAGATGCTTAAAAGTCCTTGTCAAACCAGGATGTCCTGAGAGTTTATTATCATGAGCCCAGGATAGCACAGGAGTGTGTAGGTTCAGAGGTACAAAAAAGATATCGGAAGCCACGGGGGCTTCAGGAGGTTTACTAGACTGGGCACATTGTAGTCTTTGAAAAAGGGTGGTATTTAGTTGAGCAACCACACAGGAGGGAGGTATGATGTGTTCAATAGGAGCTTCAAAGGAATCACTTGAGTGAGGAAACTGACCAGAAAAGGCATCAGCCTTCTTGTTTTTGGTCCCAGGAACCACAAAGTTAAAACAGGAAAAGAGCCACCTGGCCTGTCGAGGATTGAGTCGATGAGCAGTCTCAAGGTAAGTCAGAATTTTGTGGTTGGTGAGAATCTGAATGGGATTGGCGGTGTCCTCTAACCAATGATGCCATTCAGTCAAGGCCATCTTAATGGCTAAGAGTTCACGATTACCCACATTCCTCTCAGCAGGAGTAAAGCATTTAGAGAAAAAGGCTACTGTGATACCTCTAATGAAGTAGGTTGAGGCCAGGATCCATGGCAAAACCTTCCTTCGAGATGACATAACCAAGAAACTGGTTATGAACTTGGTCAAACTCACATTTTTCTAGTTTAGCTACGAAAGAATTGTCTCTGAGACGTTGAAGTACCTGTCTCACATGTTTATGATGCTCCTCCGGGGTGGAAGAGAAAATAAGGATGTCATCCAGGTAGACGATGACAGTGCGATTGAGGAAGTTACAGAATTCATTGTTGACAAAGACCTGGAAGACTGCAGGGCCTTACATAGCCCAAAGGGCATTACGAGGTATTCGTAATGCCCTGTTCTTGTGTTGAAGGCTGTCTTCCATTAGTGGCCTAGGAAGATACGAATCAGATTGTATGCCCCACGTAAGTTCAGCTTGGTTGAAGAAGTGAGCATTCTGGAGTGAGTCATACAGTTCAGTGATCAAAGGAATGGGATAGCGATTCCTAATAGTTATGTTGTTATGTTGTTCAATGCCCTGTAGTCGATACAGAGTCTGAGCCCACCATCCTTCTTACTGACGAAAAAGAAGCCTGTCCCAGTAAGAGAGGAGGAAGGGTGGATAAAACCTTTAGCAAGGTTTTCTAGGATGTACGCCTCCATGGACTTGGTATCAGCTTTAATTAATTTCTTTAATGAAGTAGGTTGAGGCCATTCTAAAAGAGCAGTGCATTTAGCAGGATCCATGGCAAAACCTTCCTTTGAGATGACATAATCAAGGAACTGTATCATTTTTCTAGTTTGGCTACCAAAGAATTGTCTCTGAGACGTTGAAGTACCTGTCTCATGGGTTTATGATGCTCCTCCAGAGTGTAAGAGAAAATAAGGATGTCATCCAGGTAGATTGAGGAGGTCACAGAAGACATCATTGACAAATGCCTGGAAGACTGCATGGAGCGTTACATAGCCAAAAGGGCAATACGAGGTATTCGTAATGCCCTGATCTTCTGTTGAAGACTGTCTTCCATTCGTGGACTGGGAAGATACGCATCAGATTGTATGCCCCACATAAGTCCAGTTTGGTGAAGAAGCGAGCATTCTGGAGTGAGTCATACAGTTCAGTGATCAAAGGAATGGGATAGCAATTCTTGATAGTTATGTTGTTCAAGGCCACGTAGTTGATACAGGGTCTGAGGCCATCAGCCTTCTTACTGACGAAAAAGAAGCCTGCCCCTGCAGGAGAGAAGGAAGGATGGATAAAACCTTTAGCATGGACTTGGTTTCAGCTTTGGAGAGTGGTTAAGCCCTCCCTTTAGGAAGTGGGGCTCCGGAAAGATGTCAATTTTTCAGTCATAAGGACGGTGGGGTGTCAGCACGTCGGCTGCTTTCTTCACAAACACATCTGCAAAGTCAAAGTTTTATTAGTGATCATGCTTAGAGGTACCACAGAGTCATCCTCTAAGCATTGTTTTTTCCGGGTAAATGTCACAATTCCGTAGTTGATGAGAGTTAGAGCCACAATAAAAGCATAGTCTCAATCTCCTTCGTCTCTGTCTTTCAGACTCTGTGGGTTTGAAGGATGAAAGATCCATGGGTTCCTCTACTGGGGTAGCTGGAGATGTTGAAGGGGTAGAGGATACTGCTGAGACTGGACTAATAGAATGATGGGAGGGAAGGATTCTCTGGGTTCTGTCTCTCACAGCTTGTCTCTCCTGGAAGCCAAAGTCTAGACCGATACAAAGTGTTATAAAGTCATCCAAAGAAGAAGGAACATCACGATAAGTGAGTTCATCTTTCCTACATTCATGCAGACCCCTCCTAAAGGCTGCCTTGAGAGCACTGCCATCCCAAGTGGTCTTAAGTGCCAAGGTGCAAAATTTGATGGAAAATTGTGCCACAGTCCTATTGCCCTGGCAGAAATCCAGGAGGTAAAACTCTGCAGCAGAAGTACGACTAGAAGTCCCAAACACAGAAATTAATGCAGAAATGAAAGTATCAGCATCGTTCAGGAGTGGAGCGTTCTGTTCCAAAAGGGGAGAGACCCAGGCTAGGGCCTTATATTTCAATAAGGAAATGATAAAGGTGACTTGACTGTTGAGACTGAAAGGTGTGAGAATCATTGCAGAAGTGCAGCCTGCACTGGTTAAGAAAACCCCTACAATCAGAAGTACCTTCATATTTGTCAGGCAATGGTATCCGGGGTATACTTCCAGAAGCAGGGGAAGAAGCCGCAGTACTAGGAGCAGAGACTGGAGGTACAACAACAGGAGCGGTATTCCTCACTTCAACTTTTGAAGAGAGTTGAGCAGTTACAGCCTCTAGTTTGGGATCCACATCCTGCAACTGTACGGTATGGGTTCCCAACATCTTTTCTTGAAGATAACCTGCTCTTGCTACCTCATCTGGCTCCATGGCCCAAGTATAATGTAATGCTCATAGGATATTCCACTATCAGATTGAACTTGGCCAGTAGTCTTGTTATCCCAGCGCCAAGCCGGAATGATAGGGAATATCCCAGAGTAGAGAAAGTTTGCATGATGAGGTAAGCGGTACTCACTATAGGCAGGATGGTATTTGGCAGCAACAGGCAGGGAATCAGCAGTTAGGTTGTTCAAGGGTAGACAACTTGAAGGACTGAAGACAACAGGATAGCCTTTAACGGCAACAAGTAGATAAACCAGTGGTAAGGCAGCTCAAGGGTAAACCCCTAGAAGGGTTAGGCAGGCAGAGTTTGGCAACATTAAGTCAGTCCAAAGGTAACTAGAATGGTCAGATAGGCAGGGTTTGGCAACAGTAAGGTAGTCCAAGGGTTCAAGGGATAAACAGGTAGAGTGGTCCGGCAGGCAATGTTTAGCAACAGTATGGCAAGCCAGTATTTTAGGGACTAAGCAAGCAGAGTAGTCAGACAGGTAGAGTTCATTAACTGTGAGGCAATCCAGAACTTTTATGGTGTAAGCAAGCAGAGTAGTCGTCAGGCAGAGTTTGTTAACAGTGAGGCAATCCAGTACTTTAGGGGTTATGCAAGCAGAGTAGTCAGAAAGGCAGAGTTCGTAAACAATATAGCAATCCAGAATACAGTAATCTATCACACCCAGGAGCACACAAAGTAACACCTATACATGGGCAGTGATAGATTGTTAGAGAGCAACTTACATAGGCGTAGGATGTGCGCCACAGGGGATCCCGACCGGTTTCATAGAGAGGAGCTTGTGGTGAAGACGTCAGCGCCGCATGCAACAAGAGCCTATACAGCCCCTGACAACAAGCAGGGTAGCAGGCACCGTGCCCCTAGCAACAGCTAGAGCAGTGGGGAGTGACACCCCTAGCCTACAAAAAACTACCAATAGCCCTTAAAAGGGCCTTTTGTAGGACATTGCCCTAAAGAAATCAGCTCTTTTACCTGTAAAAAAAAAATGCAAAGACCCCTCAACAGTAAAACCTACCACCCAACCAACCCTTCAAAATAAAAAACCTGACTCTAACAAAAACCTAAGCTAACCATTGCCCTGAAAAGGGCATTTGGATGGGCATTGCCCTTAAAAGGGCATTCAGCTCTTTTAAAACACTAATCCCCGATGATCCACTTACAGTTTATGAAGTCAGGACTTCCAGGCGGCGAGGTCTTCATCTATCCAGGCGGCGTCTTCTATCGGTTTAGGGGTTAATAACTTTATTTAGTGGCAGCGATGTCGGGAGCAACAGATTAGGGGTTAATACGTTTTAAAGTGTTTGCAATGCAGGAGGGTGGCGGAATATGGGTTAATAGGTAGTTTATGGGGGTTAGTGTACATTGTAACATTTTAGTTTTTGTAACATTTTAGATTTCTGTAACATTTTAGATTTTGTAATATTTTAGATTTCTGTTATCATTATGATTTAAAAAAGAGCCAAACAACTATGTGATAATAAATGGCTTCATATGATCACTCTCCTGGCCTGGATGTCCGCACTTCAGAAACTGTAAGTGGCTCATCGGGGGTTAGTGTTAGGGGTTTTTTTGGGTGGGTTTTTTTTAGATTAGGGTTTGGGCTTTTTTAAGAGTGCTGAATGCCCTTTTAAGGGCAAAGTAAAAGAGCTGAATGCCCTTTTAAGGGCAATGCCCATACAAATGCCATTTTCAGGGCAATGGGTAGCTTAGGTTTTTGTTAGAGTTAGGTTTGTTATTTTGGGGGTTGGTTTGGGTGGTGGGTTTTACTGCTAGGGGGTCTTTGTATTTTTTTACAGGAAAAAGAGCTGATTTATTTAAGGCAATGCCCGCCCTAAAAGAAGGCCCTTTTAAGGCCTATTGGTAGTTTATTGTAAGCTAGGGATTTTTATTTGGGGGGGGGGGGCTTTTTTATTTGTATAGGGCTATTAGATTAGGTGTAATTGTTTTTATTTTGGATAATTTCATTTGTTATTTTTTGTTATTTAGTGTTTGTTATTTTTTGTAATTTAGTATTTTTTATTTTTTGTAATTTTAGACTTCAAATGTTTTAGTATTGTTAGGTTTTTTTAATGTGCAATTTAGTTTATTTAATTGGTAGTTATTTTAATTTTAGTATAATAGTTATGTTAGGTTAATTGTTAGTTTAAGTTTAGGATTTTTTTATTTCACAGGTAAGTTTTTATTTATTTTAAGATAGGGATATTGTAATTTTAATTTAAAGTTAGGGGGTTGTTAGGTTTAGTGGTTAATAGTTTAATTTTGTGTTTTGCGATGTGGGGAGCTGACGGTTTAGGGGTTAATAACTTTATTTAGTGGCAGCGATGTCGGGAGCGACAGATAAGGGGTTAATACGTTTTAAAGTGTTTGCGATGCAGGAGGGTGGCGGAATATGGGTTAATAGGTAGTTTATGGAGGTTAGTGTACATTGTAACATTTTAGTTTTTGTAACATTTTAGATTTTTGTAACATTTTAGATTTTGTAATATTTTAGATTTCTGTTATCATTATGATTTAAAAAAGAGCCAAACAACTATTTGATAATAAATGGCTTCATATGATCACTCTCCTTAAATAAAAGACAGTTTTTTGGCATGATCAGTCATATTTTCAAAATCAATGCCAATATTTCACGATTTCTGCCAGGGTATACTTTTGAGCTGTATATTCATATATATATATATACAGGGAGTGCAGAATTATTAGGCAAATGTGTATTTTGACCACATCATCCTCTTTATGCATGTTGTCTTACTCCAAGCTGTATAGGCTCGAAAGCCTACTACCAATTAAGCATATTAGGTGATGTGCATCTCTGTAATGAGAAGGGGTGTGGTCTAATGACATCCACACCCTATATCAGGTGTGCATAATTATTAGGCAACTTCCTTTCCTTTGGCAAAATGGGTCAAAAGAAGGACTTGACATGCTCAGAAAAGTCAAAAATTGTGAGATATCTTGCAGAGGGATGCAGCACTCTTAAAATTGCAAAGCTTCTGAAGCGTGATCATCGAACAATCAAGCGTTTCATTCAAAATAGTCAACAGGGTTGCAAGAAGCATGTGGAAAAACCAAGGCGCAAAATAACTGCCCATGAACTGAGAAAAGTCAAGCGTGCAGCTGCCAAGATGCCACTTGCCACCAGTTTGGCCATATTTCAGAGCTGCAACATCACTGGAGTGCCCAAAAGCACAAGGTGTGCAATACTCAGAGACATGGCCAAGGTAAGAAAGGCTGAAAGACGACCACCACTGAACAAGACACACAAGCTGAAACGTCAAGACTGGGCCAAGAAATATCTCAAGACTGATTTTTCTAAGGTTTTATGGACTGATGAAATGAGAGTGAGTCTTGATGGGCTAGATGGATGGGCCCGTGGCTGGATTGGTAAAGGGCAGAGAGCTCCAGTCCGACTCAGACGCCAGCAAGGTGGAGGTGGAGTACTGGTTTGGGCTGGTATCATCAAAGATGAGCTTGTGGGGCCTTTTCGGGTTGAGGATGGAGTCAAGCTCAACTCCCAGTCCTACTGCCAGTTTCTGGAAGACACCTTCTTCAAGCAGTGGTACAGGAAGAAGTCTGCAGCCTTCAAGAAAAACATGATTTTCATGCAGGACAATGCTCCATCACACGCGTCCAAGTACTCCACAGCGTGGCTGGCAAGAAAGGGTATAAAAGAAGAAAATCTAATGACATGGCCTCCTTGTTCACCTGATCTGAACCCCATTGAGAACCTGTGGTCCATCATCAAATGTGAGATTTACAAGGAGGGAAAACAGTACACCTCTCTGAACAGTGTCTGGGAGGCTGTGGTTGCTGCTGCACGCAATGTTGATGGTGAACAGATCAAAACACTGACAGAATCCATGGATGGCAGGCTTTTGAGTGTCCTTGCAAAGAAAGGTGGCTATGTTGGTCACTGATTTGTTTTTGTTTTGTTTTTGAATGTCAGAAATGTATATTTGTGAATGTTGAGATGTTATATTGGTTTCACTGGTAAAAATAAATAATTGAAATGGGTATATATTTGTTTTTTGTTAAGTTGCCTAATAATTATGCACAGTAATAGTCACCTGCACACACAGATATCCCCCTAAAATAGCTATAACTAAAAACAAACTAAAAACTACTTCCAAAACTATTCAGCTTTGATATTAATGAGTTTTTTGGGTTCATTGAGAACATGGTTGTTGTTCAATAATAAAATTAATCCTCAAAAATACAACTTGCCTAATAATTCTGCACTCCCTGTATATATATATATATATATATATATATATATATATATATATATATATATATGTGTGTGTGTGTGTGTGTGTATATAATCATATAGAAATATAGTTATTTAAATATATATATATTTTTTTCCAAAAGTCAGATATATGTAGAAATATATATTTAAAAATAAAAAGAACATTTTCTTCTATGTGAAGAACTTTATAATGTGAAATATTTGTAACTACCGGTGTTTTTTTTTTTTAACAGTGCAGACCATTAATGTCTATGGGGAGTATGTGTTAGCGTAGTCGCAATATCTGAAGTCCTGAAGTTAGCGCACAATGGATTTCGCTCGCAATTACTTTTCAAATTGTAATACGCATGCTAACCCCCGCATTAGAAGTTTACTTTTAATCAGAAAAAGAAAGTTATTAAATGTAACCTTACTGTTCATTAAAAATAATTATGTTTTTCATGTCATTGTGAAAATATCAAGATTTAGTTCTGAAACTTCAAACTTCTGTCGAAAATATTATTTTGGGTAGAGTAACCTTCTGCAGGAATATCTAAGATCAGCAAAACTTTGCCTTTGATCACTAGTGAGTATCAAAATGAACCAACAGGTATTACGCTAATTGTATTACAGTATTATATTTATTAGTAGACCTAGATAAAAAAATGTGTTTTATATCTCAAATAATGAGACAGATAATACTTAACTAGAGAGCATGACAAATATTCAAACTTAGCTGAAAGTTACACTGTCTTTTATTATTGCAGTTATTATGTTGTATTTGTATATTTAAGCAATGTTCTACTTGCTAAGTAGTCAATTATTTAGTCCTATTCCAGTAATTAGTAATTATTCCAGTAAAATTAGAGGTGATAATTAATTGTTTTGCTTGAATCTGTATTTATGTCCTTGTTTTGTTTCTTTTTGTGACAGCAGAGTTATTTGCAAACTTGTAGGAAAATTGTTTTTTTTCCCTGTGGTTCTTTTTACTGATGTATTGTAATGAGACATACTATACAGATTTTGATAATGATGACCTCAACAAACAATCGGCTAGATTACAAGTTTTGCGGTATGACTAAAAAAGCAGCGTTAAGGCTCATAACGCTGCTTTTTTACTACCGCTACTATTACGAGTCTTGTAGGTACAGCTGTACAGCTGTCCCGCACACTTTCTTGGCAATTTTCGTAAAGTCTTTTTTCAATGGGACTTCCGTTATTACAAGCTTTTTTTTTTAAGACCAAAAAGTGTGCGGTACAGCCTATCCCGCAAGATTTGTAAAGCATTCTAAAGTCAGTAGTTATGAGTTTTACAAAGCTGTAGCATAAAACTCATAACTAAAGTGTTACAAAGTACACTAACACCCATAAACTACCTATTAACAACTAAACCGAGGCCCTCCCGCATCGCAAACACTAAAGTAACATTATTAACCCCTAATCTGCCGCTCTCAACATCGCCGCCACTATAATAAACATATTAACCCCTAAACCGCCACACTCCCACATCACAAACATTAGTTAAATATTATTAACCCCTAATCTGCCGCACCTTACATCGCCGACACCTACCTACATTTATTAATCCCTAATCTGCCGCCCCCAACGTCGCCGCCACTATACTATATTTATTAACCCCTAAACCTAAGTTTAACCCTAACCCTAACTTAAATATAATTAAAATAAATCTAAATAAAATCTACTATTAATAACTAAATAATTCCTATTTAAAACTAAATACTTACCTGTAAAATAAACCCTAAGATAGCTACAATATAACAAATAGTTACATTGTAGCTATCTTAGGTTTTATTTTTATTTTACAGGCAAGTTTGTATATATTTTAACTAGGTAGAATAGTTACTAAATAGTTATTAACTATTTAATAACTACCTAGCTAAAATAAATACAAATTTACCTGTAAAATAAAACCTAACCTGTCTTACACTAACACCTAACCTTACACTACAATTAAATAAATTACCTAAATTAAATACAATTAACTAAAAAAATACATATACCTAAATTACAAAAACAAACAAACACTAAATTACACAAAATAAAAAAAATTACAAGATATTTAAACTAATTACACCTAATCTAATAGCCCTATCAAAATAAAATAAAATATTGCAATCAGCCAATAGGATTGAACTTCAATTAATAGGATTGATCCAATCAGCCAATAGGATTGAGCTTGCATTCTATTGGCTGATTGGAACAGCCAATATAATGCGAGCTTAATCCTATTGGCTGATTGGATCAGCCAATAGGATTGAAGTTCAATCCTATTGGCTGATTGCATCAGCCAGTAGGATTTTTTCAACCATAATTCTGATTGTCTGAAAGAATTCTATCAGCCAATCGGAATCTAAGAGACACCATCTTGGATGACATCACTTAAAGGAACCTTCATTCATCGGGTAGTCGTCAGAAGAAGAGGATGCTCCACGTCAGATGTCTTGAAGATGGACCTGCTCTGCGCCGGATGGATGAAGATAGAAGATGCCGTCTGGATGAAAACTTCTGCCCATCTGGAGGACCACTTCTCCCGGCTTGAATTAAGATTTCTCCCGGCTTTGTTGAGAACTTCTTGCCGCTTCGCTGAGGACTTCTCCTGACTTCGTTGAGGATGGATGTCGGCTCTTCAAAACTATAAGTGGATATTCAGGGGTTAGTGTTAGGTTTTTTTTAAGAGTTTATTGGGTGGGTTTTATTTTTAGCTTAGGGCTTTGGGCTGCAATAGAGCTAAATGCCCTTTTAAGGGCAATGCCCATACAAATGCCCTTTTCAGGGCAATGGGGAGCTTTGGTTTTTTTTAGTTAGGATTTTATTTGGGGGGTTGGTGGGTTTTACTGTTGGGGGGTGTTTGTATTTTTTTACAGGTAAAAGAGCTGATTTCTTTGCGGCAATGCCCTGCAAAAGGCCCTTTTAAGGGCTATTGGTAGTTTAGTTTAGGCTAGGGTTTTTTATTTTGGGGGGCTTTTTTTATTTTGATAGGGCTATTAGATTAGGTGTAATTAGTTTAAATATCTTGTAATTTGGTTTTTATTTAGTGTAATTTTATGTTTGTTTGTTTTTTGTAATTTAGGTATTTGTATTTAATCTAGTTAATTGTATTTAATTTAGGTAATTTATTTAATTGTAGTGTAAGGTTAGGTGTTAGTGTAACACAGGTTAGATTTTATTTTACAGGCAAATTTGTATTTATTTTAGCTATGTAGTTATTAAATAGTTAATAACTATTTAGTAACTATTCTACCCAGTTAAAATAAATACCAACTTGCCTGTAAAATAAAAATAAAGCATAAGCTAGCTACAATGTAACTAATAGTTATATTGTAGCTAGCTTAGGGTTTATTTTACATGTATTTAGGTTTAAATAGGAATTATTTAGTTATTAATAGTATGTTTTATTTAGATTTATTTTGATTATATTTAAGTTAGGGGGTGTTAGGGTTAGACTTAGGTTTAGGGGTTAATAAATATAGTATAGTGGCGGCGACGTTGGGGGCGGCAGATTAGGGGTTAATAAATGTAGATAGGTGGCAGCGATGTTAGGGACAGCAGATTACAGTTTAATAATATTTAACTAGTGTTTGTGAGGCGGGAGTGCAGTGGTTTAGGGGTTAATATGTTTATTATAGTGGCTGCGATGTCCAGAGCGGCAGATTAGGGGTTAATAAGTATAATTTAGGTGTCAGCGATGTTGGGGGCGGCAGATTAGGGGTTAATAAGTGTAAGATTAGGGGTGTTTAGACTCATGTTAAGGTGTTAGGTGTAAACATAAATTTTCTTTCCCCATAGGAATCAATGGGGCTGTGTTACGGAGCTTTACGCTGCTTTATTGCAGGTGTTAGGCTTTTTTTAAGCCGGTTCTCCCCATTGATGTCTATGGGGAAATTGTGCATGAGCACGGACAACCAGCTCACCGCTGACTTAAGCAGCGCTGGTATTGGAGTGTGGTATGGAGCTCAATTTTGCTCTAAGCTCACTTCTTGTCTTTTAACGCCGGGTTTATAAAAACCTGTGAGCGGTGACAATAACGTGCAAGTTAGCACCTCACCCCTCTTACCGCAAAACTCGTAATCTGGCTGAATAAAAATAAATATTTTAAAGAAAGACAAATACTCAAACTGAACAAAACAATTCTCAAACACCAATTGTCCCTGTATAAATAAAATCATTGCCCCCTGAACTTAAAGAGAAATAACAGTGAAACCCCCCCCAAAAAAATTTCATGATTAAGATAGAGCATAGAATTTTAAAAGTATTCTTTGATGAAGGAGCAGCAACACACTACTGAAAGCTAGCTAAACACAATGGGTGAGCCAATGAAAAGGGGCATATATGTGCATCCACCAATCAACAGCTAGTTCCCAGTAGTGCATTATTGCTCCTGAGCCTAGATATGCTTTTCAGCAATGGATACACTGAGAATGAAGTGAATAATATAAGAGAATCATGAATCCTGATATTTTGACTTTACTATCTCTTTAATAACTGTTTGCGCCACCTTTAGCACAAGGAACTGCAACAACTACTTTCTGTAATTGTAGATCAGTGTTACACATCATTCTGGGGGAAATTTGGGTCACTCTTCTTTGCAGAATTTCTGTAATTCAGCAACACTGATGACTTTTCGAAGCATGAACGGCTTATTTACAGTCTTTCCACTGCATCTCAATAGGTTTCAAGTTAGGATTTTGACGATACCACCTTTTTTTAGACATTCTAAAGTGGACTTACTTACCATTCTGAGGTGTTTGGGTCATTGTAAACCTTTAAAACTCAAACACGCTTTAGCTCCAGATCTCGATTATTATCCTTCAGAATTCATGGTTACTACAATGATAGCAAAACTTCCAGGCCCTGAGGCAGCAAAGCATCCCTACACCATCACACCAAGACCCCCATAATTGACTATTAACATGATTGTGAAACAGGGCCTGTGTTTTCCAAAACGCTCCACTTTTAACTGACCACAGAATATTATCTCAAATGGTTTAAGAATCAATTTGCTTTTTTTTTGAAGAAAATGTGTGATGAGTACTAATGTTTCTTTTAGTTAGCAGTGGTTCATACCTTGCAATTCTCCAATGAATTTTATTTTCACCCACTCTATTTCCTGTTGTTAAATCATAGACACTGACTGCTATTGTATACATTTTGTTAGACTGGTCACTGCTTGGAAGATTTAACAATGTTTTCTCCATTTGAAAATTATGGTTTTCAGTGATGTCCCCTGTATTACTAAAATCTTAGAAATGGCCTTGTAACCCTTTCTATACTGATACATCTCAACAACTTTATTTCTCATCTCTTTCTGAATTAGTTTTGATCACAGCATTGATGGTGAGGGTCTATATATATGCAAAGAGAGAAAAAGAATACACATATAGCATTCCTAGGTCGTATAATAATAGAGTCTGGATAATTATCACTAACTATTCACTAAGGAATAGATGAGCTGAAGACAAGACACATTAAGCTAAATAAAATATAACTTTTTATTGGGTTTCAAAATAAAATACTTCAATATAAGTTAAACCTCTCTTATCAGCTGCTGTTACACTCTGAGATATCAACTTGCAATAATTCATTAACTTCTTATTATCATTGAGGAATTATACTCAGTAGCAATAATCGTTCCCAATATTATTTTATTATTGGGATCCTATATATTTGTGGATATGAGTTGAATATTCAGGTGATGTTAAGACTGGTACTACAGTTATTATAACTAATTTATGAACAATTATAATATTTATTGATATTGTCCAACATTAATCACACCTACACACTTACTAGAATCCAGTGTTCTACATACTACTGAATGTAGTTATTCTAATTCATTTGCGTGATATAACAACATCGACACGGATCGGTGTACTCACATTATTCAATAGGTAATCAAACCGTACATGTACATATGTACTACAGTCGGCACCTAAGAGTGTTTTTAATTTATTATCCTATTTTATTTTGAAACCCAATAAAAGTTATATTTTATTTAGCTTAATGTGTCTTGTCTTCAGCTCATCTATTCCTTAGTGAACAGTTAGTGATAATTATCCAGACTCTATTATTATACGACCTAGGAGTGCTATATGTGTATTCTTTTTCTCTCTTTGCATATTCTTAAGCTAGTTATACACAGCACCCACACCCTGCCATAATTAGTGGCCAGATATTGGGTATTTAGGTCTATTATACTCAAGTAGTGTCATTGGTATTTTCTGTTTATTACACTAGGTTCTATGTATGTTATGCTTTGATTAAATATGGATTCAGTAGGATTGGCTGTAATCAAGCCTGGGTGCATCTTTTCAAACTGAATCCAAAAATCAATTACATTTGGTAAGGGATAATGACTATTTTTAAGCGTTGCTCAGGATGCGTTCTCCTTCTCTGCTTAAACACTGACGGCTAGATTCCGAGTGGTGCGTTAGGCTTAAAAAGCAGCGTTGGCCAGTCCCAACGCTGCTTTATAACGCCCGCTGGTATTACGAGTCTTGAAATGACAGGCTCACCGCTCACTTTTTTGGCCAGACTCGGAAATACCGCAAATCCACTTATGTCAATTGCGTATCCTATATTTTCAATGAGACTTGCATAGCGCCGGTATTATGAGTCTGACCAAAAGTGAGCGATACACCCTCTCCTGTCAAGACTAGTACCGCATTTTAAAGTCAGTAGTTAAAAGTTTTACGCTACAAAGCCATAGCATAAAACTCAACTAAAGTGCTAAAAAGTACACTAACTCCCAGAAAATACATATTAACTCCTAAAAAAAAGCCCCCCCCCCCACAGTGCAAACACTAAAATAAATATTTTAACCCCTAATCTGCCGAACCAGACATCTCCGCCACTATAATAAATATATTAACCCCTAAACTGCCGCACTCCCGCATCGCAAACACTAGTTAAATATTATTAACCCCTAATCTGGCGTCCCTAACATCGCCGACACCTATCTATATTTATTAACCCCTAATTTGCCGCCCACAACGTCGCTGCCACTATATTAAATGTATTAACCCATAAACCTAATTCTAACCCTAACCTCCCCTAACTTAAATATAATTACAATAAATCTAAATAAAATTACTACAATTACCTAAATAATTTCTATTTAAAACTAAATACTTACCTATAAAATAAACCCTAAACTAGCTACAATATAACTAATAGTTACATTGTAGCTATCTTAGGGTTTATGTTTATTTTACAGGTAACTTTGTATTTATTTTAACTAGGTAGAATAGTTATTAACTATTTAATAACTACCTAGTTAAAATAAAGACAAATTTACCTGTAAAATAAATCCTAACCTGAGTTACACTAACACCTAACACTACACTATAATTAAATAAATTAACTAAATTAAATACAATTAATAATAATTAAATAAAATTATCTAAAGTACGAAAAAAACAAACACTAAATTGCAGAAAATAATAAAATAATTACAAGATTTTTAAACTAATTACACTTACTCTAATCCCCCTAACAAAATAAAAAGCCCCCCAAAATAAAAAAGCCCTACCTTACACTAAATTATAAATAGCCCTTAAAAGGGCCTTTTGCGGGGCATTGCCCCAAAGTAATCAGCTCTTTTACCTGTAAAAAAAATTACAATCCCCCCAACATTAAAAACCACCACCCACACAACCAACTCTACTCTGAAACCCACCCAATCCCCCCTTAAAAAAACCTAACACTAACCCCTTGAAGATCACCCTACCGTGAGACGTCTTCACCCAACCGGGCAGAAGTGGTCCTCCAGACGGGCAGAAGTCTTCATCCAAGCCGGGCAGAAGAGGTCCTCCAGACGGGCGTCCCTTCAATTCAGATTGGCTGATAGAATTCTATCAGCCAATCGGAATTAAGGCAGAAAAAATCCTATTGGCTGATGCAATCAGCCAATAGTATTGAGCTTGCATTCTATTGACTGATTGGAACTGCCAATAGAATGCCAGCTCAATCCTATTGGCTGATTGTAACAGCGAATAGGATTGAACTTCAATAGGATTTTTTCTACCTTAATTCCAATTGGCTTATAGAGTTCTATCAGCCAATCAGAATTGGAGGGACGCCATCTTGGATGACGTCACTTAAATTCTGATTTGCTAATAGAGTTCTATCAGCCAATCGGAATTGAAGGGACGCCATCTTGGATGACGTCACTTGAAGGTACCGTCATTTAGTAAGAAGACTCCGGATGAAGAGGATGCTCCGCGTTGGATTTGTCTTGAAGATGGACCCGATCCGCGCCGGATGGATGAAGATAGAAGATGCCGTCTGGATGAAGACTGGATGAAGACTTCTGCCCGTCTGGAGGACCTCTTCTGCCCGGCTTGGATGAAGACTTCTGCCCTTCTGGAGGAAGACTTCTGCCCAGTTGGGTGAAGACGTCTCATGGTAGGGTGATCTTCAAGGGGTTAGTGTTAGGTTTTTTTAAGGGGGGATTGGGTGGGTTTTAGAGTAGGGTTGGTTGTGTGGGTGGTGGGTTTTAATGTTGGGGGGGATTGTATTTTTTTTTTACAGATAAAAGAGCTGATTACTTTGGGGCAATGCCCCGCAAAAGGTCCTTTTAAGGGCTATTTGTAATTTAGTGTAGGGTAGGGCTTTTTTTATTTTGGGGGGCTTTTTTATGTTTAAAGGGGGATTAGAGTAGGTGTAATTAGTTTAAAAATCTTCGAATTATTTTATTATTTTCTGTAATTTAGTGTTTGTTTTTTTCGTACTTTAGATAATTTTATTTAATTGTAATTAATTGTATTTAATTTAGTTAATTTATTTAATTATAGTGTAGTGTTAGGTGTTAGTGTAACTTAGGTTAGGTTTTATTTTACAGGTAAATTAGTCTTTCTTTTAACTAGGTAGTTATTAAATAGTTAATAACTATTTAATAACTATTCTACCTAGATAAAATAAATACAAAGTTGCCTGTAAAATAAAAATAAACCCTAAGCTAGCTACAATGTAACTATTAGTTATATTGTAGCTACCTTATGGTTTAATTTATAGGTATTTAGTTATAAATAGGAATTATTTAGGTAATTGTAGTAATTTTATTTAGATTTATTGTAATTATATTTAAGTTAGGGGGGTTAGGGTCAGACTTAAGTTTAGGGGTTAATAACTTTATTATAGTGGTGGCGACGTTGTGGGCACCAGATTAGGGGTTAGTAAATGTTGTTAGGTTGCGGCGACATTGGGGGCGGCAGATTAGGGGTTAATAAATATAATGTAGAGTTTGGCGATGTTGGGGGCAGCAGATTAGGGGTTCATAAGTGTAATGTAGGTAGCGGCGGTGTCCGGAGCAGCAGATTAGGGGTTAATAATATAATGCAGGTGTCGTTTTTTTTTTCAGTCGGCTCTCTCCCATTGATTCCTATGGGGAAATCGTGCAAACAAGCACATTTTACCAGCTCACCGCTAACGTAAGCAGCGCTGGTATTGAGGTGAGATGTTGAGCTAAATTTTGCTCTTCGCTCACTTTTTTGCAGTTAACGCCGGGTTTCTAAAAAGTCTGTAAGTGAGCGGTGAGCACCACACAGCCTCTAACGCAAAACTCGTAATCTAGGTGTGAGTGTTCAGAATGAGGCTATGGAGTCAGGGGCTCCTAACATAACAGCACTGTGGCATGGTGCACGCCCAAACAGCCATTCACGCCAGGGAATATAGAACAAAACACTGCAGCACTCCAAGGACTCAATGAGTTTAAAACTTTTTTTTTTCTCCATATTAAAAATGAATACAAGCAAATAGGAGGAGGAAGGTAAAATCCTAAATTACTTTATCATACAGGGTAAGTTTTTCTTATATAAATAAAATTATTATTTGAAGATTGATTTTTGTGCTTACACACAAACACACACATATAATGTATATAACATAAACACACACATATGAAGGGACAGATGCACACACACAATATTTCTTCTTTTATAAACCTCCCACATTTGCCGCATTATGTAAATAAATAACCTAATAATAATTACTGTTGTTTTCTTTTTAATATAGCAGTTTATTATTGGGGCAAAAATATGAATATATATTTATTTAGGCCTAGATTTGGAGTTTGGCGGTAGCCGTGAAAACCAGCGTTAGAGGCTCCTAACGCTGGTTTTAGGCTACCGCCGGTATTTGGAGTCATTCAAAAAAGGATCTAACGCTCACTTTTCAGCCGCGACTTTTCCATACCGCAGATCCCCTTACGTCAATTGCGTATCCTATCTTTTCAATGGGATCTTTCTAACTCCGGTATTTAGAGTCGTGTCTGAAGTGAGCGTTAGAAATCTAACGACAAAACTCCAGCCGCAGAAAAAAGTCAGTAGTTAAGAGCTTTCTGGGCTAACGCCGGTTTATAAAGCTCTTAACTACTGTGCTCTAAAGTACACTAACACCCATAAACTACCTATGTACCCCTAAACCAAGGTCTTCCCACATCGCCGACACTCGATTAAATTTTTTTAACCCCTAATCTGCCGACCGCCACCTACGTTATACTTATGTACCCCTAATCTGCTGCCCCTAACACCGTCGACCCCTATATTATATTTATTAACCCCTAACCTGCCCCCCACAACATCGCAGCCAGCTACCTACAATAATTAACCCCTAATCTGCCGACCGCAAAGAGCCGCCACCTACATTATAGCTATGTACCCCTAATCTGCTGCCCCTAACACCGCCGACCCCTATATTATATTTATTAACCCTTAATTTGCCCCCCTCAACGTCGTCTCCACCTGCCTACACTTATTAACCCCTCATCTGCCGAGATGACCGCACCGCTACTATAATAAAGTTATTAACCCCTAATCCGCCTCACTAACCCTATAATAAATAGTATTAACCCCTAATCTGCCCTCCCTAACATCGCCGACACCTAACTTCAATTATTAACCCCTAATCTGCCGACTGGAGCTCACCGCTATTCTAATAAATGTATTAACCCCTAAAGCTAAGTCTAACCCTAACACTAACACCCCCCTAAATTAAATATAATTTTAATCTAACGAAATTAATTAACTCTTATTAAATAAATTATTCCTATTTAAAGCTAAATAAAGGTTAATAAGTGTAGGCAGGTGGAGGCGACGTTGTGGGGGGCAGATTAGGGGTTAATAAATATAATATAGGGGTCGGCAGTGTTAGGGGCAGCAGATTAGGGGTACATAGGGATAATGTAAGTAGCGACGGTTTACGGAGCGGCAGATTAGGGGTTAATAATAATATGCAGGGGTCAGCGATAGCGGGGGCGGCAGAATAGGGGTTAATAAGTGTAAGGTTAGGGGTGTTTAGACTCGGGGTACATGTTAGAGTGTTAGGTGCAGACGTAGCAAGTGTTTCCCCATAGGAAACAATGGGGCTGCGTTAGGAGCTGAACGCAGCTTTTTTGCAGGTGTTAGGTTTTTTTTCAGCTCAAACAGCCCCATTTTTTCCTATTGGGGGAATCGTGCACGAGCACGTTTTTGAGGCTGGCCGCGTCCGTAAGCAACTCTGGTATCGAGAGTTGAAGTTGCGTTAAATATGCTCTACGCTCCTTTTTTGGAGCCTAACGCAGCCATTCTGTGGACTCAATACCAGAGTTATTTTAAAGGAGCGGCCATAAAAAAGCCAGCGTTAGATACGCGGGTCGTTACCAACAAAACTCTAAATCTAGCCGTTATTTTCCCCCACACAAAATTATTTTTATGAATTTAAGTAACATAAAAATCTGCATGTCAACCCCTATATAATCACAGAAATATCCACTTCTTTATATGAGATAACACACCAGGTAAGGTTGCTTCAATAGCTACAGGCAGCATAGTTTACTATAGGTCCAGAGGCAGTAAACTCCCCAGGAACTGTCTTCTGCTCAGTCACAAAATGCCTTGTTTCTGCAAAGTAGCAGAGGTGTTAATGGGAAACACAGCTTCTACGTGCAGCATGGACACCCTGTGCCGCCTATCTCCATCTACTGAAGCCTGTGCGCAGTATGTTTACAGCCTGTGTGCAGGAAGAAAACCTAAATACATGTTAAAAGTTGAAAGCCGTGGCAAAGCTTGGGGCACCTTTTCTGCTGGAACTCGCATTTGGAGCAAAACTGAAGTTACCTGCTGGGGTTTGGACATGGCTGTTCAGAAGCAAACATCATATTGCATTATGGCCACATACACTCCCCAACCTGCTGGTATTTAGTTTTCCTATGTCATTGTTATTAGCATTAGAAGATGGTCATGCTTAGGGGGAGTTCGGTTTATATACTATGTGTTTATAAAGGGTTAGTATAGCCAGCACAGTAAGGGTTGAGGGCAGTGATGGACAATCAAGGTAAGAAATAAATTTGAAAATCTGCAGCAGGTAGGGTTAATATCATTTGGAGGTACAGAGCAATTAATAATATATGTTAAAACACTGCCAGTCACAGCTAGTCTGGCTCATCGGGAATTCCCCTGCTTTCCCGGTAGGTCAATCTGGCCCTGAAAGAGAGCATGGAGTTTACACTGAAAGATATATAATGGAGATATAAGTTATTTTCCTGTCTCAAAGCTGAAGGAAAATAGATAATAAGAAGAAAAGTGATTCCAATGTTGGAAGAAGGGATTCAAGTTAATGTTTGAATGTTAACTAACTAAATTCTACATAGAGTCAGACAGTATTATTTTTCAGAGTGAGCAAACTTTATAAACTGTGCACAACATGTAACAAGTGTCTGCAAAATATAATTCTCTTAGCTCATATTGTAAGGAACTACAAGTGATTAGCTTTAAATTAATTGTAAATGCTAGCGGTTTTTAAATTCTAGGTTGTATCAGTGCACTAAATAAAATGGACATTATTTCATGAAGTTTATGTGAATGTGCATTAAAAGGTACCTTTATTTTGTAACTCATTATGCTAAAATACCCCACAACGGCAAAACAATATCTTATTCCATGATGTGACGTTTCAACCTCTTATCCAATAGCCATGCGAGCCCTACAGCACAGTGCTGTAGCATACAGCACAGTATGGCTAGCACGGATATTGGATAAGTGCACAGATACAGCCTAGCGTTTCAAAAATAGTAGCATTTACAATCACTTTAAACAGTGATATTTAATGAATTGCAGTAGGTAATGCTAGTGATGCTTATATATGAACAAAGAGAAGTTTCAAGCAGCTTATCTTGAATTATTGAATTACTAAAAGAACTAATTAAAAGTAGTGGGTTAGTGTTTGAAGTAAAGAGTGGCTGAAACTGTCCTTTCATTATTCCAGAGGATATGGTGTTTAACGTTGCATTGCAGTGATCCTCCAAGTATATTGGAGACATAATTATTCATGGATTTAGATCATGAGCTCATGAAAGACTTATGGGAATGTAGAGTGTCCCTATATATTATAATAAATGCACTAAATATCTATATGTGTCTATGCTGTATTTTACCTTTCAAAAAACTATACCACAAGTTTCACTTGAAGATTTTTCTGTTTCATTATTTAAGTATCTGTACTAAACCTTTAGAGATCCCCCAACTTACTACTCCTAGTATGTTCCCTATAGGTGACGGCACTGATTCATACTTCTTAGCCCAAATTTAGCTCAGCTGCTACCAATCTGCACAGATTTAGGTCTCACAAACAGGTACACTTAACAGCCCTTTTTTTAATGTTTTAAAAGCATAATCATTTAAACATAGCCAATAATTAATTAGAAAACTGTCCTAGTCTGAAAACCAAAAAAAATCAATGTACCTTACCTTGTGCAGGTAGTGAGGTAAAGTATTAGAAGGAAATTATGTGCTGCTAAGTAGTTTGGTGGAAGAAAACAAAAAAATAATACTTTAACAATCACAAATAAAATGATCCCATAATAGACAAATGTGAGATTTTTCAATTGCGTATTTGATGCATTACCTTAAAGGAGAGAAAATGTATGAATATATTATTTTATAATAATGTGTAAAGACATGATTCAAAATTATAGGGACAGTCTACTGCAGAATTTTTATTGTTTAAAAGGATAATCTCTTTATTACCCATTCCCCTGTTTTGCAGAGCCAACACGGTTATAGAAATATACTTTTTACCTCTGTGATTACCTTGTATCTAAGCCTTTGCAGACTACCCCCTTATTTCAGTTCTTTTGACAGACTTGCATTTTAGCCAATCAGTTCCCTCTTAGTCGTAACTCCAAGGGCGTGGTCACAATGTTATCTGTATGGCACACATGAACTACCACCCTCTAGCTATAAAAATACTGACAAATGCATTGAAATAAGCAGCGGCCTTCAAGGGCTTAGAAATCAGCATATGGAGCCTACCTATGTTTAGCTTTCAACAAAGAATACCAAGTGAACAAAGCTAATTTGATGATAGAAGGGAATTGGAAAGTTGTTTAAAATTGCATTCCCTATCTGGATCATAAAATTTAAATTTTGACTAGACTGTCCCTTTAAGATATATACAGTATGGCGGTTATGAAGCTATTGTAAATGGAATAATGTAAAAAGAAAAAACATTTATCTTTTGTATGTAAAGTTTATTATGACAAATAGCATTCTGCTAATATTTTTTTGTAATTCTTTCATATTTTATTTATAAGTGAATACAACTAATTTTCAATTTTTTTTTAATGAAGAAAAGATTAATAATAAAATATTAGTTATGTTTTTTTAATCAAATAAATTGATTTAACGTGACAGTCTTCATAAATACAGCTACTATAATTCAAAATGTTTTGCTTACTGGTTTCCCTCTTGATCTCAATTCTTGACATCATAATGCCTAGTTTCCTTGTCCTGTTACTTTACATTCAGTTATTAGTTATCATGTAAAATATTGGGTAAAAACGGCAGTAATGATGATATCAATAACCTTTAAAAAGAGTATTATAAAACTCAACTCCAGCAGAATGATCAAGACACCAAGGCTGAATTTTGGGCACACCAGCGGTGCACCAATTTATGTTTCCTGATCTCTTGTAATTATGCTTTACTGGGCCTTGGGTATGGATGATAGTTAAGCAACCAAGCCCAGTACCCAGAATCAGGATGACCTAAAAATGTAAACACTAAAACAAATGCAATCTTTAAAAGTAATATCTATATGGTACAAACATGCATTAAGAGGTTCAACAAGCAAAGCATACTTATTTTGTAAAGTACTTATCCTGGGTGATGCAGGATATATTTGCCAAGGACACTTACAGGGAAGACTGCAATTTGTACACTGATTGAGGGGGAAAGTGTTTGAGCGACACTGGTGGAATTTCTGTATAATCTCCAAAATGAATGCACTTATGGTTTTACTGCCAAGATCGATTACGGAAAGCTGGTCTTTATTAAATGTTTATTCAATTCATAATATATTTGATCAATATTTTTAGGAAGATTGTAATGGGCTTGCGCCACTGCTAAGTATCTAATGTTAAATTTTACCCAAAGTAATTTAGTAGCATAACAGATTGTAACAACTATTAATGCCTTACAATGCCTTAAAATATAACGTCATATGGATTGAAAGGCCACTCTTTGCAAAATCTTCTCCTTTGAAACAACAACAGCCACAGCATATTTTCTCTTAACTTTAATTAAAGAGAAAAAAAAAAACACTCAATATCCTATACTTTTTTTAATTACCTTTGCTTTACATGTCCTTTAGCTGGAGAAATGATTGTAACTCTAAGAAAGCACTAGGCCTTCACAAAATATCCTGTAGTAGAAGACACCTGTTCTGGTCTATATTATATAAATAAACATTTACAGGACACTAAAGCCATGAAGTTTAGTGAGTTTCTAACAAGTCTGTTTGGTGCAAGGTAGAGCCACACATATAGCCACTAAACAACTAATTACCCGTTTAATTCTCATTATTAGCTTAGAAGCTCAGGTGATAAGGGACGCATATTTTATTTCACAAATGGCAAGAACAATTGCTTAAAACAAGGAGCATGTGTGTTATGGTTGCAGAATTTTGACAGACAAAAGACATAAACTGTGCTTTTCCTGCTGCCCTTAATGCATCCGTGTTTGCAGCATTTTGTTTAATTTGACAGTTCATGGTGTATAAATATAAGATGATGAGACCTCCTATGTCTGTTATGTGTTTTTAACAAATCTTTACCTAAATAGGGGAAATAATGCTTGCAAATATAACACTTAAATAAATCTACATTTGCCATATTTGTGTTTTTTCGTTCCATCTTAAAAATATATATTTGTTTTATGATTCTCAGATCAGTGCATGCAAAACATTGTTTAAATGTAACTCTAAAGGTTTTTTTAAATCGGTCAAAAATATTTTAATTCAATTATATTTTAGTCATATGCTATATGTTGCTTAGCAGACATCTGTAAATATATGGTGATAAAATGGGTCAGAATAAATCATTTTTCTATTTTTTATTACTGTTATTAAATTAGGATATTTAAAGGTGAACTAAGGAACTTTAGATAAGTTGCCAAAATAAGAAGCCTAGCCGTGATTACATCGACAGTAACAGTGTTTTTAACCAAATGATTGCATTATAAGAGCAATTGAGTCTTCTGTACTGCTTGTGCAAACAACAAACACGTTATTGCACATTCATCAGTGAGCATATCGGACCTCCCTAAGTACTATTGAACAGGTAAAACTTAAATATAGAAACTGCATAAGTTTAACCCATAGAGGACCCATTTTTGAAGTTCGGGGTCAATATTCAAAAATGAAAGAGAAGGTATGGTGTTAAAAGAACAGAAGAAGCAATCCCAAATCCACAGTAGCCTATTAACCATGTGTGCTGTGCTGTGTAATAACCTCAAGTGTGAGAACTGCTGCCAAAGACTCCTTATTAGAGTATCCTGCTTAAGAGGTCTTAGAATTGAACTTCATCATATAGCAGGAGTAGGGAGAAGCGTGCTGAGACATGCTAGTGGTACACGTTCAACAGGATTTTTTATATCCCCATATCATTATTTATAGCTGTGAAGTAATCCCCCTCTAACATTCTTACAATCTCATTCAAACTATACCATCAAAGATACAAAGACAAAATGGCATTTGAGCCAAAGAAATAAAATAGTAAGCAAATAATATGGTCTGTTAAGCCATTAATATAGTATGAGATGGGGGTTGAGGAACAGCGCAATGTTTGCGATCATTAAATGGTAAATATTTTACGAAGGAAGCGTCGTTAAATATTTTAATGAATAAAAGTACCCCTGTTTATGAATAATTTTATATACTGTGGATTAAATTGAAAACGTTTACAATCACTTTAAGTATGCCTCTAATATCCATCAACAATCAGTTGTCAGTGAATATATTATTTTCACAATTGTTTGCTAGTATACTGCTGCATGGAATGGGTACTCATATAGTTGTATACATGAATCTCCCTCTGACATTAACATTTATATGCCATTTACTAAAGAAACTTGTGCACAATATGAAATATCTTAAATATGCTAAATGACTTGAAAGTGATGCAGCATAACTCTAAAAAGCCCACAATAGTAAGTTCTCAGTGAAAAGTTACCATCAGCTACTATATAGCTAGGGAGGGAGGGGCAATCAGCATCAGAAATTATGAGGACATGCTTTGGTTTAATGTGATTTCATGAGATTTTACTGAAATCTCACAATATTTCATAGTAAACTTCCTTAAACTGAATAAGGAAATAATATGACTGTGCCTGCACATTCCAGATGCACGCTCCCTTTCAAATCCTTGGACTAGTATCCAGATTTGCTGTTGAAAATCCCTTTACAGTGAGATGTGACTACTGAGGAAGTTTTGAGGTAAAATATCTTCCCTTTTTACAGAGAGATGTTCAGGTGATATTTTCAACTCAGCTTTTTTACGGCTATGCTGCAACACTTTTTTATGTTCTTCAACATTTAGGTATCATGACTTAAGTTCTCCCAGTACATGTTAATACAACACACTGAGCTGGATAGCATAAAACATTATGATTAAATTCTAGCTAAGACTCTAGTTTAGCTAGCACTAGATATGAAAACTTGTTTTAGGGAGATGATAATATAACATACAATGCTGATTATAATTAACTGATTTACCAAACTGCACCAAAAGTATCTTTATTTATTTAATAATCCTGTGGGTTTTCATTTGTCAGAGAGTTTTATAAAACAAATGGACTAACATAATGCCACAACTGAGAATGAAGATCAGGTAAGATTTTTATAGCAAGACAAGATATATCACTTATTTGATCACATTGGGAAGGAGGGTTCTTTTGTTGTTCCTGCCATAAGAGTTGATAAAGGCTTAAGATGTAATCCAATTTAGAAAAATGTGTAAAAAAAAAAAAAAATATTATCTCCATGTGTAGGAACCAAATATCTAGGGTTCAAGGTGACATTTTGTGTTTCCTACAATTTGTTTTGTTAATTTTTACAAGGCAGGGATGTCCTATGTCTCCTTTGCTATATCATTTGTCTAAACAAACTCTTGTAGATGTGATTCAGATTAAAATACTTTTAATAAATATTTGAAAACTAGCAACAAAGAAGAAAATATGTTTTCCTTTTGTCAATGATGACTAATTCAATAAACTTTTTTCTATAGTGCAAAACATCTATCTAGAAATCACATAAATGTTTACAAATATCAGCATACAAATATGAAACATATGGTATTTGCTATTGATATGTAAAATTAAATGATTATAGCAGAGAATAGAAAAAAAAAGATCTATGGGAATATAAATAAAATAAATAACAGAAATCAGGTTCTGTATTCACCGAACAAGATTTTAATTGAATGTATGTAACAATGTATACTAGTGCCACATGGTAAACATTTTTTTCACATTGATAAACACATATAAAACTTTCCTTTTCCAGTATGTTGCAAATACATTTACTTTTTAAATCTCAATTGAATCTTTAAAATAGTAGTAAACGGCAGCTGTGTAACATTAACATGCATTATGTAAAGGTGATAAAATAAATACAAAAAATGCCAACTTTGGACATTATCTAGTGACTGCTTTCAATCATTTGGGTTTTTTTTTGGGGGGGGGGTTACAGCTGTACAATGTAAGGTTTTTGAGGTCCACCTGACCCCTAGAGCTGCATAAAAGATAAATAAATAAATACATGTGTACTGTTAATTTATAGTATATGTACTAATGCTATATCCTGGGTCTGCAGAAACTACATAGCTATTACCTTGCCTAGACCACTTTTCTGGTTCATGAAGTTATTCATGAAGGAGTCCACCATAGAAGCAGAGAATGTGGTCAATGAGTAGGGTGGATTGGAGAAAAATATAGGGAAGAAACTGGAGTGTATAGTACCAAAGCATAATTATGTGCTTAAAAGTCTTCTCATTGTAAAACCAGCAATATTAAAGGGACATAAAAACCCTACATTTTTGTTTCTTCATGATTCAGGTTTATGTAATTTGGATACTTCTCTTGGTATCCTTTGTTAAAAAGCATACCTAGGTAGGCTCAGGACCTGGGAGCTAGCTGCTGATTGGTGGCTTTACATATATGCCTCTTATCATTGGCTTACTAATGTGTTCAGTAGTTAATTGCTGATCATTCAACAAATGATATGAATAGAATGAAGCAACATTAATAATTGATGTAAATTGGAAAGTTTTTTTTAAAAAAAAGTATGCTCTATATAAATCATGAAAAAAAAAACCCATTTATGCTTACCTGATAAATTTCTTTCTTTCCGGACATGGAGAGTCCACAACGTCATTCCAATTACTAGTGGGATATTCAACTCCTGGCCAGTAGGAGGAGGCAAAGAGCACCCCAGCAAAGCTGTTAAGTGTAACTTCCCTTTCCCCATGATCCTAAGTCATTCAGACAAAGCAAAATGGAAAAAGAAGAAACACAAGGGTGAAAAGGTGCCTGAGATTTACTAAAAAAAAACTGACAAATTACAAATAAAAAGAGGGTGGGGTCATGTACTCTCCATGTCCAGAAATAAATAAATTTATTAGGTAGGCATGAATTTTGTTTTCTTTCCTATGACATGGAGAGTCCACAACGTCATTCTAGTTACTAGTGGTCCCCAATAACCAAGCTAGAGGACACGGAATGAATAGGAAGGGAGAACAAAAGGCAGTAGGACCTAAACAGAAGGCACCACTGCTTGAAGAACCTTTCTCCCAAAAGAAGCCTCAGCCTAGGCAAAAGTATCAAATTTGTAGAATTTGGAAAAAGTATGCATAGAGGACCATGTAGCCGCCTTGCAAATCTGTTCCACAGAAGCTTCATTTGTGAAAGCCCAAGAAGAGGAGACAGCCCTAGTGAAATGAGTCGTAATTCTCTCAGAAGGCTGCTGTCCAGCAGTTTCATAAGCCAAACAAATCAAACTTCTCAACCAAAGAGACAGAGTAATAGAAGTGGCCTTCTGACCCTTACGTTTTCCAGAGAAAACAACAAACAAGGCAGAAGATTGCCAAAAATCTTTAGTAGCTTGTGAGTAAAATTTTAGAGCCCGCATAACATCCAAGTTATGCAAAAGACTTTCCTTATGAGAAGAAGGAACAATGATTTCCTGATTAATGTTTTCGATTCGACACCACCTTAGGGAGAATCCCCAATTTAGTACGAAGGACCACCTTATCTGCATGAAAAATAAGATACAGGGACTCACACTGCAGAGCTGAAAGTTCAGAGACTCTGCGAGTGGAAGAAATAGCAAGGAGAAACAAAACCTTCCAAGATAACAACTTTATATCAACGGCACGCATCGACGCAAACAGAGTTTGCTGCAAAACTTTAAAAACTAGGTTAAGACTCCACAGGGGATCAACAGGTTTAAACACAGGCCTGATTCTAACCAGGGCCTGAACAAAAGCTTGAACATCTGGTAAGTCTGCCAGACCTTTGTGCAAAAGTATAGATAATGCAGAAATCTGACCATTTAGAGTACTGACCAACAAACCCTTCTCCAGGTCATCCTGATAAAAAAAATCCTGATGAAAAGTTCCCTCCTTTTTGGGGACCACAAATAGATTTGAATAGAATCCTAGACCTTGTCCCCTTAGAGGGACTGGTACAATAACTCCCAGGGAGGATAGGTCCTTTACGCAATTTAAGAAGGCCTCCCTCTTTACATGGTTTGAGGATAGTCTTGATAGGAAAAATATGTGCCTTGGAATGCAAGACTTGAATCCTATTTTGTAACCCTGGGACACAGCCCATGGATCTGGGACATTGCGTATCCAAGCCTGTCGAGAAAAAGAAGTCTGACGAACCTTAGGTCTATTCCTCTTGTCCTTAGGAAAGAAAGATCCCTTTCCACCCATAATCTCTTAAATTATCTCCGCCAGACCAGGTCCAAACAATGTTTTACCCTTACAGGGCAAAGCCAAAAGCTTGTTCTTAGAAGAAACATCAGCTGAGTAAGATTTTAACCACAGAGCTCTGCGAGTTAATACAGTGAAGCTAGATATCTTAGCTCCCAGTCTAATAACCTGCATGTTGGCATCACAGGTAAAGGTATTGGCCAGTTTAGGAGCCTTGATCCTGTCTTGGATCTCCTCTACTGTAGTCTCTTCTGAAATCAGATCAAACAGGGCATCACACCAATAAGATGCTGCACCCTCAACTGTGGCATTACTTGCCGCAGGTTGGCACTGTAAACCCTGATGGACATACATCTTTTTTAAATAAGCCTCCAGCTTGTTATCCATAGGATCATTAAAAGAACAACTATCCTCTCTATAGGAATGGTAGTTCTCTTGGCTAGAGTAGAAATAGCACCTTCTACCTTAGGAATAGTGCGCCATGAGTCTCGAATAGAGTCAGCAACAGGAGACATCTTTTTAAAAACAGGGGAAGGGGAAAACGGGAACCCTGGCTTATCCCATTCCTGTGCTATAACAGGAAAAACATCATCAGAAGAAGGAGAATCATAAACTCTATCCAGCTTAGAAGATTTCTTAGGGTTGGCATCAACCGAAGCTTCAGAGTCGTCCAAAGTAGCTAGAAGCTCCTTCAGAAGTAACCGAAGAAGTTCAAGCTTAAATCTAAAATTTACCTCTTCAGATTCTGAAGATTTTCCTGCCAAAGTGTCAGAGTTTAAGATTTCACCTTCAGAAGCTACTGAAGTATGCTCCTCATTAAACAAATGAGAAAGGTTGACCAACACAGAATTAGAGGGGTCAGAAGCCTTACTAGCAGACAAATGTTTAGATTTCCTCTCACGCTTACCCAAAATAGGGAAAGCAGACAAAGCCCCTGATACCGCAGAAGTTATCTGTGCAGCAAAAGCCCATGGAAAATAAACACCCCCAGGGGGCTGAGAGGACAAACAAGGCACTGTATGCAAAACTGATAAGGCTTGGGACATTTGTGGAGAAAGCTGAGGCATATCTAGAACAGTAATGTCCTGAGAGACATTAGGTTCACAAGGGATTAATTTGTCCTTATATTTTAAGGTCTTAGCTAAGCAATTGGAACAAAATAGGGACTTCCAAGCAAAGTAAACATTTATCCATATCGAATGAAGAATCTTTTTCCGATTCTATTGCAGATATCAGATCCCACAAAAATTCAAAATTTAATTTGTAGTATATACAGATCCAATAAATTACTTCAAAAAAACTTTGAAAACTTTTATAAATATAATATTAACCCCTTAATGACACATGGCATACAGGGTACGTCTTACACAAACTGGTCTTTAAAGACCAGCGACGTAACCTGTACGTCATCAGGGGTTTAAAGCATCTGGAAGTGATCCTGATCGCTTCCAGCAGCTTTCAAGGTATTGCAGTGATGCCTCGATATTGAGGCATCACTGCAATACCTTTTTAGGCACACTGATGCAGAGAGAGCCACTCTGACTTACTACGTTTAAAGCAACACTCTGATGAGCACTCACCCATTGCGACCTGTTCACTGACGACAAGTATCCATCGTATGCAGAAATGGAGTGAAGACGTGCACTCCAACTACTTGCCCCAAGGTAATCAGCCAATAGGATTGAAGTTCAAACCTATTGGCTGTTCCAATCAGCCAATAGGATTGAGCTCACATTCTATTGGCTGATTGGAACAGTCAATAGAATGCGAGCTCAATCCTATTGGCTGTTTGCATCAGCCAATATGATTTTTTCTACATTATTTCCGATTGGCTGATAGAAGGGGGTTAGTGTTAGGTTTTTGTAAGGGTGTATTGGGTGGGTTTTATTTTTAGGTTAGGGTTTGGGCCGCAAAAGAGCTAACTGCCCTTTAAGGGCAATGCCCATCCAAATGCCCTTTTCAGGGCATTGGTTAGCTTAGGTTTTTTTTATAGTATTTTATTTGGGGGGGTTGGTTGTGTGGGTGGTGGGTTTTACTGTTATGGGGGTTGTTTGTATTTTTTTTACAGGTAAAAGAGCTGATTACTTTGGGGCAATGCTCCGCAAAAGGCCCTTTTAAGGGCTATTGATAGTTTAGTTTAGGCTAGGGTTTTTTTTATTTTGTTTTTTGTTTTTTATTTTGATAGGGCTATTAGATTAGGTGTAATTAGTTTAAATATCTTGTAATTTGTTTATTATTTTCTGTAATTTAGTGTTTGTTTGTTTTTGTACTTTAGCTAATTGTATTTAATTTATTTAATTGTTGTTAATTTAGTTAATTTATTTAATTATAGTGTAGTGTTAGGTGTTATTGTAACTTAGGTTAGGTTTTATTTTACAGGTACTTTTGTATTTATTTTAGCTAGGTAGTTATTAAATAGTTAATAACTATTTAATAACTATTCTACCTAGTTAAAATAAATACAAACTTGCCTGTAAAATAAAAATAAACCATAAGCTAGCTACAATGTAACTATTAGTTATATTGTAGCTAGCTTAAGGTTTATTTTATAGGTAAGTATTTAGTTTTAAATAGGAATAATTTAGTTAATTATAGTAATTTTTAGTTAGATTTATTTTAATTATATTTAAGTTAAGGTGTGTTAGGGTTAGGGTTAGACTTAGGTTTAGGGGTTATTACATTTAGTATAGTGGCGGCGACATTGGGGGCGGCAGATTAGGGGTTGAATAATGTACTTTACTACACAGTAAATGCAATTACAACCCCCAATTCCGAAAAAGTTGAGACAGTATGGAAAATGAAAATAAAATTGAAATATTAAAAACACATTATTAACACAATATTTGATGTTTTACTTTTGTGAATTAAATGTATTTTTGAAAATATAGACTCATCTCAAATCTGATGACTGCAACACAGTCAACTGTTTACCACTGTGTAACATCACCTTTTGAGTGCATATTTTAAAAAATACATTAAATTAACAAAGTAAAACATCAAATGACGGGGACAAGGCCAGGCGTGACAAGGGCTGGGGCGGGCGTGACGGGGGCTGGACCAGGTGAGAGAGCCATGAGAGAGAGAGCCACAGAAAGAGGGGAGAGAGAGCAAGAGAGTGCAACAGAGAGGGGGAGAGAGAACAAGAGAGGTGGGAGAGAGAGCAAAAGAGAGGAGAGAGAGAGCAAAAGAGAAGGGAGAAAGAGCAAAAAGATTAGGGAGAGAGAGCAAAAGAGAAGGGAGAGAGAGCAAAAGAGAGGGGAAGGAGAGCAAAAGAGGGGGGAGAGAGAGCAAAAGAGAGGGGAGGGAGAGCAAAATATAGGGAAGAGAGAACAAAAGAGAGGGGGAGAAAGAGCAAAAGAGGGGGGAGAGAGAGCAAAAGATAGGGGAGAGATAGTAAAAGAGAGGGGAGTGAGAGAGGAAAATAGGGAGGAGAGAGAGCAAAAGAGAGTAGAGAGAGAGCAAAAAAGGAGAGAGAAAGCAAAAGAGAGGGGGAGAGAGCAAAAGAGAGAAAGAGGGCAAAAGAGAGGGGAGTGATAGCAAAAGAGAGGGGGAGAGAGCAAAAGGGAAGGGAGAGAGAGCAAAAGAGAGGGAGGAGAAAGAGAGAGCAAAAGAGAGAGGGGAGAGAGAAAGCAAAAGAGAGGGGAGAGAGATAGAGAGCAAAAGAGGGGGGAAAGCGAAAGAGAGGGGGAGAGAGAGAGCAAAAGAGAGGGAGAGAGAGAGAGCAAAAGAGAGGGGGAGAGAGAGAGCAAAAGAAAGAGGAAGAGAGAGCGCAAAAGAGAGGGGGAGATAGAGAGCAAAAGAGAGGGGGAGAGAGAGAATGCAAAAAGAGAGGGCGGTAGAGAGCACAAAAGAGAGGGGGAGAGAGAGAATGCAAAAAAGAGGGGGGAGAGAGAGCAAAAGAAGGGGAGAGAGAGCAAAAGAGAGGGGGGGAGAGAGAGCAAAAGGGAGGGAGAGAGAGAGGAAAAGGGAGCGAGAGAAAGAGCAAAAGAGAGGGGGAGAGAGAGAGTGCAAAAGAGAGGGGGAGAGAGAGTGCAAAAGAGAGGGGGATAGAGAGAGCAAAAGTGAGGGGGAAAGAAAGCAAGAGAGGGGGAGAGAGAGAGAGCAAAAGAGGGGGGAGAGAGAGCAAAAGAGAGGGGGAGAGAGAGAGCAAAAGAGAGGGGTAGAGAGAGAGAGCAAAAGAGAGGGGGAGAGAGAGCGCAAAAGAGAGGGGGAGAGAGAGAGAGAGAGAGAACAAAAGAGAGGGGGGAGAGACAGCAAAAGAGAAGGAGAGAGAGAGTGCAAGGGGTGGGATCCCTGTATACTGTATATATACAATATATATAGATAGTTAGATAAATATAGATATATATAGGTATAGATATATATATATTGTACCAAAAAATTATCATATATATGTAGAAATATGTATTAATGAATAAACAGAACATATTCTATGTGAAGAAAATTGGAATGTGAAATATTCATATTTTCATGTCAGGTTAGCACACATTAAAATACGTGGTCGGGTTAGCGCATATGAGAATTTGAGTTTGGGTTAGCGCATATGATAATATGGGTTAGGGTTAGCGCATATGTGAATATGCGATCGGGTTAGGGCATATGTGAATTGCGCGAGAGTGGGTTTTTTTTCCACTTTTTTACTCCATTGACTTCTATGGGGGAATAGGTTATCGCCTACACAATATTCTAATTGCGCCAGAAGTAAGCTGTTTGCGTTTGTCGGGTTAGCTCAAGAGCACAACATTTTTACTTTCAATTCATAATACGAGCGCAACCCGACGTGCTCAAAAAGTTTACTTCTAGCACAATTAGCCCGTCTAGCGTAAGCGCTAAATAGTGCTCCACTCATAATCTGGCCCAAAATTATTAAAATGGTCGTGAAAGGGGGTAGGGGAGCTAGAGCTATAGACTACCCTAATGCCAAGTACAATGGTGCTTCCTCAAATAAGCCCTGAAGTAATGAAAAAAAGAGATGTGGGTATAGTACTGGCGCTCTAGGCTAGGGATAAAGTAGATACGCTACAATGGCATCATGAGTGATATGAATGAGGTATTAAATATACTGCTTATGTGAGATAATAGTGTGAATACACAGCTAGTGCAGAATATAAGTATAGCAATGGTGACATATCCTGCACAGCTAGTGCAGCACCAGTACTATACCCACATCCCAGAATTATTAAAAGAAACACAACAGATCTCTAACTTAAAAACATTTTTTTAAGAAAGTTCAAATTCAAAGGAAGTTATCGGCAAACTGTCTCAAGTTGTTTGCTCACCAACCGCTGGGCAGTCTTGATGAAATATTTACTTAGGGAAGTGTTTCACTCACTTGACAAGGTTCCTGCCAAATAAACAAAGCCTGCAGCAATATGTGATGTCTAATACTTCTTGTGAAACCATTGCTTTCAGTATAATAGATTCTGATACTAAGTAGAAGTGAAAAAAGTTTATAGTTATAAAACAAGAAGTTATCACTGGAATATGAATTAAGGTTGATCTTTAACTTCTTTATACATTTAATTTAACCCTTTCTCTGTTGAGCAAAGCTCATATGACTTTCACTTCACTTTATAATATATACAATGCACATATACAAGACAGATATATCAAAGGGGTTAGAGACGCCAAAGTTGCAGCTGCAAGAAAAGACGCAACACAGACAGCAGCAGCAACAAAATGATGCGAATAAAATACAAAAACACTGGTGCCATGGCAACTGGCCATAACAACAGTCACATCCTGATACATTTATTTGTTTACTTTATATACATCTTTATTGATTAATTTCTATATTTTATTTATACACCAATTAATTTTGAATCACCTAGATTACAAGTTTTGCGTTGCGGCTTGTAACGCTGAAAATATGGCACTTTCAGCGTTAAGACAGCACTGCAGCTATTACAAGTGTTGTCGGTATACGTGTACCGCACACCTTTTAGCCTGTAGAGCAACGTCAGTCCCACACACATAAAAATGATGTTTTTTCATGGGATTCCCATAGCGCCGGTATTATGAGTTTTGCGGTACAGCTAAAAAGTGAGCGTTACAGCCTAAAACGACAAGATCTGTACTGCCATCTAAAGTCAGTAGTTATGAGTTTTACGCTACAAAGCTGTAACATAAAACTCATAACTAAAGTGTTACAAAGTACACTAACACCCATAAACTACCTATTAACCCATAAAACGAGGTCCTCCCGCATTGCAAACACTGTAATAAATGTATTAACTCCTAATCTGCCGCTCCCAAAATCACCGCCACTAAAAAAATGTATTAACCCCTATTCCACCGCTCCCCGACATTGTCGCCACTATAATAAACCTATTAGCTCCTAAACTGCAAGCCCCCCACAACGAAATATACTAAAATAAACTATTAACCCCTAAACTGAAAGCCCCCCACAACAAAATAAACTAATTTAAACTAGTAACCCCTAAACCTAACTACCCCCTAACTTTAAACTAAAATTACAATTTCCCTAGCTTAAATTAAATTAAAACTTCCCTGTCAAATTAAAAATAATAGTTTTAAACTAACAATTAAACTATTATAATTATTAGACTAAAATAAACTAACTACCAATTAAATAAAACTAAACTACCAATAAAATACTAACGCTACTCTAAAAATTACAAAAAGTATCTAATTACAAAAAATAAAAACTAACTAAATTACAAAAAAACACTAAATTACGAAAAATAACAAACAAATTATCAAAAATCTAATAGCCCTATCAAAATAAAAAAGCCCACCCAAAATAAAAAAAACTAGCCTACAATAAACTACCAACGGCCCTTAAAAGGGCCTTTTGTGGGGCATTGCCTCAAAGATATCAGCTCTAAATACCTGTAAAACCTGTAAAAAAAAAAAAAATACAAACACCCCAACAGTAAAACCCACCCAACCAACCCCCCCCCCCCCAAATAAAAAAAATCTAAAATAACCTAAGCTACCCATTGCCCTGAAAAGGGCATTTAGCTCTTTTACTGCCCAGACCCTAAACTAAAAAAAAAAACGCCCAAAAAACCCTTAACAAAACCTAACACTAACCCCCTACGATCCACTTACAGTTGTTGAAGTCCCGCTTGAAGGATCCCTCCAGCCCTCCAGCGGTGAAGTCTTCATCCAGACGGCCTCTTCTATCTTCATCCAGCGAAGTCCTTATCCATGCGGCAAGAAGTCTTCATCCATACGGCCTCTTCTATCTTCATCCATCCGGTGAAGTCTTCATCCAGATGGCCTCTTCTATCTTCATCCAGCCGGTGAAGTCCTCATCCATGCGGCAAGAAGTCTTCATCCAGACTCTTCTATCTTCATCCAGCCGGCGAAGTCCTCATCCATGCGACAGGAAGTCTTCATCCAGGCGGCCTCTTTGATCTTCAGCCAGCCGGTGCGGAGCTGGTCCATCCTGAAGACATCCAACGCAGAGCATTCGTTTCATACGGTCGCCGCCGTACACTGAATCTTCTAAGCAAAGGGACGCAATTCAAGATGACGTCCCTTGCATTCCTATTGGCTGGAAATTTTGAATCAGCCAATAGGAATTAGGGCTGCTAAAATCCTATTGGCTGTTCAAATCAGCCAATAGGATTTAAGCAGCTCTCATTCTATTGGATAATTTTCCACCTAAATATACTAACACATAAGGGGCTAAATAAAGATTCTGCTTTTTCTTAGATTGAATCTTTTTTTATATATATATTCATTTTTTAAATTAAATTGTCTCAAATGAAATGAATATTTTAAGATATTTTTATTTCCCTTTAATTATATTGTAAGGAATTAAGTAGAATTACCTCTTTAATTATGCTTACCTTATCCTTATCCTACTATATTGGTTGTTTGTAGTTATTTATTTTATATAACTTACGTTAGCTGAAGGTATGAATTACTGGAAATGGTTTGTCCTCATATTAAAATATGCAAATTTAAATATTTTAACAAGATAGCTATAGATCATCATTTTAATATATAATATTTGAATACATATATGTTCAATAGATTGTTTTATTATTTGAAGGTGTGTGTGTGCGTGCGTTTGTGTGTGTGCATGTGTGTATGTGTTTGTGTGTATGTATATGTGTTTGTGTTTATGTGTGTGTGTGCATGTGTATGTGTGAGTGTGTATGTGAGTGTGTGTTTGTGTATGTATGTGTGTATGTATATGTGTGTGTGTGTGTATGGGTGTATGTATGTGTGTATGTATGTGTGTGTATCGGTGTATGTATGTGTGTATGTGTGTGTGTGCATGTGTATGTATGAGTGTGTATGTATGTGTGTATGTATATGTGTGTGTGTGTGTGTATGGGTGTATGTATGTGTGTTACTTTAGAGTAGCAGTTGTAACACGGCTTAAGAATTGACTGTCCAGAGTTTGAATCCCAATTTGTAATAAATTAATTATCTGTTTTTTTTTATTTTGAAATACATTATATTTATATTATTTATTTATTATTTATGTACACCAACCAGTACCATTGTTCTTTATGTTTAAATTTTTAGTCATTGTTTTTAGATTCTCTGGCTATTCCCCTTGATAACTTTATATTGTAATAATGTACAGTATATACAATATCAGTGTGTGTGGGGGGGGGGGGGGGGGTAATGTTAGTTGGTCTTTGTAAATTATTTTTATTTTGGGGTGTTTTTTATGGGTATTAGAATAGGAATATTTTTTTTATTTTTGATAATTTATTTGTTATTTTGTGTAATGTATATTTTTAGGGGGTGTTTTTTTTTAGCAAAATGGCTGTTTATCTCAGGGCAATGCCCTACAAAAAACCCTTTTAAGGGCCCCCAAAAAGACCCTTTTAAGGGCCCTTGGTAGTTTATTCTAGAGTTGGATTTTTTTTTAAATTTTTTTAAGGGTATTAGAATAGAATTAATCTTTATTTTTATGGATAATTTTGTTTGTTTGTTTTTGTAATGGTAGGTTTTTTTATTTTTTGTAATGGTAGGTTTTTTTATTTTTTGTAATGGTAGGTTTTTTTATTTTTTTTAATGTTAGGTTTTAGTGTAAGGCAGGTTAGGTTTTATTTCACAGGTAAGTTTGTATTTATTTTAACTAGGTAGTTAGTAAATAGTTAATAACTATTTACTAACTAGTCTACCTAGTTAAAATAAATACAAACTTACCTGTGAAATAAAAATAAAACCTAAGCTAGATACAATATAACTATTAGTTGCATATATATATTGCAGCTAGCTTAGGTTTTATTTCACAGGTAAGTATGTATTTAGTTTTAAATATGAAGTATTTAGTTAATAATTGTAAATTTAATTTAGATCTATTTTAATTATGTTAAAGTTAGGGGGGATTAATATAGTTTAATTTAGCTTGTTGCGATGTGGGGAGCTGGCGGTTTAGGGGTTAATAAATTAAGTACAGCGGCGGCGAAATCGGGAGCGGCAGATTAGGAGTTAATAACTGTAGGCAGATGTCAGCGATGTTGGGGGCAGCAGATTAGGGGTGTTTAGACATAGGGTTTATGTTAGGGTGTTAGGTTTAAACAGTATTTTTATTTCCCTATAGACATCAATGGGGCTGCGTTATGGAACTTTTGTTTCCTCAATCGGCGGTGTTAGTTTGTTTTTTGCCGGCTCTCCCCATTGATGTCTATGGGGAAAGTGTGCACAAGCATGTCTCAACAGCGCTCTGATTGTGTGCGGTATGGAGCTCAACGCAACCATATCGCATGCAAAAGGCGTATGTTTGAAAACTTATAATGACAGCACTATAGGAAATTAAATAATGTAACTTTTGTTGCGTTCGTTAATTTCTCTATAGCGCTCAAAACTCGTAATCTAGCTGATTGTGTTTATTCAGTAAATTGTATTTGCTTATAAAATTTGGTATGATATGTTAACTCAATTTAAAGGGACATGAAACTCAAAAAATATATATTAAATGGTTCAGATAGAGAATGCAATTTCAAACAGCATTCCAATTTATATTCTATATAAATATATATTCTATATTCTATATTCTTCTATTACCTAATTTGCTTAATGCTTTAGATATCCTTTGTTGAAGAAATAGCAATGCCCATGGTTAAGCCAATCACACGAGGCATCTACTGTATGCACAGCCATCAATCAGCAGCAACATAGATTTCCCCAATGATATTGGCTTTTTGCAGACATGTTCCGTCTGTATCTTTATATACACTGTGCTTCCTTTCCATAGGGTAACAGTTTCAACTCCTTGTGCACTTTCAGTCTACTGATATTGGATATACTGTAAATTATTATAATACAAAGTTATCAAGGGGAATAGCCAGAGAATCTAAAAACAATGACTAAAAATTAGAACATAAAAAACAATGGTACCGGTTGGTGTACATAATTAATAAAAAAAATAATATAGATAAATATAATATATTTAAAAATTAAATGAACAGATAATTAATTTATTCCTAATTGGGATTCAATTCAAACTCTAGACAGTCAATTCTTAAAGGGAAACTGAACCCAAATTTTTTCTTTCGTGATTTAGATAGAGTATGCAATTTTAAGCAACTTTCTAATTTACTCCTATTATCAAATTTTCTTCATTCTCTTGGTATCTTTATTTGAAATGCAAGAATGTAAGTTTAGATGCCGGCCCATTGTTGGTGAATAACCTGGGTTATTTCAACAATAGCAAAATGAGATGCACAGACAGCCGGTGGTAAGTTCCAGTTTCTTTTTATTGCAAATAAAAACTCTTTGTCCCAACAAGGGTATAGGATTCACAAGCTGTGCAGCAGTTGGAGATAGCTTCACTTCAGTGACTGATTGCTGACATGTTTCGGCAATTAAGCCGTAATCGTAGCTGGGTTATTCTTGCTGATTGGTGGATAAAATCCACCAATAAAAAAGTGATCCAGAGTTCTAAACCAAAAAATAAGCTTAGATGCCTTCTTTTTCAAATAAAGATAGCAAATGAACAAAGAAAATTGATAATAGAAGTAAATTAGAAAGTTGCTTAAAATTGCATGCTCTATCTGAATCATGAAAGAAAAAAATTGGGTCCAGTGTCCCTTTAAGCAGTGTTACACTACACTAAATTAACGTTTAATAATATGTTTATTCTAAATATACACACATACATACATACACCCATACAAACACACATACACAAACACATACATACACAAACACATACATACACACACATACAACACACACACAAAACGCACACACACACATACACACACAAATACATAAACACACAAACACACAAACACACATGCATACACACACGCGCACACACTCAAACACACACATACACACACAAACACATGCGCACACACACATATACACAAACGCACACACACACATACCTTCAAATAATAAAACAATCTATAGAACATATATGTTTTCAAATATATAGATTAAAATGATGATCTATAGCTATCTTGTTAAAATATGTAAACTTGCACATTATAATATAATGACAAACCAATTCCAGTAATTCATACATACAGCTAATGTAAGTTATATAAAATAAATAACTACAAACAACCGATATGGTAGGATAAGGATAAGGTGAGCATAATTAAAGAGGTAATTCTACTTAATTCCTTACAATATAATTAAAGGGAAATAAAATTATCTTAAAATATTCATTTCATTTGAGACAATTTAATTTAAAAAACGAATATATTAAAAAAAAAAAAAAAAAGATTCAATCTAAGAAAAAGAAGATATCGAAATCTTTATTTAGCCCCTTATGTGTTAGTATATTTAGGTGGAAAATCTACTTAATCTCATTTTTCCCTAAATTATAAAAAATATCTCCCCCATGCCAGTGAGATTTCAATTTCCTAATTCCCACATATTTCAAAATTTATTTTTGTTTTTTATTATAAACTCTAACATTTTCAGATAAAATGTTTCTCAAAACCTTTCTTTATGTTATTATTATGTTCTCAAAACCTAATAGACACCTAGATTACAAGTTTTGCTTTGAGGCTTGTAACGCTGAAAATATGGCATTTTCAGCGTTAAAACAGCACCGCCGCTATTACAAGTGTTGTCGGTATAGGTGTACCGTACACCTTTAAGCCTGTAACACAACGTCAGTCCCGAACACGTAAAAATGAAGTCTTTTCATAGGATTCCCATAGCGCCGGTATTCTGAGTTTTGCGTTCTGGCTAAAAAGTGAGCGTTATAGCCTAAAATTACCAGATCCGTACCGCCATCTAAAGTCAGTAGTTTTGAGTGTTACGCTACAAAGCTGTAACATAAAACTCATAACTAAAGTGTTACAAAGTACACTAAACACCCATAAACTACCTATTAACCCCTAAACCAAGGCCCTCCCGTATCGCAAATCCGCTAATAAATTTATTAACCCCTAATCTGCCACTCCCGACATTGCCGGCACTAAAAAAATGTATTAACCCCTATTCTTCCACTCCCTGACATTGTCGCCTCTATAATAAACTTATTAACCCCTAAACCACCGCCCTCCCGCATCGCAAACACTACTTAAATATTATTAACCCCTAATCTGCCATCCGCCCACACCGCCGCTATAATAAACCTATTAACCCCTAAACCTCAAGCCCCCACAACGAAATATACTAAAATAAACTATTATCCCCTAAACCCGAAAACCCCCCACAACGAAATAAACTAATTTAAACTAGTAACCCCTAAACCTAACGACCCCCTAACTTTGTATTAAAATTACAAAAAAAACCCCCACTAAATTACGAAAAATAACAAGCAAATTATCAAAACTAAAAAAGAATTACACCTAATCTAATAGCCCTATCAAAATAAAAAAGCCCGCCCCCCCAAAATAAAAAAAGCCTAGCTTACAATAAACTACCAATGGCCCTTAAAAGGGTCTTTTGTGGGGCATTGCCCAAAGATATTAGCTCTTTTACCTGTAAAAAAATACAAACACCCCCCCCAACAGTAAAACCCACCACCCAAACAACCCCCCTAAATAAAAAACTATCTAAAATATCCTAAGCTAACCATTGCCCTGAAAACGGCATTTGTATGGGCATTTAGCTCTTTTACATTGCCTAAACCCTAATCTAAAAAAAAAAACACCCAAAAAACCCTTAAAAAACCTAACACTAACCCCAGACGATCCACTTACAGTTGTTGAAGTCCCGCTTGAAGGATCTTCATCCAGCCGACGAAGTCATCATCCATGCAGCAAGAAGTATTCACCCAGACGGCCTCTTCTATCTTCATCCAGCCAGCAAAGTCCTCATCCAGGCAGCAAGAAGTCTTCATCCAGGCGGCCTCTTCGATCTTCATCCAGCCCAGCATGGAGCGGGTCCATCCTGAAGACATCCAGCGCTGAGCATCCTCTTCATACGGTTACCGCCGTACACTGAATCTTCAATGCAAGGGACGCGATTCAAGATGGCTGCTAAAATCCTATTGGCTGTTCAAATCAGCCAATAGGATTTAAGCAGTTCTCATTCTTTTGGCTAATTCGAATTGAAACCCACAGCATTTCTCTCATGATTCAGATTCTATTTTTTAATTTGCTTCTCTTCTCTTGTTATCCTTTGCTGAAAGGCTTATCTAGGTAAGATCAGGAGCAGCAAAGAACCTAGGTTATAGCTGCTGATTGGTGGCTGCATGTTTATATTGATTGTCATTGGCTCACTCATGTGTTCAGTTAGAAACCAGTAGAGCTTTGCTGCTCATTCCTCAAATCATACCAAGAGAATTAAGCAAATTTGATATTAGAAGTAAACTGGAAAGTTGTTTAAAATTGTGTGTTCTACCTAAATCAGGAAAGAAATGTTTTGGGTTTCATGTCCTTTAAGTAAAAGGGACATGAAACCCCAAAAAATGTCTCTCATGATTCAGAAAGAGCGTGCAATTTTAAACAACATTCCAATTTACTTCTACTTTTTAATTTGCTTCCTTCTCTAGTTATCCTTTGCTGAAAGGCTTTGAAAGGATTGGATTAGAATAGTCTTGAATATGAAAGCCACATGAGACAGTTCCCAAGGCTTTTCTTATGGTAAGGAATGCTTCCACCAAATATAATACCACTGATACTGCAGTTTACTGATTAGCCAACTCAGCTATCGCACCAAAATGCACTTCATTTTAGTACATACCTGCAAACTGAAAACAAAACAAGACTGGATCAGAGCACTGCTGTTTCTCTTTTATCATTGTTTTTTGTTTTTTAATTTATTCTAGAAAGAGATCTGTTCATTTTAACATATTGTACAGTGACAGCTTTTGAATCAGATTGTTATACATGAACATTTGATTATTAATTACATTCTTTAGAGCCTTTTTTATTTGTATAAGCAGGAAAAGAGTGGAAAAGCATAATTTTACTTAATAAATACTGGTATATGGCAATATTAAGATCCTAGTTCTCTTTGTAAGTATACACCAAAAGCAACAACAGGACTTGTTGATAACACCCTAACTATGCTATGTTGATAACGTATGGTTAATAATGGCGACTAGGTGTGGTACATTAGTGTGATAGGAATAATCTTTCTATTGCTAGTGCAAATATAAAATATAATACAGCATGTGTTTTATGGGAGTTTGTTATAGCAATATGAAATGTTTCCCTGATATCCGGTAACCATAGCATGAAATATTAATTGTTGTTAGTAGCAGTAATCTAGTTTATTTCAATTTATGGTAAAATGAATTTTATTGGTATTATTTCACAGCTCATTATACAGCATTTTTGCAACATACAATCACCTAGATTACAAGTTTTGCGTTACATTGCGGTACAGCTTTAACACTGAAAAATTGGCCATTATGCTGGAATGGCCAGGAACGCATATTACAAGTCGTGTTGGTATAGCTGTAACGCAAGCATTTTAGTCTGCAACGCAACGTCCATTCCGCACTCAAAAAATTATGTTTGTGTGTGTGATTTTCATAGCGCCGGTATTACAGGTTGTGCGTTAAGGCTAAAATGCTTGCGTTACAGCCTATACTGACACGAGCCATACCGCCACCTGAGAGCAGTAGTTATGGATTTTGTGTAACAAAAATGATTCACAAAACTCATACCTAATCTGTTACAAAATACACTAACACCCATAAACTACCTATTAACCCCTAAACCGCCACCCTACCGCATCGCAAACACTATATTAAACCTATTAACCCCTAATCTGCTGCCCACCCACATTGTGACTATTAAATAAAGATATTAACCCCTAATCTGCCACCAACCCATATCACCAACACTATTTAAATATATTAACCCCTAAACTGCCGCTCCCCAACATCGTCAACACTAATAAAAGTTATTAACCCCTAATCTGCCACTCCCTGGCATCGCCGACACCTAAATTAACCTATTAACCCCTAAACCGCCGGCCCCCCACATCGTAACTAAATAAACTAAACCTATTAACCTCTAGACCACCGCCCCCTCCACACCGCAAAACACTAAATTAAACTATTAACCTCTAAACCTATCACCCCCATAACTTAAAATTACAATATAACTATATTTAAAAAAATAAAAGCTTACCTGTGAAATAAAAATATACCTAACATTAAATTATAAATTAACATAACATAACTATTCTAATAAAATAAAAAAATACTACCAATTAGAAACCTAAATTACAAATTTAAAAAACCTAACACTACGAAAAAAATTAAAAAATCTAAAATTACAAAAAATAATAAACACTAAATTACGATAAATAAAAAACACTAAGCTTACAAAAAAATAATAAACAAAATTATCAAACATAAAAACAATTACACCTAGCTCTAAAAAGTCCTAAACTGCCCATTGCCCCTAAAGGGGCATTTGTATGGGCTTACCCTTAAAAGGGCATTCAGATCTTTTTCACTGCCCTTAAAAGGGCATTCAGCTCTTTTACAAGTGCCCCTCCCTAATCTAAAAAAAAAAAAACTGCCAATGTTTTTTTTTACACTAACCCCATAAATTGGAGTCACTTATTCCCAAAGGGATGAATAGGGAAATTGATTTGAGTGTATTTTTATGAGGCTGTTTTTAAGGTTAAACTGTAAGAGCAAATAACAAAGTGATAAGTTACACATTGCCTTTGATGTAATCTGCATATGAGAACTGCCTTCTCCAACTCAGTATTATTGAGTTTTAAATTGTAAAAAATTCTCTTTGAGAAAAAAAGTTTTTTAAAATTATGTTTGTAATTTTTACAAGTGTGGGCCACCAGGTGTCAGTGTTTAGAAATAAAGAGTAGTAGGATATACCTGAAGGTGTTAATCAAGGAGGTGGGGCCACACCTGGCTATAGATACTCACATTATATGAACATGAATAAGGGTGCATAACCCGAAACGTCGTTCTGTTTCTATGCTTTCTTATCCCTGTATTATGGAATAAAAGAAGAATTTGAATATTACAAGTGGTGCTGCTGTGATTTTCTACATTTGACATTATGTATTGGTGTTTGGCAGTTTACACCTCACAGCTTTTTGCACACTTTGGGGACTTTGATGCTTGATACATACTCCTTTTGTTGGTTGCTGTTTCCCATAAAATCTACTCATGGTACATGAAGTCCGGAAATCCACCTTCATCCAGGCAGCGAGAAGTCTTCATCGAGGAGGCAACACCTTCATCCATCTTGGGAACGTCTTCTATCTTCATCCCGGCAACGTGGAGCAGAGCTATCCTGGAAGACAACCTGCGCGGAGCGTCCTCTTCATACGGTCACCGCCGTACACTGAAGTTGAATGCAAGGTAGCCGTTTCTATTGGCTGATTTGATTCTTCAAATTAAAATCAGTCAATAGGATAAGAGCTTCTTAAAACTTGTTCAAAACAGCCAAAAGGATGAGAGCTACTGAAATCCTATTGGCTGATTTGAACAGCCAATAGGATTTCAGTAGCTCTCATCCTATTGGACTTCAGGAACCATGAGTAGATATTCTGGGGTTTGTGTTAGGTTTTTTTGGGGGGTTTATGGGTGGGGGTTTTTTTATATTAGGGATGGGCACTTGTAAAAGAGCTGAATGCCCTTTTAAGGGCAGTGAAAAAGAGCTAAATGTCCTTTTAAGAGCAATGCCCATACAAATGCCCCTTTAGTTTAGGATTTTTTTAGAGTTAGGTTTTTTTATTCTGGGGGGTTGGTTGGGTGGTGGGTTTTACTTTTGGGGGGACTTCGTATTTTTTTTACAGGTAAAAGAGCTATTTAACTTAGGGCAATGCCCTACAAAAGCCCATTTTAAGGGCTATTGGTAGTTTATTGTAGTATAGGGGCTGCTTTTATTTTGGGGGGCTTTTTTATTTTTATAGGGCTATTAGATTAGGTGTAATTCTTTTTATTTTTTATCATTTTGTTTATTATTATTTTATAAGATTAGCGTTATTTATTTTTCGTAATTTAGTGTTTATTCATTTTTGTCATTTTAGATTTTTTTATTTTTTTTCGTAGTGTTAGGTTTTTTATTAGAATAGTTATGTAAGGTTAATTTATAGTTTAATGTTAGGTTTATTTTTATTTCACAGGTAAGTTTTCATTTATTTTAAGATAGTTTTAATTTTAATTTAAAGTTAGGGGGGTGTTAGGTTTAGGGGTTAACAGTTTAATTTAGTGTTTTGCAATGTGGGGGCTGGCGGTTTAGGGGTTAATAGGTTTATTTAGTAGTGGCGATGTGGGGGGCCAGAAGTTTAGGGGTTAATAGGTTTATTTAGTAACGGCGATATGGGGGGCCGGAGGTTTAGGGGTTAATAGGTTTATTTAGTAGCAGCGATGTGGGGGGCCAGAGGTTTAAGGATTAATAGGTTTATTTAGTAGCGGCGATATGGGAGGCCGGAGGTTTAGGGGTTAATAGGTTTATTTGATTGCAGCAATATGGGAGGCCGGAGGTTTAGGGGTTAATAGGTTTTTTTAGTAGCAGCGATATGGGAGGCCGGAGGTTTAGGGGTTAATCATTTTATTTAGGTGTCGGCAATGTCGGGGGTGGCAGATTAGGGGTGTTTAGACTTGGGTTTATGTTAGGGTGTAACTTTTTTTTCCCCATTAGGCATCAATGGGGTTGCGTTACGGAGATTTTTCATTCTGCACTTAAGGTTTTTTTCTAACACTTTCTCCCCATTGATGTCTATGGGGGAAAGCGTGCATGAGCTTGTCAAATCAGCCCTTGGCTTGTGTGTGGTATGGAGCTTAACGTCACCATATCGCACGCACAAGGAGGCTTTTCAGTAACTCGTAATGGCAGCACTATGGAGAGTAAAATAATGCAACTTTTTTGGCGTTAGTTTCGCACCCTGTTTAGCACAAAACTCGTAATCTAGGTGATAATGTTTTACATATCTTTATACTTTCAGAAAGAGTCCCGACATGCTCTTGAGGATTGTGGGCTGTTAACTTAAAGCTCAATATAAAGCTGTTAGAGGTTTCAGGTGTCCAATTGTAATTCATCCATGTGGTAAAAGTATCATGGACCTCAGTCAAAGTCTTTGTGCGAAACCTCTGTAACCTCATTATAAACCAAACAAAAGGAAGAGAAGGAGAAGAAAAAAGGACTTTCTCCCCCCTTCCTAAACAATAAATATAAAAATAAAAGTGTAAACTTGTCTCATGTATAATTCTTCCTACAAATCTACCATAATCTGCACCTTGTAGATAGTTTTTCTAGTGGAGAGAGACCTGTGATATGTGGGTGTTATATAACTGGCAAATGATCCAGGGGTATGGAGCCTCTGTCCCTATCGAGTTGATTGTATCGGGGTTGTGGGGGGATGCCTAAATCTGATCATTATCCAGTAAAACCATACTTTGTGAAACTGGGTGGTGGAGCTCTGGATCCAAGCTGTATATTCAGACATAGAGGCCTATTTATCAAGCCGTCAGGGCTGCAAAAGTAGAAATTTGTGATGTAACATATGATCCGCCGGTCTCAGTCTGACACAGATCGATGCTTACGTCACTACAGATGTTCTGAATGCAAATTCGGCACTATCTGACTACTTTTGCTAGTTAACAAATATCTAACAGGTACGCTCACCACTGTTCCGGCCCAGCGTACCTGGTTTTCAATCCACCGCCCTAAAGGCGGCAGGATGCCGTAGGAATCAATAGGAGTCTGAAAGAAGCGAAAGCTTATGTTCACTGCTGCCCGATATCCTATTGATTCCTATGGGAGAATAAAAGTTATGTTTACACCTAACACCCTAACAAATACCCCGAGTCTAAACACCCCTAATCTGCTGCCCCCGACATCGCCACCACCTACATTATACTTATTAACCCCTAATCTGCCACCCCTACACCCCCGCCACCTACATTATACTAATTAACCCCTAATCTGCTGTCCCGACACAGCAGCAACCTACATTATATTTATTAACCCCTATTCTGCCGTCCCAACACCGCCGACACCTAAATAAAAGTTATTAACCCCTAATTTGCCACTCCCGACACCGCCAACACCTACATAAAGTTATTAACCCCTATCCCGCCGCACCCGGAGCCCACCATAACTAAATAAATGTATTAACCCCTAAATCCCTGGCCTCCCACATCACTACCACTTACTAAACCTATTAACCCCTAAACCACCAGCCCCCCACATCGCCATAAAATAAATTAACCTATTAACCCCTAAACCTAACAACCCGCTAACTTTATATGAAATATTACCTCATCCCTATCTTATAATAAATTTAAACTTACCTTTAAAATTAAATTAAACTATATTAAACTATTAATTAACCTACCCTAACTATTATACTAAAATTACATTAAACCATATTAAACTATTAATTAACCTACCCTAACTATTATACTAAAATTACATTAAACTATATTAAACTATCAATTAATCTACCCTAACTGTTAGACTAAATTACATTAAACTACAAATTAAATTAACTATATTATATATTTAAAAACCTAACCCTACTCAAATAATTTAAATCTACATTAAAAAATTACAAAAAACTAACTAAGTTACAAAAAACAAACAAACACTAAGTTACAAAAAAAATAAACACAAACACCTAGATTGCAAGTTTTGCGTTAGAGGCTATGCAGTGCTAACGAGCAGTTTTGTCTCATCGCTCACTTACCTGCAGCACTGGTATTACCGGTTTTTACAAACCCGTCGTTAAAAGGCAAGAAGTGAGCGTTGAGCAAAATTTTGCTCATTACCGCACTCCAATATCAGTGCTGCTTAAGTCAGCGGTGAGCTGGTCGTACGTGCTCGTGTACGATTTCCCCATAGGAATCAACAGGGAGAGCCGGCTGAGAAAAAGTCTAACACCTGCAAAAAAGCAGCGTTAAACTCCTTAACACAGCCCCATTGTTTCCTATGGGGAAACAAAAGTTATGTCTACACCTAACACCGTAACATGAACCCCGAGTCTAAACACCCCTAATCTTACACTTATTAACCCCTAATCTGCCACCCATGATATCGCCGACACCTACATTATTCTTATTTACCCCTAATCTGCCGCTCCGGACACCGCTGCCACCTACATTATATTTATTAACCCCTAATCTGCTGCCCCCAATGTCGCCGCCACCTACCTACACTTATTAACCCCTAATCTGCCGCACCAAACGTCGCCGCCACTATATTAAAATTATTAACCCCTAAATCTAAATCTAACCTTAACTCCCCCTAACTTAAATATAATTTAAATAAGTCTAAATAAAATTACTATCATTAACTAAATTATTCCTATTTAAAACTAAATACTTACCTATAAAATAAACCCTAAACTAGCTACAATATAACTAATAGTTACATTGTATCTATCTTAGGGTTTATTTATTTTTTACAGGCAAGTTATTTAATAGCTACCTAGCTTGCAAAAGAGCTAACTGCCCTTTTAAGGGCAATGCCCATCCAAAGGCCCTTTTCAGGGCAATGGGGAGCTTAGGTTTTTTTAGTTAGTATTTTATTTGGGGGGTTGGTTGTGTGGGGGGTGGGTTTTACTGTTGGGGGGGTTGTTTGTATTTTTTTTTCAGGTAAGAGCTGATTACTTTGGGGCAATGCCCTGCAAAAGGCCCTTTTAAGGGCTATTGATAGTTTAGTTTAGGCTAGGGTTTTTTTTTTATTTTGGGGGGCGCTTTTTTTTATTTTGATAGGGCTATTAGATTAGGTGTAATTAGTTTAAATATCTTATAATTTGTTTATTATTTTCTGTAATTTAGTGTTTGTTTTGTGCTTTAGCTAATTTAATTTAAAGGGACAGTCTAGGCCAAAATAAACTTTCATGATTCAGATAGAGCATGTCATTTTAAACAATTTTCCAATTTACTTTTATCACCAATTTTACTTTGCTCTCTTAGTATTCTTATTTGAAAGCTTAACCTAGGAGGTTCATATGCTAATTTCTTAGACCTTGAAGGCCACCTCTTTTCAGAATGCATTTTATCAGTTTTTCACCACTAGAGGGTGTTAGTTCACATATTTCATATAGATAACACTGTGCTCGTGCACGTGAAGTTATCTGGGATCAGACACTGATTGGCTAGACTGCAAGTCTGTCAAAAGAAATGAAATAAAGGGACAGTTTGCAGAGGCTTAGATACAAGATAATCACAGAGGTTAAAAGTATATTATTATAACTGTTTTGGTTATGCAAAACTGGGGAATGGGTAATAAAGGGATTATCTATCTTTTAAAACAATAACAATTCTGGTGTAGACTGTCCCTTTAATTGATTTAATTGTTGTTAATTTAGTTAATTTATTGAATTATAGTGTAGTGTTAGGTGTTAGTGTAACTTAGGTTAGGTTTTATTTTACAGGTAATTTTGTATTTATTTTAGCTATGTAGTTATTATATAGTTAATAACTATTTAATAACTATTCTACCTAGTTAAAATAAATACAAACTTGCCTGTAAAATAAAAATAAACCCTAAGCTAGATAAAATGTAACTATTAGTTATATTGTAGCTAGCTTAGGGTTTATTTTATAGGTAAGTATTTAGTTTTAAATATGAATAATTTAGTTAATGATAGGAATTTTATTTAGACTTATTTAAATTGTATTTAAAGGGACAGTCTAGGCTAAAATAAACTTTCATGATTCAGATAGATCATGTAATTTTAAATAATTTTCCAATTTACTTTTATCACCAATTTTTCTTTGTTCTCTTGGTATTCTTAGTTGAAAGCTTAACCTAGGAGGTTCATATGCTAATTTCTTAGACCTTGAAGGCCACCTCTTTTCAGAATGCATTTTAACAGTTTTTCGCCACTAGAGGGTGTTAGTTCACGTATTTCATATAGATAACACGGTGCTCGTGCACGTGAAGTTATCTGGGCTGATTGGCTAGACTGCAAGTCTGTCAAAATAACTGAAATAAAGGGGCAGTTTGCAGAGGCTTAGATACAAGATAATTACAGAGGTTAAAAGTATATTATTATAACTGTGCTGGTTATGCAAAACTGGGGAATGGGTAATAAAGGGATTGTCTATCTTTTAAAACAATAAAAATTCTGGTGTAAACTGTCCCTTTAAGTTAGGTGGTGTTAGGGTTAGGGTTAGATTTAGGGGTTAATAAATTTAATATAGTGGTGGTGACGTTGGGGGCGGTAGATTAGGGGTTAATAATATTTAACTAATGTTTGCAAGGCGGGAGTGCAGCGGTTTAGGGGTTAATATGTTTATTATAGTGGCGGCAACGTTGGGGGCGGCAGATTAGGGGTTAATAAGTGTAGGTAGGTGGCGGTGACATTGGGGGCGGCAGATTAGGGGGTAATAAATATAATGTAGGTGGCGGCGATGTTGGGGGCAGCAGATTAGGGGTTCAAAAATATAATGTAGGTGGCGGCGGTGTCCGGAGCGACAGATTAGGGGTTAAAAATGTTATTATAGTGTTTGCGATATGGGAAGGCCTCGGTTTAGGGGTTAGCAGGCAGTTTATGGGTGTTAGTGTACTTTTTAGCACTTTAGTTATGAGTTTTATGCTATGGCGTTGTACCATAAAACTCATAACTACTGACTTTTAAATGCGTTAGGACTCTTGACAGGGTAGGGTGTACTGCTCACTTTTTGGCCTCCCAGGACAGACTCGTAATACCGGCGCTATAGAAGTCCCATAGAAAAAAGACTTTACAAAGTTTACATAAGTCGTTTTGCTGTAAGGCCAAAGAAGTGTGGGGTGCCCCTAAGACTCGTAATAGCAGCGGGTGTAAAAAAGCAGCGTTAGTACATCTTAACGCTGCTTTTTCAGCCTAACGTACAACTCGTTATCTAGCCGTTAGTTACACAAAATAAAAAAGAATTATCAAAGATTTAAACTAATTACACCTAATCTAAGGGCCCTATGAAAATAACAAAGCCCCCCCCCCAAATAAAAAAAACCCCTAGCCTACAATAAACTACCAACGGAGCATCCTCTTCTTACTATGTCTTCTTCCTGAATGAAGGTTCCTTTAAATTACGTCATCCAAGATGGCGTCCCTTAGATTCCGATTGGCTGATAGAATTCTATCAGCCAATCAGAATTAAGTTTGAAAAAATCCTATTGGCTGTTGCAATCAGACAATAGGATTGAGCTTTCATCCTATTGGCTGATCCAATCAGCCAATAGGATTGAGCTTGCATTCTATTGGCTGATTTTATTCTATCAGCCAATCGGAATCTAAGGGACTCCTTGGATGACGTCATTTAAAGGAACCTTCATTCAGAAAGAAGATGTCGTAAGAAGAGGATGCTCCACGTCAGATGTCTGGAAGATGGAGCCGATCCACGCCGGATGGATGAAGATAGAAGATGCCGTCTGGGTGAAGACTTCTGCGGGCTTGGATGAAGACTTCAGCCGCTTTGATGAACACTTCTGCCGGCTTCGATGAGGACTTCTCCCGGCTTCATTGAGGATGGATGTCGGATCTTCAAAACTGTAAGTGAATCTTCAGGGGTTAGTGTTAGGATTTTTTAAGGGTGTATTGGGTGGGTTTTATTTTTAGATTAGGGTTTGGGCTGCAAAAGAGCTAAATGCCCTTTTAAGGGCAATGCCCATACAAATGCCCTTTTAAGGGCAATGGGGAGCTTAGGTTTTTTTAGTTAGGCTTTTATTTAGGGGGTTGGTTGTGTGGGTGGTGGGTTTTACTGTTGGGGGTGTTTGTATTTTTTTTACAGGTAAAAGAGCTGATTTCTTTGGGGCAATGCCCCTCAAAAGGACCTTTTAAGGGCTATTTGTTGTTTATTAGACAAGGGAGGAGCAGTTGATGTAGCATATCAAGATTTCAGCAAAGCATTTGACACCGTCCCACACAATAAACTTATTCACAAACTATATCTCCTTGGTCTAGATTCAAAAATTGTGAACTGGGTGGAATGCTGGCTTAAGGACAGAAAACAAAGTGTCTTAGTAAATGGAGTTCATTCAGCAGAGGGGGCTGTTACTAGTGGTGTTCCTCAAGGGTTAGTTCTGGGGCCTGTTTTGTTTAACATATTTATCTGCGATATCAGAAAAGGGCTACAGGGGAAAGTATGTCTCTTTGCAGATGATACAAAAATTTGCAACAGAGTGGATGTTCCAGGGGGGGTAGACAAAATGAGAAGTGATATACAACAATTGGAGGATTGGACAAACGACTGGGATCTAAAGTTTAACACAGCAAAGTGTAAAATAATGCATTTAGGGAAGAAAAATCCAAATGTTAATTACAGACTCAATGACACTTTACTGACTGTTACAGACGAGGAACAGGACTTGGGAATTATTATTTCAGATGATTTAAAACTTAGTAAACAATGTAGTAATGCAGCGAGTAAGGCTAGCAGAATGCTTGGATGTATTGGTAGAGGTATTTGCAGCAGAAATAGTAAGGTTCTTATGCCACTTTATAGATCATTAGTTAGGCCTCATCTTGAGTATTGTGTGCAGTTCTGGAGGCCATATCTTCAGATGGATATTAACAAACTTGAATCTGTGCAAAGGAGGGCTACCAAAATGGTACATGGTCTAAAAAATAAAACTTACCAGGATAGGCTCAATGACCTAAATATGTATAGCTTAGAGGAGAGAGGGGAAAGAGGTGATATGATAGCAACTTTCAAGTACATTAAAGGGTTTAGTAAAACTGAGGCTGTGGGTATTTTACATAAAATGGAAAATTCAAGAACAAGGGGTCATGAGCTCAAGCTAAAGGGTAGTAGATTCAGGAGTAATTTGAGGAAGCACTTCTTTACAGAAAGAGTGATTGATTTATGGAATAAACTTCCTCAAGAGGTAGTAGCAACAAACACTGTGGGGGACTTTAAAAATCCATGGGACAAGCATAGGGCTATCCTACGAACTAGATACGTTTATACTGTTAGGTAAGGTCGGGCAGACTTGCTGGGCCTATGGCTCTTATCTGCCGTCAATATCTATGTTTCTATGTTTCTATGTTTATTGTAGGTTAGGGTTTTTTATTTTGGGGGGCTTTTTTATTTTCATAGGGCCCTTAGATTAGGTGTAATTAGTTTAAATCTTTGATATTTGTTTTTAATTTTGTGTAACTTAGTGTTTGTTATTTTTTGTAACCTAGTAATTTTTTAGCGTAGATTTAAATTATTTGAGTAAGGTTAGGTTTTTAATATAATCAGGGCCGGCTCATCCATGGGACCAAGTGGGTCCAATGGACCCAGGCGGCACTTTACGGGGGCCGGCACTTCTGTGAGATCCAGACCACTCACCCTAATATACTCTGTATCCTCTTGTTGAGGAAGCACTCACAGCATGTTACAGCAGCAGTGGCATGACAGCAGCTCTTGATTGATTACTGACCACATCATCATGCTACACCTGCCTCCTGCCAGGCCAGCTGCACATAGTTATAGGGTCTGTCAGTAGTGACACAACTAGCACAATGTGGGCTGTGTTTTTACTGTGAGCAGGGTCGAGTGCCCCCTGGAAAAATAGTCCCTCACTAACTGAAGAAGAAATATTTTTGATGCTGCTTTCCTCCCGAGTCCCGTCCCTGCACAGCAAAGTTCCACATCAGGCTGCTCACAGACTCACAGCATCTCCTATGTGCCCCTATCCTGTGTACCCTTGTAGATCCTATGTAACCCTGTCTTTGGTGCGATATCTGTCTCCCTGTCCTCAACTTTTTTGCAGGGCCAAGCCAGCAGTTCATGGGCTGCCAGGATATTACTTCTTTCAGTAATGAGGAAAGCTTTGAGCACTTGGGGCAGGAGCAGTTCCACTACTCACACCAGCCCCCTTAGCCACACCAGCTTTTCGTGATTACGGCACCGTGTGCACATGGGCATGGGCACCCAAGAGGAGCTGAACCCAGAGAGGCCGACATGTCTTAATGGTCTGGTGTGGAGAGCGGAGCTGTGGTAGAAGTGCGGAACTTGTGTGTCACATGATCATGGAGGGCCCACCAGCTGAATAGTGCCACACAGATCCTATACTGTATATTTGTGTTCCCTCAGTCATACAGACCCCATTTCTTTCCCTCAGTCTCACAGTCAGACCCTACACATCTGTGAATTGCCCCCTCAGTCTCACAAATCCTATGTTGTACCCTACACTGAACTTTAGGGATCCTACACTTTGTGTCCCCTCAGTCACACAGACCCCCATATTGCCCCCTTTGACTCGCAAACCCTATAGTGTCACCTCAGTCACACAGACCCTACACTGTGTATTGTTCCTTCAGTTAAACAGACCCTACTCTGCACTGTCACCTCAGCCACTGATGCCCCCACATTGTGGTGTCCCCTCAATAATACAGATCCTACAATTTGTATATGTGTCTCCTTAGTAACACAGGCCCCATATTGTCCCCTCAGTCACACAGATGCTACACTTTGTATATGTGTCCCCTTATTGCCTCCCTGGTCTCACAAACCCTATATTGTCCCCTTAGTTTGATAGACCCCTACATTGTGTATTGTGTATTGTGTATTGTGTATTGTGTATACAGACCCAACACTGCACTGCCGTACTAGGGGGAGTACATGGGGCTGTGGGCCAATGACTGATGGAAAAGGAATTTTGTTACAATATTTATGGTTATTACTGGTAAAATACTTCCTGGTATTCTGGTGGGAAAGAGCCTGGTGGGATTAGTGAAATTTCTCCTGGGGTCAGTTTTGGTCAGATCTGGCTAATGGATGGGGTGATAATTTATAACACTTTGTTTCATCACAAGCTATAAGACACTGTTTATTATGATAATGTGAGATTATGCAGATGGATTTAATTGGCTGCACAATTGAGGAGAGTTTTTTAAGCACTACTAACAGTTTAATTGCAAACAGCTAACCTAAGATTTAAATAATAGAACTTTTCAGGATTATATTTGTAATTTTACTTGAGGGCGAGGTTTGTGGGGGGCGGGGTTTTGTGGGGGTGGTGGGGGGCGTCATTCTTGGACCCAGGCAGCACAATGTCTTGAGCCGGCCCTGTATATAATATAGTTAATTTAATTTGTAGTTTAATGTAATTTAGTCTAATAGTTAGGGTAGATTAATTATTAGTTTAATATAGTTTAATTTAATTTTAGTATAACAGTTAGGGTGGGTTAATTAATAGTTTAATATAGTTTAATTTAATTTTAGTATAACAGTTAGGGTAGGTTAATTATTAATTTAATATATATATATATATTTCATAAAGAAGTTAGCGGGTTGTTAGGTTTAGGGGTTAATAGGTTAATTTAGTTTATGGCGATATGGGGGGCTGGCGGTTTAGGGATTAATAACTTTATTTAGTTGCGGTGGGCTCCGTGAGTGGCGGGATAGGGGTTAATAACATAATGTAGGTGGCGGTGGTGTAGGGGACGGCACATTAGGGTTAAGAACATAATGTAGGTGGTGGCGGGAGCAGCGGGATAGGGGTTAATAAGTTTATTAGAGTTGCGGTGGGCTCCGGGAGTAGCAGGATAGGGGTTAATAACTTTATTTAGTTGTGGTGGGGTCTGGGAGTGGCGGGATAGGGGTTAAATAGTTTAATATAGTGGCGGTGTTTAGTGACAGTATACAAATAAAGCTGTGAAAAAGCCAAAGAGCAGCGAGATCGATGACTGTCAGTTAACAACAGTCCGCTGCTCATCACCCCGTACTTTGTGCACAACTGTTTGACAGCTTTTTGTTAAATATGGAGAACGTATTCAGGTCCGCGGCAGCGATGTTAGGCGATGTCAGCACAGTTGACGGCTTGATAAGTAGGCCTATTTGTGTATGTATAACTAATTTTTTCTATGATTTCATCCCAAGTAGGAGCCCCCAATTTCCAATGTCTCGCTATACAAATTCTAGTGGCAGTACAAATGATTCTAATGAATGAGTTTATAGCTGAGTTAAAGGATTTAAAGTGCTAATGTAGCAGAGCTTGGGACTTTGTTAGAATAATGTGTTTGTCTAATAATTCACTCAGGAGCCTCGACACCCTGGACCAGACGTGCTGTACTTTGGGACATTCCCACCACATATGTATAAAGCTTCCTAAAGTAGGGCACCCCCTATAGCAGTTGCTGCTGAATTTTAAGGAAAAGTGTGAGGTTTTTGCCGTGGTTAAGTACCACCAAAACGTGGTTTTTATACAATTTTCCCTAAAGTCTGCACTGAGGAGATTTGTGCTTGAGTACTGGAAAATGTGAAAATGTGATCCCATTACTTTTTCGTATAGCATGTACCTAAGTCTTTTTCTCATTTCTCACACACTTTAAATTTGATAGGGAATTTGGCTTTTTGAATGGCTAAGTATAACTGAGAAATTGTCTTTTTCCCTCTCCCAGGAGCGCTGCAAATGGGTTCTAAAGCCGTATATTTATAAAGGGGGGAAGGCAGTAGGTCCTAGTTATTGCTGAAGACACTTGGAGGTAAAGGAACGAATGAAGCTTCTGTGGGACTATCTTATCTTGTATTTGGGTATATGAAATTATCTTCCCTTTGTCTATGAGATCAGCCACCCTGTATAACCCTTTATTTTCCCATTTGTCTAGTTTTGAATGAAGTTCATGGGGGAGAAGAGCCTTCAGTGGTTTAATCAGACTGGTGTGTGGGTTCAGTTGAAGGGAGTCAGTCAAGGATGTCCATAAATTTAATGTGTCTTTGAGTATGGTGGAAGTCTTATCTGTGTCATATGGTGTGAATTTGTTCCGCCATAATATATCTGCTGATTGGTTATATCCACCAATGTCAGCTTCTGTTTTGGTCCAAACCATCGGGCTAGATTACGAGTCTTGCGTTATGAGTAAAAAAGCAGCGTTAAGCCTCATAATGCTGCTTTTTTACTACCGCTGCTATTATGAGTCTTGTAAGTACAGCTGTCCCGCACACTTTTTTTTGCCTTACCGCAAATCAACTTACGCAAATTGCGTATAGTCTTTTTTCTATGGGACTTCCATAGCACCGGTATTACAAGCTTGTCCTGGGAGGCCAAAAAGTGAGTGGTACAGCCTACCCCGTCAAGATTTGTAATGCATTCTAAAGTCAGTAGTTATGAGTTTTACACTACAACGCTGTAGCATAAAACCCATAACTAAAGTGCTAAAAAGTACACTGAAACCCATAAACTACCTATTAACCCCTAAACCGAAGCCCTCCCTCATCGCAAACACTAAAATAAAATTATTAACCCCTAATCTGCCGCTCCGGACATCGCTGCCACTAGAATAAACATATTAACCCCTAAACCGCAGCACTCTCGCCTTGCAAACATCAGTTAAATATTATTAAAGGGACAGTAAACACCAGAATTGTTGTTGTTTAAAAAGGTAGATAATCCCTTTATTACCCATTCCCCAATTTTGCATAACCAACACAGTTATAATAATATACTTTTTACTCTGTGATTACCTTGTATCTAAGCCTTTGCAAACTGCCTCCTTATTTCAGTTCTTTTGACAGACATGCATTTGTAGCCAATCAGTGCTTGCTCTTAGGAGCTTCACATGCCAGAGCTCAATGTTATCTATATGAAACACATGAACTAAAGCCCTCTAGTGGTGAAAAACTGTCAAAATGCTTTCCGATTAGAGGCAGTCTTCAAGGTCTAAGAAATTAGCACATGAACCTCCTAGATTTAGCTTTCAACTAAGAATACCAAGAGAACAAAGCAAAATTGGTAATAAAAGTAAATTGGAAAGTTGTTTAAAATTACATGCCCTATTTAAATCATGAAAGTTTTTTGTGACTTTACTGTCCCTTTAACTCTAATCTGCTGTCCCTAATATCGCCGCCACCTACCTACATTTATTAACCCCTAATCTGCCACCCCCAACGTTGCCGCCACTATATTACATTTATTACAACCTAAATCTAAGTCTAACCCTAACCCTAACACCCCCTAACTTAAATATAATTCAAATAAATATAAATAAAAATTACTATCATTACCTAAATAATTCCTATTTAAAACTAAATACTTATCTATAAAATAAACCCTAACGGCTAGATTTAGAGTTTTGTCGGTAACGACCCGCGTAGCTAACGCTGGCTTTTTTCTGGCCGCACCTTTTAAATAACTCTGGTATTGAGAGTCCACAGAATGGCTGCGTTAGGCTCCAAAAAAGGAGCGTACAGCATATTTAATATTTGCAACTTCAACTCTCGATACCAGAGTTGCTTACGGACGCGGCCAGCTTCAAAAACGTGCTCGTGCACGATTCCCCCATAGGAAACAATGGGGCTGTTTGAGCTGAAAAAAAAAAGCAGCGTTCAGCTCCTAACGCAGCCCCATTGTTTGCTATGGGGAAACACTTCCTATGTCTGCACCTAACACTCTAACATGTACCCCGAGTCTAAACACCCCTAACCTTACACTTATTAACCCCTAATCTGCTGCCCCCGCTATCGCTGACCCCTGCATATTATTATTAACCCCTAATCTGCCGCTCCGTAAACCGCCACTACTTACATTATCCCTATGTACCCCTAATCTGCTGCCCTAACATCGCCGACCCCTATATTATATTTATTAACCCCTAATCTGCCCCCCACAACGTCGCCTCCACCTGCCTACACTTATTAACCCCTAATCTGCCGCCCCCGCTATCGCTGACCCCTGCATATTATTATTAACCCCTAATCTGCCGCTCCGTAATCCACCGCTACTTACATTATCCCTATGTACCGCTAATCTGCTGCCCTAACATCGCCGACCCCTATATTATATTTATTAACCCCTAATCTGCCCCCCACAACGTCGCCCCCACCTGCCTACACTTATTAACCCCTAATCTGACGAGCGGACTGCTTCGCTATTATAATAAAGTTATTAACCCCTAATCCGCCTCACTAACCCTATAATAAATAGTATTAACCCCTAATCTGCCCTCCCTAACATCGCCGACACCTAACTTCAAACATTAACCCCTAATCTGCCGACTGGAGCTCACCGCTATTCTAATAAATGTATTAACCCCTAAAGCTAAGTCTAACCTTAACACTAACACCCCCCTAAGTTAAATATAATTTAAATCTAACGAAATTAATTAACTCTTATCAAATAAATTATTCCTATTTAAAGCTAAATACTTACCTGTAAAATAAATCCTAATATAGCTACAATATAAATTATAATTATATTATAGCTATTTTAGGATTTATATTTATTTTACAGGTAACTTTGTATTTATTTTAACCAGGTAAAATAGCTATTAAATAGTTAAGAACTATTTAATAGCTAAAATAGTTAAAATAATTACAAAATTACCTGTAAAATAAATCTTTACCTAAGTTACAATTAAACCTAACACTACACTATCAATAAATGAATTAAATACAATACCTACAATTATCTACAATTAAACCTAACACTACACTATCAATAAATGAATTAAATACAATATCTACAAATAAATACAATTAAATAAACTAACTAAAGTACAAAAAATAAAAAAGAACTAAGTTACAAAAAATAAAAAAATATTTACAAACATCAGAAAAATATTACAACAATTTTAAACTAATTACACCTACTCTAAGCCCCCTAATAAAATAACAAAGACCCCCAAAATAAAAAAATGCCCTACCCTATTCTAAATTACTAAAGTTCAAAGCTCTTTTACCTTACCAGCCCTGAACAGGGCCCTTTGCGGGGCATGCCCCAAAGAATTCAGCTCTTTTGCCTGTAAAAAAAACCATACAATACCCCCCCCACATTACAACCCACCACCCACATACCCCTAATCTAACCCAAACCCCCCTTAAATAAACCTAACACTAAGCCTCTGAAGATCTTCCTACCTTGTCTTCACCATGCCAGGTATCACCGATCGTTCCAGGCTCCGAAATCTTCATCTAAGCCCAAGCGGGGGCTAGACATCCATCATCCGACGGCTGAAGAAGTCCAGAAGAGGCTCCAAAGTCTTCATCCTATCCGGAAAGAAGAGTAGATCCGGACCGGCAACCATCTTCTTCCAAGCGGCATCTTCTATCTTTATCAGATGAGGACCGGCTCCATCTTGAAGACCTCCACCGCGGACCCATCTTCTTCCGGCGACGTCCAACTGAAGAATGACGGTTCCTTTAAGGGACGTCATCCAAGATGGCGTCCCTCGAATTCCGATTGGCTGATAGGATTCTATCAGCCAATCGGAATTAAGGTAGGAAAATTCTGATTGGCTGATGGAATCAGCCAATCAGAATCAAGTTCAATCCGATTGGCTGATCCAATCAGCCAATCAGATTGAGCTCACATTCTATTGGCTGTTCCGATTCTATTGGCTGTTCCTAATCTAAGTTATACTAACACCTAACACTACACTACAATTAAATAAATTCCCTAAATTAAATACAATTAACTAAATTCAAAACAATTAGCTAAATTACAAAAAAAAACAAACACTAAATTACAGAAAATAAAAAACAAATTACAAGATCTTTAAACTAATTACGCCTAATCTAATAGCCCTATCAAAATAAAAAAAAGCCCATCCAAAATAAAAAAACCTAGCCTAAACTAAACTACCAATAGCCCTTAAAAGGGCCTTTTGTGAAGCATTGTCCCAAAGAAATCAGCTCTTTCACCTGTAAAAAAAAAATACAAACAACCCCCCCAACAGTAAAACCCACCACCCACACAACCAACCCCCCATATAAAACCCTAACTAAAAAAACCTAAGCTCCCCATTGCCCTGAAAAGGGCATTTGTATGGGCATTGCCCTTAAAAGGGCATTTAGCTCTATTGTGGCCCAAAGCCCTAACCTAAAAATAAAACCCACCCAATACACCCTTAAAAAATCCTAACACTAACCCCCATCCACTTACCGGGAGAAGTCTTCATCCAAGCGGCAAGATGTCCTCAACAAAGCCGGCAGAAGTGGTCCTCCAGACAGGCAGAAGTGGTCCTCCAGATGGGCAGAAGTCTTCACCCAGACGGCATCTTCTATCTTCATCCATCTGAAGCGGATCGGCTCCATCTTCAAGACATCCGGCGCGGAGCATCCTCTTCTTCCGACGTCTTCTTGCTGAATGAAGGTTCCTTTAAATGACTTCATCTAAGATGGCGTCCCTTAGATTCTGATTGGCTGATAGAATTCTATCAGCCAATCAGAATTAAGGTTGAAAAAATCCTATTTGCTGATGCAATCAGCCAATAGGATTAAACTTTAATCCTATTGACTGATCCAATCAGCCAATATAATTGAGCTCGCATTCTATTGGCTGATTGGAACAGCCAATTGGAATCTAAGGGACGCCATCTTGGATGATGTCATTTAAAGGAACCTTCATTCAGCAAGAAGTCAGCAGAAGAAGAGGATGCTCCATGCCGGATGTCTTGAAGATGGAGCCGCTCCACGTCAGAAGGATGAAGATAGAAGATGCCGTCTGGGTGAAGACTTCTGCCCGTCTGGAGGACCACTTCTGCCGGCTTCATTGAGGACATCTTGCTGCTTGCATGAAGACTTCTCCCGGTAAGTGGATCTTCGGGGGTTAATGTTAGGATTTTTTAAGGGTGTATTTTTAGGTTAGGGCTTTGGGCCGCAATAGAGCTAAATGCCCTTTTAACGGCAATGCCCATCCAATTGCCCTTTTTAGGGCAATGGGGAGCTTAGGTTTTTTTAGTTAGGGTTTTATTTGGGGGGTTGGTTGTGTGGGTGGGGGGTTTTACTGTTGGGGGATTGTTTGCATTTTTTTTACAGGTAAAAGAGCTGAATTTTGGGGGGCAATGCCCCGCAAAAGGCCCTTTTAAGGGCTATTGGTAGTTTAGTTTAAGCTAGGGTTTTTTTTATATTTTAGATGGGATTTTTTTATTTTGATAGGGCTATTAGATAAGGTGTAATTAGTTTAAAGATCTTGTAATTTGTTTTTTATTTTCTGTAATTTAGTGGGGGATTTTTTGTAATTTAGCTAATTGTTTTGAATTTAGTTAATTGTATTTAATTGTTTAATTATATTTAATTTAGGGAGTTTATTTATTTGTAGTGTAGTGTTAGGTGTTAGTGTAACTTAGGTTAGGTTTTATTTTAAATTTGTATTTATTTTAGCTAGGTAGTTAATAAATAGTTAACAACTATTTAGTAACTATTCTACCTAGTTAAAATAAATACAAACTTGCCTGTAAAATAAAAAAAAAAAACCTAAGCTAGCTACAATGTAACTATTAGTTATATTGTAGCTATCTTAGGGTTTATTTTATAGGTAAATATTTAATTTTAAATAGGAATTATTTAGTTAATGATAGGAATTTTTATTTATATTTATTTTAATTATATTTAAGTTAGGGGGTGTTAGGGTTAGATTTAGGTTTAGGGGTTAATAAATTTAGTATAGCGGCAGCGACGTTGGGGAGGCAGATTAAGGGTTAATAAATGTAGGTAGGTGGCGGCGATGTTAGGGACAGCAGATTAGGGGTTAATATGTTTATTATAGTGGCGGCGACATTGGGGACGTGCACGAGCACGTACAACCAGATTACCGCTGCCTTAAGCAGCGCCAGTATTAGAGTGCGGTATGGAGCACAATTTTGCTCTACGCTCACGTCTTGCCTTTTAACGCGTGTTAACACCGCACCCCTCATAACGCAAAACTCGTAATCTGGCCGCATATCTTTTAAGTTTTTACTTAGTAGAGCTGTTTGTGCTAATCTGGGTATTCTATAAGATTTGGGACCCCTACCCCCCCCATTTGTTTGTGTTGCTGTAAAACTAGTAAGGCTATTTATTCTCGCTTTCCTATGTCCCCTTAGGAAGGTCAAAAGGTCCGTCTGTAATTTTTTAAGATCTGACAAAGGGATCTTGGTAGGTAATACCCTGAAGAAATATAACAGCCTGGGTAAGAGGTTCATCTTTATGGCTGACAGGCTCTCGTATCATGAGAAGCCTCCGCTTCTCCATTTCCCCAAATCCTTTCTGATTATTTTGAAAAAAGGGATATCATTTAATTTATATAGATCCATGTAGTTCTGTGAAAGTTTGAGCCCCAGGTATTTTATAGATTTTTTGGCCCACTCAAATTAAAAATTGGCTTCTATCAGTTTCTTGGTGTGTTGTGGGAGAGCTATTGGCAAGCCCTCACATTTCGTAAGGTTGATCGGAGAATTCATTTAAAATTTGGTAGAGGTTAGGTAGAGAGATTAACGGTCTGGTTAAAGTAAGGAGAACATCATCCATGAACAGCGATAGTTTATAATAATTTTGTTTAATCTGTACCCCAGATATATCTGGTGAGTTTCTAATAACCAAGGTTAGTGGCTCTATACAAAGGGCAAACAACAATGAAGACAAAGGGCAGCCCTGTCTAGTTCCGTTCAACATAGGAATAGTCTTAGATTGATAGCCTGCCGCCCTGATGTTAGCTGATGGGCATGAATAGATTCCCAGTATTGCTTGTTCTAACAAACTATGAAAGCCCATCTTTGCTAGGAACTCCAACATATATCCCCAGTCTACCCTATCAAATGCCTTCTCCGAACCCAGAGATAGGAGCAGAGAAGGAGTCTGCATCTTGTTCAGATAGTCAATTAAAGAAATTGTGTGCGTCTGACATTGTCTGGTGCTTCCCGGCCAGCAATGAAGCCAACCTAGTCTGGGTGGATTACTGCAGGGAGAATCTTTTTCAGTCGGTTGGCTAGTATCCTAGTGAAGATCTTAATGTCTTGGTTTATCAATGAAATAGGTCTGTAGCTTTGACAATATTTGGGGGGTTTCCCCGTCTTAGGGATCACCACTATCTTTGCCTGTAATATTTTAGAGGGAACATCTCTGCCTTGCATAATATCATTACAAAATTTTAATAAGTATGGGACTAAAGCTTGTTTAAATAGTTTGTAATATTCCCCTGAAAATCCATCTGGACCAGCTGCCTTTCCCGGTTTAAGATCTTTAAAAGAACTTAGAATTTCCACTACCGTCACCTCAGCATTTAGCTCTTGGTGTGTCAGTTGATCTATAGGGGCATATTTATCAAGCTCCTGCAGGCTCGCCAGAAACAGCAGTTATGAAGCAGCGGTCACAAAGACCGCTGCTCCATAACCTGTCCGCCTGCTCTGAGCAGGCGGACAGACATCTCCGCAATTCAACCCGATCGAGTATGATCGGGTTAATTGACAACCCCCTGCTGGCGGCTGATTGGCCTCAAGTCTGCAGGGGGCGGCATTGCACCAGCAGCTCTTGTGAGCTGCTGGTGCAATGCTGAATTTGGCGAGCGTATTGCTTGCCGTATTCAGCGAGGTCTGGCGGACCTGATCCGCACTGTCGGATCAGGTCCGCCAGGCCTTGATAAATAGGGGCCATAGTATTTAGTTTAGTTTTCTGTAAAAATTGTGTTAGCAGTGTTTTGGTGCGTGGGGAGGATTCAGCTTTGTTACCTTCATAGAGCAGTTCATAATATTGTGCAAAACAGTCCGCTATCTCTTGAGAGTGTGAGGTATAGGATCCGTTTGTTTTTTTGTATGAGAGGGATGGAGAACTATCTGATTTTTTCTCAGAGTTTGTGGGCTAGATATTTGTCTGGTTTATTGGAGTAAACAAAATAGTTAGCTTTCAGTCTCTGAGTAGATCAGAGTGATGACTCACTCAGTATTTTAGCTAGTTCTAGTCTGTAGCAGTTTAAAAGTTGCATTGGACATCGTCCGTTGGTGTTGTTTTGTTAGTCTATCTATTTCCCCTTGTAAGGCATCTGTTTTAGACCTCGTCTCTTTTATGTGTATGGCTTTTTCTCTAATGAGGATGCCCCTGATATAAGATTTATGTGTGGCCCATGTAAAAATCAGGTTATTTGTTTATCCACGTTCAATTTCCAATATTCTAACAACGCTTGTGTTATGTTATCTTGAATCTTGGGGGTTTTAAGAGTGCATGGGTCGTATGTCCCGGTGTCCCCTTGACTACTATTTGTACTATCGAATGGTCAAACCAGACACATGAGTGTTTTTACGAGAATAATAGGTCGGGGATCAGTGTTTGACTTATAAAAATATAATCTAATTTTCAATATGACTTGTGTGCGTGGGAATAGTAAGTGCAGTCTTTGGTCTCCCCTATAACGTATACCAGGAGTCTAAAATATTGTGGGCCGACAGAGTCCTTAATTGAGTTGAGCATATGGTTGCATCTTAGTTGTTTTTGAGTCAAATTAATTTTTCCCTTAGGTCTATGTGGGTACATGGAAATATTAAGTCCCCCAATGATAATTCTAGCTTGGAACCATTGGTTCAGGATTTGTGAGATTTTCTTAAAAAAGTAGTTCTGCTGTTAGTTTGGGGCATACACATTGCATACGGTAACTTCTATATTGCCTAATTCCCCCCTGACCAATAAATAACACCATTCCGAATCTTTTGTCACTTCTTCCGTTAAAAAGTTAAGGGAATTATGTATTAGTATTGAGACCCCCCTTTTTTTGTTCTTGTCATTTGTTGTGTGAAAGTGTTGGGAGAATTGTCTGGACTAGTATTTGGGTATAGTATTGTGGGTGAAATGTGTTTCTTGTAGGTATATCATGTTGGCCTTTATTTTAGCATATTGTGTTAAGGCTGTTTTACATTTCATATCGGTATTTAAGTCTGATGTCATGGACCCAAGTGTCATTGGGATCTGAGGGCCCTCTATCCCTACCCACAAGGCCTCTTAAATGGATCATCTCTCCTCTCTTATGTTCGGGTGAACAGTGTACCCTTCTAGAAAAAAGATGAGTGCAGCAAAAAGCATGAAACAATGAAACAATTTTGGTAAATGAACAGTTAAACAACAACGTTAACATAACTAAAAATAAACTGTAACTATATAGTGTCTTCATAACAGTAAGGCACTTGGGGGAGCAGTGTGCCACAATGTTTAACTCGATCTAAGAATTATTAACATCTTGGGTGCTTTACTAACCCTTAATATAATAGCCTAGGTGGCTATTCCACTATGGCTCTGCCAATATTAGCACAGGGGACTAAGCTAAGTGGAATTGGGACAAGAGGAGACAATCCTAACTGCCCTCACTCAACATTCCAACTATGTTTTGCTTCAGTGGGGTTGACTTGGGGTGAGAATTATCTATCACCTGCTACTATACACTCTCTCAAAAAACTTTAGTACAGATAAAAAACATATATAACATTTAAAGTTCCAAAACTCTAAGCTTGAGTGAAACTAAATACCATCATATGCACTTATCTATAAATCAAGATTTGCAGTTGTCTCTTAATAGGTTTATCCATTGATGTAGAGGACTCTGCATTCCCAAATGTGTCCATTGGCTAGGTTTCCCAGCCAAAACAAGAAGAGGAGATGAGAAGTTGTGCCTCAAGGAAGATCAGGAGGTTCTAATTGTAGATAGTTACAGATCTCTGGTATGTCAGCAGCGTCTTTGATAGTGAAGACTTTACCATCATGCAGAATATGTAGGGCAAATGGGAATCCCCATCTATAACTGATCTGATTTTTCCTAAGAAGAGATGTAATTGGGGAAGGGTCCATCTTTTCTGTAAAGGTCTTGTCCAGAGATCTTGATAGACCTGGATGACTGAGCCTTGAAACTTATAGGTAGGGTTCTCCTCGCCGCTGAGAGAATCGACTCCCTGTCTGGGTAGCGGAGCATTTTAACAATCACATCCCTGCGCGGCGCATCGCCTTTAGGTTTCACTCTAAGTGCATGGTGTGCTCTTTTGATTTGGAACATGTCTTCCCCGGTCCTTTCTGTAATGTTATGAAACAGCGGCATCAGATAACCATCCAGGTCTGTATTGGTGACAGACTCTGGTATACCCTTCAGTCTGAGATTGCATCTGCAACTTCTGTTCTCCAAGTCTTCTATTTTGTCTTCCATTTTAGACAACAGTTGTTGTTGGGTCGAGATTTGCTAGGTTAAAGTTGAGATTTCTTCTAAGGTGGAAGTCTTGGTTATCTCCAAAGAGGCTACTCTAGTGCCCAGATCTACAACATCATGTTTGATATCAGCTAAACTGTTAGCTACAGTGTTCTGGAAGGAATAACATTTCTTCCACAGTTTATCAAAATTCATAGTGATATCCTGCTTAGAGACCAGAAGTTTAAGATCTGCTTTAGTGGCTGAGGTCAGGTCTGCAGTGGTATTCAGAGAATTCATATCAGAGTCTGGGTCTTCTTCTGTTGAAAAATTATGGACCTCTGCAGCTTTGTCCCCTTTGTTAGATTTAAAGAATAAGTTAGCTGCTGCTTGTTTATTCGCCGTGGGCGGTTTGTTCTGCTTCCTAACCGACAACTTCCTAATTTTAAACTAGGTGTGCCAGTGGAGCTTAATCTAGTAGTCTCTGTGTTTGTTTGTCTTCCCTGAGTGGTTTCAGTTGCAGCTTAGTTACTGCAGATATCTAATGGCTGCCTTTTAAAACTGTGCTGTGGTGTCCAGCGATGTTAAAGGACCTCTGGTGGGTTTGTTTCAGCTTAGTCAGATGTACAGGTGCTTATATAGGAACTTTATACCATGGGTATGACAGTATCAGTTATTTCCATAATAATCCCTTCAGTGTAGAAAATATTAGCTCTTGAATCTTTAGGCCTGCATGGGGTGATATATCAGATCTGCTGCATTAGGAATAGAGTGCTCATACAGAAACATTAGGCCCTTTACATATGTTTTTATCTTTAATCCCTTGACAGTTCATATATAGGGAGGTCTTGACCCACTTGTCTAACTATCTTCGGTCACATAGTTTAGGGTTTGGGCTTTTTGTAAACAAGTTAAATGCCCTTTTCAGGGCAATGGGTAGCTTAGGTTTTTTAGATAGTTTTTTTATTTTGTGGGTTTGGGGGGTGGGGGTTTGTAATGTTAGTGGGACTTTGTATTTTTTTCAGGCAAAAGAGCTGTTTAACTTAGGGCAATGCCCTACAAAAGGCCCTTTTAAGGGCTATTGGTAGTTTATTATAGATTAGGTTTTTTATTTTGGGGTAGGTTTTTCTTTAAATGGGTATTAGAATAGGAATAATTTTTATTATTTTTGATAATTTGTTTGTTATTTTGTGTAATGTATTTTTTTCGTTTTGGGGTGGGTTTTTATTTTTAGATTAGGGCTTGGGCATTTCGTAAACAAGCTAAGTGCCCTTTTAAGGGCAATGCCCATACAAATGTCCCTTTCAGGGCAATGGGTAGATTAGGTTTTACTTTATTTTAACTTTGTGGGTTTGGGTGGTGGGGGGTTGTATATTGTTAGGGGGTGTTTGTTTTGTAGCAAAAGAGCTGTTAACTTTAGGGCAATGCCCTACAAAAGAAGGGCCCACAAAAGGCCCTTTTAAGAGCCCTTAGAAGTTTATTCTAGATTAGGCTTTTTTATTTTGGGGTGGGTTTTTTTTAAAAAAAGGGTATTAGAATAGGAATATTTTTTATTGTTTTAGATAATTTCGTTTGTTGTTTTTTGTAATAGTAGTTTTTTTTTATTTTTTGTAATTTTAGTGTTTTTTTATTTTTTTGTAAGGTCAGGTTTTAGTGTAAGGCAGTTTAGGTTTTATTTCACAGGTAAGTTTGTATTAATTTTAACTAGGTAGTTAGTGAATAGTTAATAACTATTTACTAACTAGTCTACCTAGTTAAAATTAATACAAACTTACCTGTGAAATAAAAATAAAACCTAAGCTAGCTACAATATAACTATTAGTTATATTGTAGCTAGCTTATGGTTTATTTCACAGGAAAGCATCAGCTAGATTACGAGTTTTGTGTCATGAGTGAAAAAGCATTGTTATGCTTCATAATGTTGCTTTTTCCCTACCGCCGCTATTACAAGTCTTGTAGGTATAGGTGTACCGCACACCTTTTTGGCTGCCATGCAATGTCAGTACCGCACTTTTAAAAAAGTCCTTTTTCAATGGGACTCCCATAGCACCGGTATTACGAGTTTGTCTGGGACGCCAAAAAGTGAGCGTTATACCCTATACTGACAAGATCCGTACTGCTATCTACAGTCAGTAGTTATGAGTTTTACGTTACAAATCTGTAACATAAAACTCATAACTAAACTGCTACAAAGTACACTAAACACCCATAAACTACCTATTAACCCCTAAGCCCTTCTGTATCACAAATAGTGATGTCCCGAACTGTTCGCCCGCGAGCGGTTCCCAGCGAACATAGTGTGATATTTTTGTCTCACCAAACTTCAGGGTATAATATTGAAGGAATAAAATAATTGTAATGTAGCTCTATTCTTGTAAACAGCAAGTAAATATTACTTATTCTACTAGCATGCACAAGGTGAGCATTTACTTTAGTAATTGAAGTGAAAAGTATGGTATATCTCACAATGTAGGATAAATAATAAATGTTATGAGAGAAACTAGCTTAGCCTCAAAATATAAGATATAATTCCTTAATATGATTGTCAAAGAAAAAATGAGAAAAAAATCCTTTATATTCAGGATAAGAAGTAAAGAGACAGAGTTTGACTCCGGATAAAGAAATGTTCTTATAGCTTTCCTTAAGCTTCACGCACTCACACAAACACTCTAAAATATATATACAATGTTCCAACACACACGCAATATTGACCAGCAAGGAGGAGGTTAATTCAGTGTAATACACCTCAGGTAAGTAATGACACTTAGCGTTATATTAGGAAACCTTATGTTATGTATACAGTACGATACCCAAACCAGCGTGGTGACAGATCCAGATTTCCCCTGAAGAGATGGTGTAGCGTGGAGATCGGTAGTAACAGCAGAGTAAGTGCTAAACCGGAGAATCAGTAGAGAGCGGCGTTCCGGTAGCAGCTTGTGTGAGTGCGGCTTCAGCCGCGTGTGAATTGAGATCCGGTAGCGTAGGAATATGATCAGGAGTATCAGTCCAGTTGTATCAGGAAAGAAGTGCAGCAAATAAGAGACACAAACAGTCTCCAGCAATATGAGAGATAAGACCTGAAAGGGAAAATACACTGCTTGGATCAAGCAGTAACACAGGATGAGAGAATCCACTTTAATTTTCAGGCACTGAGTAATGGAATAGCACTTCCTTAAATAGGAGGAAGTGCTGATAGTCAGAAAGTCTTAAAGGGATATCACATTCACCCCTTCTCAGGGAATCACCCCCGGGGATTCCAGACCAGGTTTGAGGGGGTAACGGTGATGAAAAGACCTCATCAAACGAGGGGCATGGACTTCGGAATGAAGATGCCAGGAATCATCCTCGGGACCATAGCCCTTCCATCTGATGAGATACTCTAATCTGTTTCGTCGAATCCTAGAATTCAGTATTGATTCAACCTCAAATTCATCTTGATGATTCACTGAGATAGGAGGGGGAAGATCAACGGCCGTGCGTGTCATTGATTGAAAAGGTTTTAATAATGAAATATGGAAGGTGGGATGAAACTTGTAATCCCTGGGTAATGTAAGCTTGACCACATTGGGATTTATTATCTGCTCCACAGGGTAGGGTCCCAGGAACTGGTTAGCCAATTTCTTGCAGGGGACCTGAAGTTTAAGATTCTTAGTGGAAAGTAGCACTAAATCACCTATTTTATATTCAGGTCCAATCGAATGTTTCCGATCATAATATTTCTTTTGGTATTCCTTGGCCTCAGCTAGATGTGTTTTCAATACTTTCAATCTCTCTTGAAGTTTGGAAGAAAAATCTAAAGCTGTAGGGGAATTCACTGTTTTGTGGGACAAGGTTATAGTGTTAGGATGGTACCCATAAGTTGCAAAAAAGGGGGATGTTTTGGTTGAGGAACACATTGAAATGTTATGAGTAAATTATGCCATAGGAAGGAAATTTAGCCAGTCATCTTGTAAATGTGAAATATAACAACGTAAAAAATGTTCAATGGTCTGGTTCAGTCTTTCTGTCAACCCATTTGTCTGTGGATGGAAAGCAGTGCTGTAGCGATGATCAATTTTCAACAGCTTACACAAAGCTCTCCAGAAGGAAGAGGTGAATTGGGTACCCCTATCAGTAATTATATTAGAGGGTAAACCGTGTAGTCTTACAATCTGGTCAAGAAATACTTTGGCTGTGGTCATGGCAGTTGGTAATCCCTTGAGTGGGATAAAATGTGCCAGTCTTGTTAAATGGTCTACTACTACCATGATGGTGTTATATTGTTGTGATGCAGGTAACTCTACTATAAAATCCATGGCAATAGTACTCCATGGTTTATCTGGAATGGGCAGAGGTCTAAGTAACCCTATGGGTTTTTTATGTTCAATTTTATTTCTGGCACAATTCTCACACCTAGAGACGTAATCATAAATGTATTTATTCATCCCTGGCCACCAAAACTTACGACGGGTAAGTTCAATGGTTTTTGGTATACCAGGGTGACCAGATATGGTGTCATCATGGGTGTGTGTGAGAATGGATTACCTTATTTTCTCAGGTATATACAATTTTTCCTCATGATAGAAGAGACCTGTAGTAGGATCTTTAGAGCAATACTGTAGTGGTATTGGATCATGTTTTAGAGCAGTGTAAATCTCTTCTTCTAAGGGTGTCAGGGTACCTATTATCTTTTCTGGAGGGATAGTGAAGTTAGGTTGTTCATGAGGAAGTAGCTCATGAATACGAGAAAGTGCATCTGCTTTAGTGTTTTGACTCCCAGGTTTATAGGCTATTAAAAAGTTAAAGCGATCTAGAAAAATTGACCACCTTGCTTGTCTAGCTGTTAAAGTCTTATTCTTCTTTAAGTATTCTAGATTTTTATGATCAGTATAAATGAGAAATGGAATTACTGATCCTTCTAGGAGGTGTCTCCATTGTTCTAGTGAACACTTAATTGCAAGGAGTTCTTTATCACCCACACTATAGTTAGTTTCAGCACAAGTCAATGTTCTTGAATAAAACGCAATGGGGTGAACTTCACCACTATCCTTATTCTGTTGGGAAAGAATAGCTCCAATGCCTGTGTTAGATGCATCAACTTCCAATTGGAATTGTTGATCAAAGTTAGGCAGTGTTAGTATTGGAGCTGTTGTGAACAATTCCTTAAGTCTATCAAAAGTTTCCTGAGCTTGTTCAGAACACTTAAATCGCTGATTGATACTAGTTAATTGTGTTAGTGGTCTTATCACTGAGGAGAAGTTTTTAATAAATTTACGGTAGTAATTTGCGAAACCAATAAATCGCTGTAATGCTTTTACAGTAGTGGGTATAGGCCATTCTTTAATGGCGGCTACTTTTTCAGGATCCATTTCTATTTTGTTTGGGGTTATTATATAACCCAAAAACTTTATTTTAGACACATGGAAAACACATTTTTCCAGTTTTGCATATAACTTATGCTCTTTGAGACGAGTAAGGACCCACCTAACATGTTTTTCATGTTCTATGGAAGATTTAGAGTATATCAGAATATCATCTAGATATATGATGACACAGATATCCATTAGATCATGAAAAATCTCGTTGATAAAATGTTGGAAGGTTGCGGGAGCGTTGCTTAATCCAAAGGGCATTACGTTATACTGGAAAAGACCATAGCGGGTTCTGAACGCAGTTTTCCATTCGTGTCCTTCCTTTATACGAATAAGATTGTAAGCGCCCTTTAGATCTAATTTTGAGTATATTGTGGCCTCATTTAATCTTTCGAGTAATTCTGGTATGAGAGGTAGAGGATACCTGTTTTTGATTGTTATTTCGTTCAAGGCCCTGTAGTCAATAATCGGTCTTATTGTTCCATCTTTATTACGTACTAAAAACATTCCTGCAGCAGCAGGAGATGTTGAGTGTGAGATGAACCCTTTACGCAGGTTTTCGTCTAAATATGATCGTAGATATACCAATTCTTCTTGTGATAGAGGGTAAATCTTTCCATGTGGTATTTGAGATCCCGGTATTAAATCAATGGGACAGTCAAACTCCCTATGTGGTGGGAGGTTTTCTGCCTCCTTGAGGTCAAACACCTCTGCCAGGTCCTGATAAATTTGAGGTAGATTATGTTCTATAGTAGAGATTACCTGATAGGGAAAACAAGTCTTTATACAATAGTCAGAGTCAAAGATTACTTGTGGTGATGACCAGTCAATATGAGGGTTATGTATTTGTAACCAGCTAAAACCTAAGATGATAGTATGCATGTAGATGTAATGCTCTAACTAACTGCCCCTTTAAGTATGGCCCTCCTCCTTCAGCCTATTTAAGCCAGCACTTCCTCTAACACTCTGCTTAGGTATCTTCAATTGCAGAGAGTTTCCTTCCTGTGCAACTTACTGAAGCCAATCAACTACAGACTGCTGTTGCTCCTCAGTCTGTATCAGCTGCTAACTTAAAGGAGCTGCAGCCTTTTCCACTGCTTCTGGATTCACTTTCAGTTTCTCTATAACAGCAGGACACTCCACACTGAAGATGCATTGTTCCTCTCCTGCTGTCTGGAAAAGCCTTTAACCTTAACTACTGAATTACTGCTGGCAATCACTGCTCTTATGATCTCCTATACAGGACTGCATTCCTTCCATAAGATAAGTTGTTTCCCTTACAATCTATGCTTATGTCTGCTGCTCATTAACTCTCACAAAGTCTGTGCTTGCTATAATATATAATTCAACAAATCTTACTAGTTCTTTTTGCTAACAGCACACACACTAATCATCAACTTGTTATAACCTGTTGCTTAAATGGACTGCAATTAACAAACTTTGTCTCTAACTGTTATTGATGAACTACTAATCTAAAACAGAGATTGTTTGTTTATTTTTCCATTAATCTCAAGGCAGCCCCTGTGTTCAGATAATGTTTTCACATCTACCCACAACATTAGTATCAGCTGCTAGCCAGCTAACCCTTAATTAACCAACTATTGCTAGCAGTCTTGTCTGTTCTCTCAGACTCAGACTGCTACTGATAGTTAAATCAAATTGCAGTTTCCTATGGTGTGGCCTCTTGTCAATGATTCCACTCTAACAACAACTGCTAACAAACTCTGATATGAAAGTAGATAGGTATGAGGTCAAAAGTAATATATTCGGAATGTCCTTGGTCAGTTGTTATGAGTAAAGGGATTGTCTGGTGGGTAATGGGGCCCTGTTGTATGATAGAACCATCAATAAGTTTAACTGAAACAGGATGTGATTTGCCAACAATTGGAATTTTATTAAGCTTAACATAAGATATGTCAATATAATTTCCTGACGCCCCAGAATCAATCAAAGCGTTAGAACGCACGTTTTTCTGATCCCACTGTAAAGAGAGGGTGAGAGTGAGATGTGGATTTTGAGTAATATGCAAAATATTGTGATTGAAACGACCCTTACCCTTTTTCTGTCTCAACAGAGATGGACAATTTGTAACGGAGTGGTCCTTTTGTCCACAATAAAGACAGAGATTTTCTAATCTGCGTCTGGCTTTTTCTTCTGGAGTTAGAGGACCCCTTATAGTTCCAATTTCCATAGGAATCTGGTTTGAAACAGCTTTTTCCATGGTTGTAGAACAGGGATAGGAACGTCTGGGCACAACTTCATAGGAAGCTCTTTCAGCCTTTCTTTCACGTAACCTTCGATCCAAAGTGGTGCTTAATTTCATCAATCCATTCAGTGTGTCAGGCATCTCTAATCGTGACAATTCATCTTTAAGGGATTCAGAGAGTCCCAATCTGAATTGGTTCTTCAAGCTGATTTCGTTCCATTGAGAGTCATCTATCCACATTTGGAATTCCGTGATATATTCCTCAATGTTCCTTTTCCCCTGTCTCAAAGATCTTAATTTATTTTCAGCGGTTATTTGAGTGTGGGAATCCTCATACAAGGCAGTCATTGCTAAAAGAAATTCTTCAAGTGAATCCAATATTGGATGTTCACTTTCGAAGAATCTATTGGCCCAGGAGCGTGGGTCCCTGGAGGAAGGAAATAGTGGTACAGACCTTTATCCTTTCACTATGGTATGTTTTAGGTCTAAGTGAGAAAAGAAGTTTGCATGCACTTTTAAAATCCCTGAATTCGCTACGCTTGCCAGAAAAAGGTTGTGGGTATTGTATGTGAGGTTCAGCAATTCCTGCTTCTTTCCCTGACATACAATATTTTATTAGGGTTTTGAGAGCTTTATTTTCAGTTTGTACCTCTGTTAAGGCTCTAGCAAGATATTCTAGTTTTTGATGAATATTAGAAAATTCATTTTTAATTTCATTGGGATCCATCTTCCCAAACAAAAAAAACTTTTTGGGCCTAAAAATGCTGTGATATTTTTGTCTCACCAAACTTCAGAGTATAATATTGAAGGAATAAAATAATTGTAATGTAGCTCTATTCTTGTAAACAGCAAGTAAATATTACTTATTCTACTAGCATGCACAAGGTGAGCATTTACTTTAGTAATTGAAGTGAAAAGTATGGTATATCTCACAATGTAGGATAAATAATAAATGTTATGAGAGAAACTAGCTTAGCCTCAAAATATAAGATATAATTCCTTAATATGATTGTCAAAGAAAAAATGAGAAAAAAATCCTTTATATTCAGGATAAGAAGCAAAGAGACAGAGTTTGACTCCGGATAAAGAAATGTTCTTATAGCTTTCCTTAAGCTTCACGCACTCACACAAACACTCTAAAATATATATACAATGTTCCAACACACACGCAATATTGACCAGCAAGGAGGAGGTTAATTCAGTGTAATACACCTCAGGTAAGTAATGACACTTAGCGTTATATTAGGAAACCTTATGTTATGTATACAGTACGATACCCAAACCAGCGTGGTGACAGATCCAGATTTCCCCTGAAGAGATGGTGTAGCGTGGAGAGCGGTAGTAACAGCAGAGTAAGTGCTAAACCAGAGAATCAGTAGAGAGCGGCGTTCCGGTAGCAGCTTGTGTGAGTGCGGCTTCAGCCGCATGTGAATTGAGATCCGGTAGCGTAGGAATATGATCAGGAGTATCAGTCCAGTTGTATCAGGAAAGAAGTGCAGCAAATAAGAGACACAAACAGTCTCCAGCAATATGAGAGATAAGACCTGAAAGGGAAAATACACTGCTTGGATCAAGCAGTAACACAGGATGAGAGAATCCACTTTAATTTTCAGGCACTGAGTAATGGAATAGCACTTCCTTAAATAGGAGGAAGTGCTAATAGTCAGAAAGTCTTAAAGGGATATCACACATAGCTTGTTCGCGTTCGCGTCTGCGGGCGAACACATGGCGATGTTCGATCCGCCCCTATGTGTCATCATTGAGGAAACTTTGACCCTGTATGTCACAGCCGTCTGACACATTAGAGCCAATCAACATCAGACACTCCCTCACAGACCCTCCCAGCTACTCGGAATCCGCCATTTTAGACTCATAACGACCTTGCTTTCTTCATGAGAGGACGTGTTGTGTTTTTGCTCCTGACATTAATAGGAAAAACATAGCTAGGCTAGTGTATTTAGTGTCCACTACAGTCCAGAAGGACTCCACTCATCTCTGCTGCAAGGACAGCACCCCAAAAAGCCCTTTTTAGGGCTATATTTCGTGCCGTTTTTTTTTTCGTATTTTTTTTATTATCATTTGCCTGGCTTTCAGCCTGTGTGTTTAAGGCTCACAGCATATGCTGTGATTACTGCCACCACTGATATCTCCCTAACAACATTAGTTTAAATTTAACTAACCATACATTTTAATTATTTTGCTAGTGTAATTTTTTTTCATTTTCTATCAGGCCTATGTAACACAGCATATACTCTGGTTCATTGCTCTGTGCCAGCCACCAGTGTTAATATCAGTTTATAACATTATTTTAAATTAAAAAAAATATATATATATATATTTTGCAAGTGTAATCTAATTACATTTTCTATCAGGCCTGTGCCTGTCAGGCTCAACAGCATTAATATACCTCATTTTTTTCAGTCTTTTGGTTAATTGGTCTGTGCCAGGCAGCCACCACTCATATCTTCTTCACCTTAATTTTTTTGATAGTGTAATCTAATATAATTTCCTATCAGGCCTGTGTGTTTTGCTGACATACAGAGCCTACTGTGTTTACTTGCTGCCCTCCCTAGTCTATGAGCCACGACTCATATGTGTTTAACCTTTTTTTAATTTCCCCCCCATAAAAATAATTTAAATCATTTTTCTAGTGTAATCTAATAGTATTTTCTATCAGGCGTGTGTGTTTATCTGACTTACAGAACCTACTGTTTTTAATAGCTGCCTTTCCAAGGCTATCAGCCACGACTCATATGTATGTGCTTAAACTTTTTCTTTAAATTGCCAAAAAAAAGTATTTAAATCATTATGCTAGTGTAATCTATTTTTATTTTCTATCAGGCCTGTGTCTAACTGTCTATCTGACTTACACAGCATACTGTTGTTAATTGCTGCCCTACGTAGCAGCCAGCCAGTGCGACCACTCATATGTGCATTACACTTAACATTATTTTAATATTAAAATCTAAAATTTTAAAATATTTTGCTAGTGTAATCTAACTTAATTTTCTATCAGGCCTGTGTTTTTGTCACTTACACAGCATACTGTGTTAAATTGCTGCCCTACCTACCATCCACGACTCATATCTGCCAACCTGTGTGCCAGGCCCAACTAGCCAATTAGTGGCACCAATCATAATTCTTGTAACAGTATCAAAAAAAATAAAATTCATAATTGTTTGGAGTGCAAATATTCAGTCTACTAGTGCCATTGAATTGCAGTTTCCTCCTGCCTGCCAGCCTGTGTGCCAGTCACAAACTAGCTAATTAGTGCCACCAATTCTAGTTGTTGTAAAAGTATTGTTAATCTTTAAAATTCCAAATTGATCGCTTGTGATTCATCAGTTTGCTCGTGCCATTGAATTGCACTTTCCTCCTGCCTGCCAGCGTGTTTTCCAGGCCCAACTAGCCAATTAGTGGCACCAATCATAAATCTTGTAACAGTATCTAAAAATTTAAAAATCTCCTAGTGCCATTGAATTGCATTTTCCTCCTGCCTGCCAGCCTGTGTGCCAGGCCGACTTTCAAAATATTTACACCAATCATATTTGTTGTCACAGTATTTTTAATAATTAAAAATTTAAAATTTTCGGTAATTGTTGTTCTGAATCCTCAGTTTGCTCGTGCCATTGAATTGCACTTTCCTCCTGCCTTGCAGCCTGTGTGCCAGGCCCACCTAACCAATTATTGCCAGCAATCATATTTCTTTTAACAGTATTGCAAAAATTCTCAATCATCACTATTTTCAGAATTCAGTCTCCTAGTGTCCTTGAATTGAATTTACCTCCTGCCTGCCAGCCTGTGTGCCAGGCTGTCTTGCCAACTATTTACACCAATCATAATTGTTGTCACAGTATTGTTACTAATAAAAATTAAAAAAATTTGGATTGTTGTTCTTAATCCTCCTATTGCTCGTGCCAATGAATTGCACTTTTCTCCTGCCTGCCAGCCTGTGTGCCAGGCTGACTTTCAAAATATTTACACCAATCATATTTGTTGTCACAGTATTCTTAATAATTAAAAATTAAAATTTTTGTTAATTGTTGTTCTGAATCCTCAGTTTGCTCGTGCCATAGAATTGCACTTTCCTCCTGCCTGCCAGCCTTTTTTCCAGGCCCAACTAGCCAATTAGTGGCACCAATCATAATTCTTGTAACCGTATATAAACAATTAAAAATTATAATTTTTTGGACTGCAAATATTCAGTCTCCTAGTGCCCTTGAATAGCATTTTCCTCCTGCCTGCCAGCCTGTGTGCCAGGCCGACTTTCAAAATATTTATACCAATCATACTTGTTGTCACAGTATTCTTCAGAATTAAAATTTTTGGTAATTGTTTATCTGAATTCTCAGTTTGCTCATGCCATTGAATTGCACTTTCCTCCTGCCTTGCAGCCTGTGTGCAAGGCCCACCTAGACAATTATTCCCAGCAATCATATTTCTTTGAACAGTATTGCAAAAATTGTCAATCATCACTGTTTTGACTGTCAGTACTCAGTCTCCTAGTGTCCTTGAATTGCATTTACCTCCTGGCTGCCAGCCTGTGTGCCAGGCCGTCTTGCCAACTATTTACACCAATCATAATTGTTGTCACAGTATTGTTACTAATTAAACATAAAATTATTTTGATTTTTCTTAATCCTCAGTTTGCTTGTGCCATAGAATTGCACTTTTCTACTGCCTGCTAGCCTGTGTGCCTGGCCGACTTTCAAAATCTTTACACCAATCATATTTGTTGTCACAGTATTCTTAATAATAAAAATTTAAATTTTTGGTAAGAGTTGTTCTGAATCCTCAGTTTGCTCGTGCCATTGAATTGCACTTTCCTCCTGCCTTGCAGCCTGTGTGCCAGGCTCACCTAGCCAATTATTGCCAGCAATCATATTTCTTTTAACAGTATTGCAAAAATTGTCAATCATCACTGTTTTGACTGTCAGATTTCAGTCTCCTAGTGTCCTTGAATTGCATTTACCTCCTGCCTTGCAGCCTGTGTGCCAGGCCGTCTTGCCAACTATTTACACCAATCATAATTGTTGTCACAGTATAGTTACTAATTAAAATTTAAAAAATTTTGATTGTTGATCTTAATCCTCAGTTTGCTCGTGCCATTGAATTGCACTTTTCTACTGCCTTCCAAGCCTGTGTGCCAGGCCTACTTTCAAAATATTTACACCAATCATATTTGTTGTCACAGTATTCTTAATAGTTAAAAATTAAAATTTTTGGTAATAGTTGTTCTGAATCCTCAGTTTGCTCGTGCCATTGAATTGCACTTTCCTCCTGCCTTGCAGCCTGTGTGCCAGGCCCACCTAGCCAATTATTGCCAGCAATCATATTTCTTTTAACAGTATTGCAAAAATTGTCAATCATCACTGTTTTGAGTGTCAATCTGAATTCTACTAGTGCCCTTTAATTGCATTTACCTCCTGCCTGCCAGCCTGTGTGCCAGGCCGTCTTGCCAACTATTTACACCAATCATAATTGTTGTCACAGTATAGTTACTAATTAAAATTTAAAAAATTTTGATTGTTGATCTTAATCCTCAGTTTGCTCGTGCCATTGAATTGCACTTTTCTACTGCCTTCCAAGCCTGTGTGCCAGGCCTACTTTCAAAATATTTACACCAATCATATTTGTTGTCACAGTATTCTTAATAGTTAAAAATTAAAATTTTTGGTAATAGTTGTTCTGAATCCTCAGTTTGCTCGTGCCATTGAATTGCACTTTCCTCCTGCCTTGCAGCCTGTGTGCCAGGCTCACCTAGCCAATTATTGCCAGCAATCATATTTCTTTTAACAGTATTGCAAAAATTGTCAATCATCACTGTTTTGAGTGTCAATCTGAATTCTACTAGTGCCCTTTAATTGCATTTACCTCCTGCCTGCCAGCCTGTGTGCCAGGCCGTCTTGCCAACTATTTACACCAATCATAATTGTTGTCACAGTATTGTTACTAAGTAAAATTAAACGTTTTTGGATTGTTGTTTCTAATCCTCAGTTTGCTCGTGCCATTGAATTGCACTTTTCTCCTGCCTGTGTGCAAACACTGGCTTGATATCTACCAAATGACAATGGTCTTAGTAGTATTTGTATTTCTATGTCTATGTTTATATAAAGAAATGTATAGAAGAAAAACGTTTTTTAGTTTTTAAAGAATTTTCATAGAATAATATCTTAAAATTATTAAGTTCTAATTCAAAAATAAAAATAAAAAATAATAATAAAAAAATATACAAAGATTATTGGTTAAAAATAATATTCTTTTATTAGAATCAATATAAAACAGTCAGTTGAAATTGCTTAATCTTAAAGTGGTTATGTGAGAAAGTTGGTACCAACCAATTGTATTGAGGTGTAGCTAAAATTAGTATATGATATATGTGTGTAAAAACAGTGTATAAAATTAGCAAGTCCAGTTTATACCTTGGTAGGTATTTAAAAATACTTTTTGTAAAAGATTTGGCTTTTCGCTCATAAAATGCACCAAAGGTAGAAAATAAGGTATAATTGGTAGAAATACAGTTGTTAGAGATCGTTGTTGAAGACAACTATTGACACCTGGTTCAACAATAGGTGTTTATTTTCAGCCTTTTTGAAATAAGCCTTTTTGTGATATGACCAAAAGATTTAGGCTAGGTGTTTGAGCCGTTTTCTGTATGTCACAGTAATTATATCACAATAGTTATTGAACACTTAGCTTGTCTTTTGCGATATTATTAATCAACAGACTTTGAATAAGGTACCTTATTTGCAGTTCCAAGTCAAATAAGAAGGTTCTTGCGTGTCCAAATGAGGTATAGATGAGAAACTTTCTTTGTCCTTTCAAAGTTTCTAGGAGCGCTTGTTGCAGCGAGTATGTCTCCTGTGAAAGTTGCCTCTGTCACTTCCGTGTCCGGTCTTGACACGCCCACCAAATGCGAGATTGACAGATAGGTAAAGAGCAGGATTTCTCCAGTGCAGTGTAAGCAGTCTGTATCCAAGGTGATCAGTAAGCAGTCTGTATCCAAAGCAACGCGTTTCAGCTCCAAAGAGCCTTTCTCAAGCTTCTGTCAGACCTGCTTAGAATCTTATCTTTTATACCTTTATTCCTGATTGAGTAAATTGTTTAATTGTTTTATTGAAGCATTGTCAAAGCCAATATCATTTCTCTGTGTGGTTTCCAATATGCTTAAAAGCCACTGTAGATTATTCATGTATTCTTATTTGAAAAAAAATATATAAACAACTAAATAAATAATTTTAGTAAAAAACTGGAATAGTTCTCTTTTTTTCCTTTGTTGAAAATATATTTTTTATATTTATATTGGTACTATACTGTGTGTGGTTTCAATATGTTTAAAAGCCACTTTAGATTAAGTAAATAATTATAGTGAAAACTGGAATAGAATCGGTTGTCTTAGTTCCCTTTTTTCCTTTGTTGAAAAAATATTTTTACATTTTTATATTTCTATTGGTACTTTGCTGGTGTATTTCCAAGTTATTACTGTACATTAAAAAGACTGTACATATCTATATATGACCTGCATCATATGAAAAATAAAAATTAATTTTTTTTTGTTAATATAGAAAAATTATCAGATTTATTTATATACTTTAAAAACGTTTTTTTCTTTGGTAATAAAGGACTAAATAATATATACATATAAAGCTGGACATTCTAAGTTTTGTAGAACAAACCAATGTGTAATAGATGGGTGAAACAGTCTCAATATAGAGACTGTAGGTATTTATGATTTCTTGTAGTATTGTGTAGTATGATCTATGTGAAAAAACTTCTCAGTTCAATTTCTAAATTCAGACCTTGTGGGTGAAGAGTGTCTAAATTGTAAATCCATTTGCTTTCTAGCTGCAATAATCTTTTTTGATTATCTCCCCCTCTCTTTTGTTTTTGTAATTTGGCTATGCCCATATAGTTAAAAAATTTAAGATTACCATTATTACAGGCTTTAAAATGCTTAGGGACGGGTAGGTCCTTATTTCTATCCTCGTCCATATTTTCGATGGATAAAATATGCTCTCGTATTCTTTCACGTAGGGGGCATTCTGATTCGCCTACGTATTGCATTCCACATTTACACTGAATCATGTAGACAATATTTTTATCTGTGCATCTTATACATTCTTGGATTTCAAATTCCCTTTTATTAATATGTGAAGTGACTGTTTTACTTTTCTTGGAGTGTCTGCAAGATTTGCATATAAAACATGGGAAAAAACCTTTTAGGTCCTGTCCTGTTAAAATGTGTCTATTTTTTTATGCTGTTTAATTTGGGTTGGGGCAAGTATGTTTTTTAAATTATTAGCTTTTCTGTATATGAACCTCGGTTTTTTAGTGATAAAGGGGCCAATAATTTTATCTTGATGTAGTATGTGCCAATGTTTCTTTAGTATTTTTTCTGTTATTTTATAGTTTGCATTGAAATCACTTATGAATGGGATATTTAGTTTATTATGTTCTGGGTGGGTGTTGTCACTACATTTTTTATTACTTTTGTTTAATATGGTATTTCTTTCCATTTTTCCTACTCCTTGTCTAATATTCTCTACAAATTCTTCCCTATAGCCTCTTTCTATAAACTTTGCCTTAAGTGCTTTTGATTGGTTATCATAATCCTCAGGTTTGTTACAATTTTTCATTACCCTCAGCATTTGTCCTTTCGGTATATTGTTCTTCCAGGCTTGATGATGGCAGCTACTTGAATGGATAAAATTGTTACTATCTACCGGTTTAAAGTAGGTTCTTGTATTGATAGTATTGTTTTCAATAAAAAAAATTTTTTAACTATATGGGCATAGCCAAATTACAAAAACAAAAGAGAGGGGGAGATAATCAAAAAAGATTATTGCAGCTAGAAAGCAAATGGATTTACAATTTAGACACTCTTCACCCACAAGGTCTGAATTTAGAAATTGAACTGAGAAGTTTTTTCACATAGATCATACTACACAATACTACAAGAAATCATAAATACCTACAGTCTCTATATTGAGACTGTTTCACCCATCTATTACACATTGGTTTGTTCTACAAAACTTAGAATGTCCAGCTTTATATGTATATATTATTTAGTCCTTTATTACCAAAGAAAAAAACGTTTTTAAAGTATATAAATAAATCTGATAATTTTTCTATCTTAACAAAAAAAATTTAATTTTTATTTTTCATATGATGCAGGTCATATATAGATATGTACAGTCTTTTTAATGTACAGTAATAACTTGGAAATACACCAGCAAAGTACCAATAGAAATATAAAAATGTAAAAATATTTTTTCAACAAAGGAAAAAAGGGAACTAAGACAACCGATTCTATTCCAGTTTTCACTATAATTATTTACTTAATCTAAAGTGGCTTTTAAACATATTGAAACCACACACAGTATAGTACCAATATAAATATAAAAAATATATTTTCAACAAAGGAAAAAAAGAGAACTATTCCAGTTTTTTACTAAAATTATTTATTTAGTTGTTTATATATTTTTTTTCAAATAAGAATACATGAATATTCTACAGTGGCTTTTAAGCATATTGGAAACCACACACAGAAATGATATTGGCTTTGACAATGCTTCAATAAAACAATTAAACAATTTACTCAATCAGGAACAAAGGTATAAAAGATAAGATTCTAAGCAGGTCTGACAGAAGCTTGAGAAAGGCTCTTTGGAGCTGAAACGCGTTGTTTTGGATACAGACTGCTTACTGATCACCTTGGATACAGACTGCTTACACTGCACTGGAGAAATCCTGCTCTTTACTTATCTGTCAATCTCGCATTTGGTGGGCGTGTCAAGACCGGACACGGAAGTGACAGAGGCAACTTTCACAAGAGACATACACGCTGCAACAAGCGCTCCTAGAAACTTTGAAAGGACAAAGAAAGTTTCTCATCTATACCTCATTTGGACACGCAAGAACCTTCTTATATGACTTGGAACTGCAAATAAGGTACCTTATTCAAAGTCTGTTGATTAATAATATCGCAAAAGGCAAGCTAAGTGTTCAATAACTATTGTGATATAATTACTGTGACATACAGAAAACGGCTCAAACACCTAGCCTAAATCTTTTGGTCATATCACAAAAAGGCTTATTTCAAAAAGGCTGAAAATAAACACCTATTGTTGAACAAGGTGTCAATAGTTGTCTTCAACAACGATCTCTAACAACTGTATTTCTACCAATTATACCTTATTTTCTGCCTTTGGTGCATTTTATGAGCGAAAAGCCAAATCTTTTAGACTGTTTTATATTGATTCTAATAAAATAATATTATTTTTAACAAATAATCTTTGTATATTTTTTTATTATTATTTTTTATTTTTATTTTTGAATTAGAACTTAATAATTTTAAGATATTATTCTATTCTTTAAAAACTAAAAAACTTTTTTTCTATACATTTCTTTATATAAACATAGACATAGAAATACAAATACCACTAAGACCATTGTCATTTGGTAGATATTAAGCCAGTGTTTGCACACAGGCGCACACATATAAAACAATCATAACTGCTACTAAAACTATTTATTCAGATGACTTGGGGTATCTGATTTTTATGTGAAGTATTATCTACCACCAGCGCATAGATTTTTAGTTGTTTAATCATAAATACTTTTCTCCTGCCTGCCAGCCTGTGTGCCAGCCAGGCCTACTTTCAAAATATTTACACCAATCATATATGTTGTCACAGTATTCTTAATAATTAAAAATTTAAATTGTTGTTCTGAATCCTCAGTTTGCTCGTGCCATTGAATTGCACTTTCCTCCTGCCTGCCAGCCTGTTTTCGAGGCCCAACTAGCCAATTAGTGGCACCAATCATAATTCTTGTAACAGTATATAAAAAAGTAAAAATCATAATGTTTGGGACTGTAAATATTCAGTCTCCTAGTGCCATTGAATTGCATTTTCCTCCTGCCTGCCAGCCTGTGTGACAGGCCGACTTTCAAAATATTTACACCAATCATATTTGTTGTCACAGTATTCTTAAAAATAAAAAATTAAAATTTTTGGTAATTGTTTTTCTGAATCCTCAGTTTGCTCGTGCCATTGAATTGCTCTTTTCTCCTGCCTACCAGCCTGTGTGCCAGGCCGACTTTCAAAATATTTACACCAATCATATTTGTTGTCACAGTATTCTAAATAATTAAAAATTAAAAATTTTTGTAATTGTTGTTCTGAATCCTCAGTTTGCTCGTGCCATTGAATTGCACTTTCCTCCTGCCTGCCAGCCTGTGTGCCAGGCCCAAATAGCCAATTATTGCCAGCAATCATATTTATTTTAACAGTATTGCAAAAATTGTCAATCATCACTGTTTTGAGTGTCAATCTGCATTCTACTAGTGCCCTTGAATTGCATTTTCCTACTGCCTGCCAGCCTGTGTGCCAGTCCCAACTAGCCAATTAGTGCTACCAATCATATTTCTTTTAACAGGATTGGAATTATTGTTAATCATAACTGTTTTGACTGTGATTCTTCAGTCTCCTAGTGCCATTGAATTGCAGTTTCCTTTCTCCCAGCGTGTGTGCCAGACAAGCCCATTTCCAACTAGTGCCAACAATCATATTTGTTGTCACAGTACTTTTATTTTTTTTAAAAAAATTAACAATTTGTGATTTTTAAAACATCTGTCTTTTTGGTTGTTGTCAGTCTCATAGAGTATACTGTGCCCACTTGCACAGTGCCACCACTCCTATAATTGGTGTTATAGTATTGTCAGTGTCCATTTAAAAAAAAATGACAGGCAGAGGCATACCACCCCGCAGGTTCCGTGGTCGTGGTCGTGGTGCTGTGATTCCTTTAGACCCTACAAATATGCACATTGTTCAGATGCCGGGTGCCAGGGGGGATGCGAAAAGTTCTGAGGAGGACCTAGTGGAATGGCTAACACAGGACACCCAATCTTCTTCAGCTTCCGCTGCTAGTCCTCCTAACCTTCACGCACCATCTATGTCCAGCTGTGCTTTGGGCAGTTCTCAAGTGACCAGTGCCACTCGCCCGCCTGTCGCCACCACCAACACTAGCACCACAGCCGCTTCACTTGATCTGTCACAGGAGTTATTGACACATCAGTTGGAAGAAATGATTGATGCACAGCCATTATTGACAGAGGATGTAGATAACAGTGATCAGTCTCAGTCAAGCAGCATTACTGACATGGAGGTACGGTGTGATGATGATGATGTTGTACCCGCTGCTGCTTCTTTTCTTGATGTGTCAGATACAAGTGAAGCGGTTGATGATGATGTGTCGGTGGATGTCACGTGGGTGCCTGCTAGAAGAGAAGAAGAGGGGGAAAGTTCAGATGGGGAGACAGAGAGGAGGAGGAGGAGGAGACAATTTGGAAGCATGGGGAGGTCGTCTCAAGGAGCTAGTGGCACAGTCAGACAGCATGCGCCAGACAGCATGCCAACGTCAATCAACGCATGCTGTTGGCACCACCAGAATGCCGTCATCGCAGAGCTCAGCAGTGTGGCATTTTTTTTGTGTGTCTGCCTCTGACAACAGCGACGCCATTTAAAGAACCCATGAGTAGAAGCAGCACACAAAGTGAAAGCCGCCCTCCTCCTCCTGCTCCAGCATCTTCAGCCACGTCAACCACTGCTGTCCTCCTTGCCCCCTCTCAACCATCCTCCACTCAGTCTCTCTTACGTAGCAGTTCCTGGTCATCTGCCCACAGTCAGGTGTCTGTCAAGGACATGTTTGAGCGTAAGAAGCCAATTTCTCAAAGTCACCCCCTTGTCCGGCATCTGACAGCTGGCTTGTCTGAACTCTTAGCCCGCCAGCTTTTACCATACAAGCTGGTGGAGTCTGATCCATTTAAAAAATTTGTATCTATTGGGACGCCGCAGTGGAAGGTACCTGGCAGAAATTTCTTTTCACAAAAGGCAATCCCAAACCTGTACTCTGTTGTGAGAAAGGAAGTTATGGCATGTCTGGCACACAGTGTTGGGGCAAGGGTCCATATGACCATGGATAGCTGGTCTGCAAAGCATGGTCAGGGCAGGTATATCACCTACACTGCACATTGGGTAAACCTGCTGACTTCTGACAAGCATGGAATGCGTGGCTCTGCAGAAGAGTTGGTGACACCGCCACGACTTGCAGGCAGGCCTGCTGCTACCTCCTCTACTCCTCCTACTCCATCCTCTTCCCTAACCTCTTCCTTGGCTGAGTCCTCTTCAAATTCTGCTTCTTGCTCCACATCTATGGCACCCCCCCAGCTCCCCAGGTACTAGGCAACATCCCGTGTACGGCAGTGTCACGCCGTCTTGGGGTTGACTTGCCTGAAATCGGAGAGTCACACCGCACCAGCACTCCTGACCGCCTTGAACGCACAGGTGGATCAGTGGCTTACTCCGCACCAACTGGAGATTGGCAAGGTTGTTTCTGACAATGGAAGTAATTTGGTGGCGGCATTGAAATTGGGCAAGTTGACACATGTGCCGTGCATGGCACATGTGTGTAATCTAATTGTACAACGATTTGTCCATAAGTACCCAGGCTTACAGGACGTCCTGAAGCAGGCCAGGAAGGTGTGTGGCCATTTCAGGCGTTCCCACACGGCCATGGCGCACTTGTCCGATATATAGCGTTGAAACAACCTGCCAGTGAGGCGCTTGATTTGCGACAGCCCGACACGGTGGAATTCAACACTCCTAATGTTTGACCGCCTGCTCCAACAAGAAAAAGCTGTTAATGAGTATTTGTATGACCGGGGTGCTAGGACAGCCTCTGGGGAGCTGGAGATATTTTTGCCAAATTACTGGACGCTCATGCGCAATGCCTGTAGGCTCATGCGTCCTTTTGAGGAGGTGACAAACCTTGTCAGTCGCACCGAAGGCACCATCAGCGACATCATACCATTTGTTTTCTTCCTGGAGCGTGCCCTGCAAAGAGTGCTGGATCAGGCCGTAGATGAGCGTGAAGAGGAAGAGGAAGAGTTGTGGTGTCCATCACCCCCACAAACCGCCTTATCAGCATCGCTTGCTGGACCTGCGGCAACGCAGGAAGAAGGTTGTGAGGAAGAGGAGTCAGAGGAGGAATGTGGCTTTGAGGAGGAGGAGGAAGACAGAGCACAACAGGCATCCCAAGGTGCTCGTTGTTGTCACCTCTCTGGTACCCATGGTGTTGTACGTGGCTGGGGGGAAGAAGATACCCTCAGTAAGATCAGTGAGGAGGAGGAACGGGACATGATTAGCTCGGCATCCAACCTTGTTCAAATGGGTTCTTTCATGCTGTCGTGCCTATTGAGGGACCCTCGTATAAAATGCTGAAGGAGAATGACCTGTACTGGGTGTCCACGCTCCTCGACCCCCAGTATAAGCATAAAGTGCCTGAAATGTTACCAAATTCCTGCAAGTCGGAAAGGATGGAGCATTTTAAAAATAAATTAAAAACTATGCTTTACACAGCGTATAAGGGTGATGTCACAGCACCACGGGAATGTAACAGTGGAAGAGATGAAATTAATCCTCCTCCTCCTCCTGCCACGAACACGGCGGCAAGGACAGGGTGCTTTCCTGATGTCTTGTTGATGGAGGACATGCGTACCTTTTTAACTCCCATGCATCCCCAGAGCCTTTCGGGATCCAGCCTCAGAGAAAGACTCAACCAACAGGTAGCAGACTACCTAGCTTTAATTGCGGATCTTGACACTCTCAGGAGCGATGGACCCCTTGACTACTGGGTGTGCAGGCTTGACTTGTGGCCTGAGCTATCCCAATTTGCAATGGAACTTCTGGCCTGCCCCGCTTCAAGTGTCCTGTCCGAAAGGACTTTCAGTGCAGCAGGAGGTTTTGTCACTGAGAAGAGAAGTCGCCTAGGTCAAAAAAGCCTTGACTATCTCACTTTTATAAAAATGAATGAGGGCTGGATCCCGAAGGGACTGACATTGGGTGATACATTTGATTAAAAAAGGCCTGATGATGAGATGAGCTGGCTTGGGCTACAACTGGTACACAGGCTGGCCTTTTTTTTCTTATAAAGCCGGATGACTTGCTTGACTTATCCGCCAACAACTAGTGTTCAAGCCACAAGCTTAGAGGGCACTTTATAAATGTTTTACAAACATCAATTTTTTTGGCCGCTGCTACAGCATTTGCTACAACATTACCCAAATTTTTCAGTCATTTGTACATTCCTAATTTTTCTGGCCTCTGATGCTGCTCTGTGGGTACAAAACTCAAATAAAAAAATAAGGCTCATAACAGTGATTAAACTGTTACGAATAGTACAACTTAACAGTGCACACCACTCACATCTGGTGGACCATTAAATTGCACGCGCAGTTCCCCAAATGTGAAGTAGGAGGACCGACCAAGCATTTTTATCCGTCTCTTGGTTGCTCTAAATTATCTCCGTGTTCCATACTATGTACTAGGAGAACGACCTGGGGTGGGTGTCCAAGCATGTTTTTTTTTGGGCAATTTCAAGTTTCCAAATAATTATCTCTGGGTTTCTAAAATCAATGCCGTAACAGTACTCTATTGTTCAAAAGGATGCCATATGTCCTCTTTACTGCTGTTGTTTCATATGCGGGTCCTGGACTCTCTTATAAAAAGGCAGAAGTAGAAAGAAGTGACCTGGGTGTCCAATCATTTTTTTGGTTCAATTTCCCGGTTGAAACAAATTATCTCCGGGTTTCTAAAATCAATGCTTTACCTGTACTCCATTGTTCAAAAGGATGCCATATGTCCTCTTTTCTGCTGGTGTTTCTGTTGAGGGTCCTGGACCCTGTTATAAAATGGCTGAAGCAGAAAGAAGTGTACTGTGTGTCCATCCAAACCTTTTTGTGATTCAAATTCCAGGTTGCAAAAAATTATCTCCCGGTTTCTAAAATCAATGCTTTACCTGTACTCTATTGTTCAAAAGGATGCCATATCATGGACCCCCTTATAAAAAGGCCTAAGGAGAAAGAAGTGTACTGGGTGTCCACTCAATGTATTTTTCTATTTCCCATTTGCCCAAAATTATCTCTGGGTTTGTAAAATCAATGCTGTACCTGTACTCTATTGTTCAAAAGGATGCCATATGTCCTCTTTCCTGCTGGTGTTTTGTTTGAGGGTCCTGGACCCTCTTATAAAAAGGCCTAAGGAGAAAGAAGTGTACTGGGTGTCCATCGATTCATTTTTTTTAATTAAAATTTCCATTAGCAACAAATTATCTCAGGGTTTCTAAAATCAATGCCTTTCCTATAATTTTTTTTTCAAAAGGATGCCATATGTCCTCTTTCCTGCTGCTGGTTTTGTTGAGTGTCCTGGAGCCTCTGCTAAAAAGGTCTAAGGAAAAATAAGTGTACTGGGTGTCTATTCAATGTTTTTTTTTATTTCCCGGTTGTAACAAATTATCTCTGTGTTTCTAAAATGAATGCCTTTCCTGTAATCTATTTTTCAAAAGGATGACATATGTCCTCTTTCATGCTGTTGTTTCTGTTGAGGCTCCGGGACCCTCTTATAAAAAGGCCTAAGGATAAATAAGTGTACTGGGTGTCTAATCAATTTTTTTTTAGATTTCCCGGTTTCAACAAATTTTCTCTGGGTTTCTAAAATCAATGCTTTTCCTGCAATCTATTTTTCAAAAGGATGCAATATGTCCTCTTTCCTGATGGTGTTTTGTTTGAGGGTCCTGGAGCCTCTGCTAAAAAGGCCTAAGGAGAAAGAAGTGTACTGGGTATATAATCAATTTTTTTTTAGATTTCCCGGTTGCAACAAATCATCTCTGGGTTTCTAAAATCAATGCCCTTACTGTAATCTATTTTTCAAAAGGATGCCATATGTCCTCTTTCATGCTGTTGTTTCTGTTGAGGGTCCTGGAGCCTCTGCTAAAAAGGCCTAAGGATAAATAAGTGTACTGGGTGTATAATCAATGTTTTTTTAGATTTCCCGGTTGCAACCAAATATCTCTGGGTTTCTAAAATCAATGCCTTTCCTGTAATCTATTTTTCAAAAGGATGCAATATGTCCTCTTTCCTGATGGTGTTTTGTTTGAGGGTCCTGGAGCCTCTTATAAAAAGGCCTAAGGAGAAAGAAGTGTACTGGGTGTCCATCTAATCATTTTTTTGATTCAAATTTCCATTAGCAACAAATTATCTCTGGGTTTCTAAAATCAATGCCTTTCCTATAATCTTTTTTTCAAAAGGATGCTATATGTCCTCTTTCATTCTGTTGTTTCTGTTGAGGCTCTGGGACCCTCTTATAAAAAGGCCTAAGGAAAAAGAATATACTGGGTGTCTAATCAATGTTTTTTTAGATTTCACGGTTGCAGCAAATTATCTCTGGGTTTCTAAAATCAATGCCTTTCATGTAATCTATTTTTCAAAAGGATGTAATATGTCCTCTTTCCTGATGGGGTTTTGTTTGAGGGTCCTGGAGCCTCTGCTAAAAAGGACTAAGGAGAAAGAAGTGTACTGGGTGTCCATTGAAAAAAAATTTTGATTCAAAATCCCAGTTGCAACAAATTATCTCCGGGTTTCTAAAATCAATGCCTTTCCTATAATCTTTTTTTCAAAAGGATGCCATATGTCCTCTTTCCTGCTGCTGGTTTTGTTGAGGGTCCTGGAGCCTCTGCTAAAAAGGCCTAAGGATAAAGAAGTGTACTGGGTGTATATTCAATGTTTTTTTAGATTGGCCGGTTGCAAAAAATTATCTCTGGGTTTCTAAAATCATTGCCTTTCCTGTAATCTATTTTTCAAAAGGATGCCATATGTCCTCTTTCATGCTGTCCCGCCTGTTGTTTCTGTTGAGGCTCCGGGACCCTCTTATAAAAAGAAGTGTATCCAATCAATGTTTTTTTCTATTTCCCTGTTCATATAAATTATCTCAGGGATTCCAAAATCAATGCCTTAAATGTAATCTATTGTTCAAAAGGATGCCATATGTCGTCTTTCCTTTTTTTTTTTTTTTTTTTTTTTTTCTGTATTTTTTTTATTTTAGAAAATTTAATGCACTTATAGGTTCACTAAGATTATGACTTTGCACACTGCCATTTTCCATGCAGCATTTTGACATGTCGTGTGATATGACTAGAAGAATGGTATGTTTTGAATCTGCTGAGCATAATAATAATTAAAAAAAATAATAATTTAATTTAACTTGAGTTACTAACTGAAGCATGACTTCAGGAGTCAGGCGTGGTCCTAGGTAGTGGTTGTTAGCAGATTATTTTCACTGCAAATTGCAATTGCCACAGCGTGCATAAAATGTGCGTAACCAGTCTCCAAATCTTACCTTTTTAATGCCAATTGATATTGCCACAGCTGGAACAACAGTAAATAACATGTGCGTCACCACAGTCTCCAATGCTGTTGTCAGATGTATACAAAAACACTGATAAAGTATTCCTTTCGGGGCGCAAAGAGATGGCTACCGGAACACTCCAGGAACTTCCCAAGACAGTCGCTGTCTTGTGTTTCTGGTGATGTTGGAGACATCTGTGTAGTGTACAGGGAGGCCCAAAATCCTCTCCATCTCTGTGCACCACAGGACAGGATGTCCTTGTCATCCATAAGCACAGGAAATTGCTGGCATTTTCCTTGCTTCAAGAAGTTCAGCTTTTGTGGTGCTAGTGCAGACTTTAATAAACTTTGGTTTCCTACCATACTCAAGACAATCTTGTAGTTCAAGCTTCGGACTTGCTGTGGGAAACAGTGGCCTGTCCATACCAGGAAGATGATTTAGACAGAAGTAACGAGCTCTGTTTGCAGGTGACACATGTTTAGCGTCAATCATCAAAGGGGTTGCATGCAGAATATGGCAGATGGCCCCTTATTCACATGTTTGTCCAGAGCCACAATATTTGCAAACAGCCAGAAGAAAGGTCGGTTCTCACCAGCCTTAAGTTGCGCTTCATTTACCAAATGCTGATATTCAAAAAATAGACAAACAGTGCCTTAAAAAAGACATTTGCGATATGGATTCACCAGAGCAAGGTCATTGCAAGTACTTCCCACGATAACAAAATTAAAATGCCACAACTCCGCAATCTTCCCCTTCACATTATTATTGTCACACTCCCTTGTACTCCTATGCCCAGCTCCCTGCTCTTGTTTTTGTTGAGGGTCCTGGAGCCTCTGCTAAAAAGGCCTATGGATAAAGAAGTGTACTGGGTGTCTATTCAATGTTTTTTTAGATTTCCCGGTTGCAACAAATTATCTCTGTGTTTCTAAAATCAATGCCTTTCCTGTAATCTATTTTTCAAAAGGATGCCATATGTCCTCTTTCATGCTGTTGTTTCTGTTGAGGCTCCGGGACCCTCTGCTAAAAAGGCCTAAGGATAAATAAGTGTACTGGGTGTCCAATCAATGTTTTTTTCTATTTCCCGGTTCAGATAAATTATCTCTGGGATTCATAAATCAATGCCTTTCCTGTAATCTATTTTTCAAAAGGATGCCATATGTCCTCTTTCATGCTGTTGTTTCTGTTGAGGCTCCGGGACCCTCTTATAAAAAGGCCTAAGGATAAAGAAGTGTACTGGGTGTCCAATCAATGTTTTTTTCTATTTCCCGGTTAAGATAAATGATCTCTGGGATTCATAAATCAATGCCTTACCTGTAATCTATTATTCAAAAGGATGCCATATGTCCTCTTTCATGCTGTTGTTTCTGTTGAGGCTCCGGGACCCTCTTATAAAAAGGCCTAAGGATAAAGAAGTGTACTGGGTGTCCAATCAATGTTTTTTTCTATTTCCAGGTTCATATAAATGATCTCTGGGATTCCAAAATCAATGCCTTAAAGGGACACTCAATCAAAATTAAACTTTCATTATTCAGACAGAGGATGCCATTTTAAACAACTCTCCAATTTACTTCCATTAAAAAAATGTGCACAGTATTTTTATATTTAAACTTTTTGAGTCACCAGGTCCCACTGAGCATGTGCAAGAATAAGTGTGTATGCATTTTTGAATGGCTGATGGCTGTCACATGGTACGTGTATGCATTTGTGATTGGCTGATGGCTGTCACATGGTACAGGGGAGTGGAAAAAGACATAACTTTTAAAATTGTCAGAAAAAAATCAACTATTCATTTGAAGTTCAGACTAAGTGCTATTGCATTGTCTTGTTATCTTGCATTTGTTGATTATGCAAATCTATTGTGTTGACTGGTCCTTTAACTGTAATCAATTGTTCACAAGGATGCCATATGTCCTCTTTCATGCTGTTGTTTCTGATGAGGCTCCGGGACCCTCTTATAAAAAGGACTAAGGATAAAGAAGTGTACTGGGTGTCCAATCAATGTTCACAGTTGCAAAAAATGTATCTATGGCTTTCTAAAATCTATGCCTTACCTGTCATCTATTGTTCAAAAGGATGCCATATGTCCTCTTTCCTGCTGTTGTTTTTGTTGAGGGTCCGGAACACTATTCTAAAAAGACCGAAGGAGAACCACCTGTACTGTATTGGGTGTCCAATCATGTTTTTGTTTTCAATTTCATGGTTCATAATAAATATCGCTGTGTAACTAAAATCAATGCCATACCTGTACTCTTTTGTTCAAAAGGATGGCATATGTGGTGTTTCATTCTGTTGTGGTTGTTGAGGGTCGTGGCCGTGGGACAGCGTACAAAACGGCTGAAGGAGAACAACCTGTACAGCCTTGCTCCTCTTTTTAGGCAGGCCAGCTCTTTGCATACATGCCCACAGACTCTGTAACACATGCCTCTTTTAGGGAGAGGTGCAGCCATAATGCAGGGTTAGAACCTCTGCCTGCAACTGTTATACTCGATTTTGCAAAAGGAAGTAAGCTTACCATGGTTCCCTGCATGCACGTATTGTTGTTATATTTTGGTGAGGGTAATCATGATGGCCATGTAGACCACCACCGAGAGTCCTGGAAGTAACAGGGATGAGATGAAAGTGCTAAGAATAGTACTACTTAAAACAACCGAGTTAGCCATGGGTGTTAATCCAAGACCGCTTGGCTTTTTTTTGGCTTTGGGTGCGGCTAATCATGCAGGCCATATAGAGCTGCCACCATTCGGTGTTGTATCAGGTATTAAACTTATAAGAACAGAACTACCAAAATACAGCCAATGAAGGGCCTTATGAAGACTGAGCCAAGGTTGGATTGTAGTATTTGGTTAGGCTAATCATGATGGCCATGTAGACCACCACCGAGAGTCCTGGAAGTAACAGGGATGAGATGAAAGTGCTAAGAATAGTACTACTTGAAACAACCGAGTTAGCCATGGGTGTTAATCCAAGACCGCTTGGATTTATTTTTGTTTTGGGTGTGGCTAATCATGCAGGCCATATAGAGCTGCCACCATTCGGTGTTGTATCAGCTATTAAAATAATAAGAACTGTACTATCAAAATACAGCCAATGAAGGGCCTATGAAGACTGAGCAAAGGTTGGATTGTATTATTTTGTTCGGCTAATCATGATGGCCATGTAGACCACCCGTAACAGGGATGAAAGTGCTAAGAATAGTACTAATTGAAACAACCAAGTTAGCCATGGGTGTTAGTCTAAGACCACTCGGCTTTTTTTTGGGTTTGGGTGCAGCTAATCATGAAGGCCAGATAGACCTGCCACCATTTGGTGTTGTAACAGGTATTAAACTGCAAAGAACAGTACTACTTAACACAACCTACTTACCATGGGTCCCAGAGCATATGTTTGGTTATTATATTTTGTAAGGGTAATCATGCAGGCCATATAGACCTCCACCGATAGGGTGAGTATGAGTAACAGCTATTAAAATGCTAAGGACATTACTAATTTACACAACATATTTACCATGGGTCGCAGACCAAGAGCAGATGTCTTATTATTATATTTTGTATGGGTAATCATCCAGGCCATATAGACCTCACCAAATAGGGGGAGTTACAGAGATTAAAGTGCTAAGAATGGTAGTACTTAAAACACAACCTAGTTAAAATGGGTACCAGACCGCATGTCTTATTATTAGATTTTTTCAGGGTAATCAGGCAGGCCATATAGACCACCCCCGATAGGGGGGTTAACAGGGATTAAAGTGCTAAGAAAAGTACTAATTAACACAAGCTAGTTATCATGGGTCCAACACAGTGTGTCTTGATGTTATACTTTGTCAGGGTAATCATGCAGGCCATATAGACCTCCCTTGATAGGGGGAGTAACAGGGATTACAGTTATAAGAATAGTACTACTTAAACACAACCTAATTACCATGGGTCCAAGACCAGATGTTTTCTTATTATTCTTTGTCAGGCTAATCATGCAGGCCATACAGAGCTCCAACAAAAGGGGGGGTAAGAGGGATTCAAGTGATAAGAAAAGTTTTACTTAACACAACAAAATTACCGTAACTCTTACACTACCTGATAGATACAACATCATAACTGATGTTTTAAAGCACGTTACTGCAAACAATTTGGGAATGTTAGTTGATTTAGGCCCTTTATGGGTTAAAAGCAGACTCTGCATAAACTATGTAATTTTCCATGGGAGTTTTGCCATGGATCCCCCTCCAGCATGCCACAGTCTAGGTGTTAGTACCCTTGAAACAACTTTTCCATCACTATTGTGGCCAGAAAGAGTCCTTGTAGGTTTTAAAGTTCGCCTGCCTATTGAAGTCAATGGCGGTTCGCGGGTTCGCGAACAATACCGTAAGTTCGAGTCCGCCGTTTGCGAACCGAAATTTTTAGGTTCGCAACATCACTAATCAAAAACACTAAAATAAAATTATTAACCCCTAAGCTGCCATTCCGGACATCCCCGCCACTAAAAAAAATTATTAACCCCTATTCCGCAGCTCCCCGACATATTCGCCACTATAATAAACCTATTAACCCCTAAACTTCCGCCCTCCCACATCGCAAACACTAAAATACAATTATTAACCCCTAATCTGCCGTCCGCCCACACCGCTGCTATAATAAACCTATTAACCACTAAACCGCAAGCCCCCACAACAAAATATACTAAAATAAATTATTAACCCCTAAACCTCTGACCTCCCACATCACTAACTCTACATAAATATATTAACCCCTAATCTTAACCCTAACATAACCCCAACCCTAACGTAACCCTAAGCCTAACACCCCATAACTTAAATATAATTAAAATAAATCTAAATAAACCTTACAATTATTAACTAAATAATTCCTATTTAAAAATAAATACATACTTACCTGTAAAAAAAAACTAAGCTAGCTACAATATAACTAATAGTTATCTTGTAGCTAGCTTAGGCTTTATTTTTATTTCACCGGTAAGTTTGTATTTATTTTAACTAGGTAGGCTAGTTAGTAAATAGTTATTAACTATTTAATAATTACCTAGTTAAAATAAATACAAAGTTACCTGTAAAATAAAACCTAACCTGCCTTATACTAAAAACTAACATTACAATAAAATAAAATAAATTAAATTAATAAAATACAATTTACTAAATTACAAAAAAATAAACACTAAATTACAACAAAAAAAACAATGAAATTATCAAAAATAAAAACGAATTACTCCTAATCTATTAGCCCTATCAAAATAAAATAGCCCACCCAAAATAAAAAAAAAACCCTAGCCTACACTAAACTGCCAATGGCTCCACGCCGGATGGATGAAGATAGAAGAGGCCTCCTGGATGAAGCCTTATTTCCGCTTGGATGAGGACTTCGCCGGGTGGATGAAGATCGAAGAGGCCTCCTGGATGAAGCCTTATTTCCGCTTGGATGAGGACTTCGCCGGGTGGATGAAGATCGAAGAGGCCTCCTGGATGAAGACTTCTTGCCGCTTGGATGAGGACTTTGCCAGCTGGATGAGGATGAATGTCTGGACTTCGATAACTGTACGTGGATCGTCAGGGGTTAGTGTTAGGTTTTTTTAAGGGATTTTTCGGTGGGTTTTTTTAGGTTAGGGTTTTGGGCAATGTAAAAGAGCTAAATGCCCTTTTAAGGGCAATGCCCATCCAAATGCCCTTTTCAGGGCAACGTTTAGCTTAAGTTTGTTTTTATTTGGGAGGTTTGGTTGGGTGGGTGGTGGGTTTTACTGTTGGGGGTGTTTTTTTTTTTTTTTTTTTAAAAGAGCTGATTTCTTTGGGGCAATGCCCCACAAAAGGCCCTTTTAAGGGTCATTAGCAGTTTAGTGTAGGCTAGGTTTTTTTTAAATTTTTTTATTATTTTGATAGGGATATTAGATTAGGAGTAATTCATTTTTATTTTTGATAAAGTGTTGTTTTATTTTTTGTAATTTAGTGTTTATTTTTTTTGTAAGTTAGAAAATTTTATTTTAATAATTTAATTTATTTTATTGTAATGTTAGTTTTTAGTGTAAGGTAGCTTAGGTTTTATTTTACAGGCAACTTTGTATTTATTTTAACTAGGTAGCTAGTAAATAGTTAATAATTATTATTATTATTAGTCTACCTAGTCAAAATAAATACAAACTTTTTTTGTTTTTATCTCATAAATACAAACTTACCTGTGAAATAAAAATAAAACCTAAGATAGCTACAATATAACTAGTAGTTATATTGTAGCTAGCTTAGGGGTTTTTTTTTTACAGGTAAGTATGTATTTAGTTTTAAATAGGAATTATTTAGTTAATAATTGTAAGGTTTATTTAGATTTATTTTAATTATATATAAGTTAGGGGGTGTTAGGGTTAGGGTTACGTTAGGGTTAGGGTTAGGCTTAGGGTTACGTTAGGGTTAGGTTTAGGAGTTAATAACTTTAGTATAGTGGCGGAGACATTGGGGAGGCAGATTAGGGGTTAATAACTGTAATATAGGTGGCGGCTATGTTAGGGACAGCAGAGTAGGGGTTAATTGTATGTTGGTGACGGTGATATCAGGGGCGGCAGATTAGGGGTTAATAACTGTATTTAGGTAATGGCGATATCGGGGGTGGCAAATTAGGGGTTAATAACTAATGTAGGTGGCGGCGATGTTAGGGGCAGCAGATTAGGGGTGTTTAGACTTGGGGTTTATGTTAGGGTGTTAGGTTTAAACTTAACTTTTTCTTTCCCCATAGACATCAATGGGGCTGCGTTATGGAGCTTTTGTTTCCGCGATCGCAGGTGTTTTTTTTGCCAGCTCTTCCCATTGATGTCTATGAGAAAATCGTGCACAAGCACGTCATGGAGCTCAACGCCACCATATCGCCCGCACAAGCCTACTTTTTTAAACCTGTAATAGCAGCGCTATAGGGAGGTGAACTAACGCCAAAAAAGTAGCGGTCGTTAATTTCCCTATAGCGCTCAAAACTCATAATCTAGCTGTATGTATTTAGTTTTAAAAATGTATTATTTAGATAATAATTGTAACTTTAATTTAGCTCTATTTTAATTATGTTAAAGTTAAGGGGTGTTAGGATTACATTAGGTATAGGGTTAGGTTAATAGTTTAATTTAGTTTTAATGTGGGGGCTCTCGGTTTTGGGGTTAATACAGGGAGTGCAGAATTATTAGGCAAGTTGTATTTTTGAGGATTAATTTTATTATTGAACAACAACCATGTTCTCAATGAACCCAAAAAACTCATTAATATCAAAGCTGAATAGTTTTGGAAGTAGTTTTTAGTTTGTTTTTAGTTATAGCTATTTTAGGGGGATATCTGTGTGTACAGGTGACTATTACTGTGCATAATTATTTGGCAACTTAACAAAAAACAAATATATACCCATTTCAATTATTTATTTTTACCAGTGAAACCAATATAACATCTCAACATTCACAAATATACATTTCTGACATTCAAAAACAAAACAAAAACAAATCAGTGACCAATATAGCCACCTTTCTTTGCAAGGACACTCAAAAGCCTGCCATCCATGGATTCTGTCAGTGTTTTGATCTGTTCACCATCAACATTGCGTGCAGCAGCAACCACAGCCTCCCAGACACTGTTCAGAGAGGTGTACTGTTTTCCCTCCTTGTAAATCTCACATTTGATGATGGACCATAGGTTCTCAATGGGGTTCAGATCAGGTGAACAAGGAGGCCATGTCATTAGATTTTCTTCTTTTATACCCTTTCTTGCCAGCCACGCTGTGGAGTACTTGGACGCGTGTGATGGAGCATTGTCCTGCATGAAAATCATGTTTTTCTTGAAGGATGCAGACTTCTTCCTGTACCACTGCTTGAAGAAGGTGTCTTCCAGAAACTGGCAGTAGGACTGGGAGTTGAGCTTGACTCCATCCTCAACCCGAAAAGGCCCCACAAGCTCATCTTTGATGATACCAGCCCAAACCAGTACTCCACCTCCACCTGCTCAGCTGGCGTCTGAGTCGAACTGGAGTTCTCTGCCCTTTACCAATCCAGCCATGGGCCCATCCATCTGGCCCATCAAGACTCACTCTCATTTCATCAGTCCATAAAACCTTAGAAAAATCAGTCTTGAGATATTTCTTGGCCCAGTCTTCACGTTTCAGCTTGTGTGTCTTGTTCAGTGGTGGTCGTCTTTCAGCCTTTCTTACCTTGGCCATGTCTCTGAGTATTGCACACCTTGTGCTTTTGGGCACTCCAGTGATGTTGCAGCTCTGAAATATGGCCAAACTGGTGGCAAGTGGCATCTTGGCAGCTGCACGCTTGACTTTTCTCAGTTCATGGGCAGTTATTTTGCGCCTTGGTTTTTCCACATGCTTCTTGCGACCCTGTTGACTATTTTGAATGAAACGCTTGATTGTTCGATGATCACGCTTCAGAAGCTTTGCAATTTTAAGAGTGCTGCATCCCTCTGCAAGATATCTCACTATTTTTGACTTTTCTGAGCCTGTCAAGTCCTTCTTTTGACCCATTTTGCCAAAGGAAAGGAAGTTGCCTAATAATTATGCACACCTGATATAGGGTGTTGATGTCATTAGACCACACCCCTTCTCATTACAGAGATGCACATCACCTAATATGCTTAATTGGTAGTAGGCTTTCGAGCCTATACAGCTTGGAGTAAAACAACATGCATAAAGAGGATGATGTTGTCAAAATACTCATTTGCCTAATAATTCTGCACTCCCTGTAGGTTTATTTAGAGGTAGTGATGTGGGAGGCCAGAGGTTTAGGGGTTAATAACTTTATTTAGTGGTGCCGATGTCGGGGAGCGGCGGAATAGGGGTTAATAGATTTATTATAGTGTGGGCGATGTTGGGGTGCAGGGGAATAGGGGTTAATAACTAGTATAGTGGTGGCGATATCGGGAGTGGCAGATTAAGGGTTAATAGATTTATTTAGGTGGCAGCGATATCGGGAGCGGCAGATTAGGGGTTAATAAATTTATGTAGGTGTCGGTGATGTCGGGAGCGGCAGATTAGGGGTGTTTAGACTTAGAGTTTATGTTAGGGTGTTTGGTTTAAACATAACTTTTTTTCCCTATAGACATCAATGGGGCTGCGTTACGGAGCTTTTCATGCTGCGCTTCATCATCATTGATGTCTATGGGGAAAGCGTGCACAAGCACGTCAAAACAGCACTTCAATTGTGTGCAGAATGGAGCTTAAAACAACCATATCACACGCACAACTGGCTGTTTCAAAATTTGCAATGGTAGCACTATAGAGGGTTAAATAACGCAACTTTTGTTGCATTCATTAATTTCCCTATAGCGCGCATAACTCGTAATCTAAGTGATAAATACTAGAAAAAACTAAATTTATTTTTGCCTGATAAATTTCTTTCATTACGGACATGGAGAGTCCATGATGTTAGTCCAATTTGTAGTGGGATATTAAACTCCTGGCCAGCAGGAGGAGGCAAAGAGAACCCCAGCAAAGCTGTTAAGCATAACTTCCATTACCCATAACCCCAGTCATTCAGCCAAAGGATAATGGAAAAGAAGAAACACAAGGGTGAAAAAGGTGCCTGAGGTTTACTCAAAAAAACTGCCGAATTATAATTTAAAAGAGGGCAGGGTTGTGGACTCTCCATGTCCAGAAAGAAAAAAAATTATCAGGTAAGCATAAATTTTGTTTTCTTTCCTAAGTCATGGAGAGTCCATAACGTCATTCCAATTACTAGTGGGAACCAATAACCAAGCTAGAGGACACGGAATGAACAGGGTGGGAGAAAAAAGGCAGGAAGGCCTAAACAGAAGGCACCACCGCTTGAAGAACCTTTCTCCCAAAAGAAACCTCAGCCGAGGCAAACGAATCAAATTTGTAGAATTTGGAAAAAGTATGTAAAGAGGACAACGTTGCCGCCTTGCAAATCTGTTCCACAGACGCTTCATTTTTGAAAGCCCAAGAAGAGGAAACAGCTCTAGTGGAATGAGCCGTAATTCTCGCAGGAGGCTGCTGTCCAACGAATCATACTTCTTAACCAGAAAAAAAGAATAGTAGAAGTGGCCTTCTGACCCTTACGCTTTCCAGAGAAAACAACAAAAAGGGCAGAACATTGTCTAAAATCTTTAGTAGCTTGAAGGCAAAACTTTAGAGCATGCACAACAACCAAGTTGTGCAAAAGACGTTCCTTATGAGAAGAAAGATTAGGACAAAAAGAAGGAACTACAATTTCCTGATTAATGTTTTCATCCGACACCATCTTAAGGAGAAAACACAATTTAGTATGAAGGACCGCCTTATCTGCATGAAAGATAAGGTACAGGGAATGACACTGCAGAGCTGAGAGTTCAGAAACTCTGCGAGTGGAAGAAATAGCAAAGAGAAACAAACCTTCCAAGATAACAACTTTATATCTACAACATGCATCGGCTCAAACGGAGCCTGTTACAAAACTTTAAGAACTAGGTTAAGCCTCCAAGAAGGAGCAACAGGTTTAACACAGGCCTGATTCTGAAGTTTGTGCAAAAGGATAGACAGAGCAGAAATCTGACCCTTCAGAGTACTGACTGACAAACATTTTTCCAGGCCATCCTGAAGAAAGGATAAAATTCTTGGAATTCTCACCCAACTCCAAGAAAAACTTTCAGCTTCTCACCAAAAAAGATATTTACGCCATAACTTATGGTAAATCTTACAAGTAACAGGTTTACAAGCCTGAAGCATAGTATCAATGACTGCCTTTGAAAAACTGCATATAGACAGGACTAGGCGTTCAATCTCCAAGCAGTCAGCTTCAGAGAATCTAGATTTGTATGGAGGAATGGACCCTGAATGAGAAGGTCCTTCCTCAGAAGTAACTTCCAAGGAGGAAGAAATGACATCTTCACCAGATCTGCAAACCAGATTCTGCGAGGCCAGGCAGGAGCTATTAGGATCACAGACGCTCTCTCCTGCTTGATACGAGCAATGACTCAAGGCATGAGAGAAAATGGAGGAAACAGGTAAGCTAGCCTGAAATCCCAAGGAACTGCCAGGGCTTCTATCAGGGCAGATTGAGGATCTCTTGACCTTGAACCATACTTTGGAAGCTTAGCGTTCTGATGAGACGCCATCAGATCCAATTCCGGAACACCCAACATGAGGGTTATCTTGGAGAACACCTCCAGAATGGAGAGCCCACTCCCCGGGATGAAAAGTCTGTCTGCTCAGAAAATCCACCTCCCAATTGTCCACTCCTGGAATGTGGATGGCAGATACCAGATAATCGTTAGCTTCTGCCCACTGCAGAGTGCGAGTCACCTCCTTCATGGCCATGGAACTCCGAGTCCCTCCCTGGTGGTTGATGTAAGCCACTGAGGTGATGTTAACCGACTGGAATCTGATAAACCGGACTAAAGATAATTGAGGCCAAACTGTCAAGGCATTGAGGATTGCTCTCAACTCCAAGATGTTCATGGGAAGAGAGGACTCTTCCTGAGACCACAGGCCCTGAGCCTTAAGAGAAGCCCAAACAAATCCCCAGCCTGACAGACTGGCGTCCGTAGTCACAATCACCCAGGACAGTATCAGGAAACAAGTTCCCCGAGATAGGTTTTCCTGGGAAATTCACCATGAAAGAGAGTCTTTTGATAAGGTGTCCAGATTTATCCTCTGTGATAATTCTGAATGTTCTCCATTCCATTGACGGAGCATGCAAAGCTGCAGCGGTCGCAGATGGAACCGAGCAAAAGGACCAATCACCTTCATACATTGAGCCACTGATGGGCGAAATGTAGACTGGAGGGAAAGGCAAGAAGCCAGAAGTTCAGAAAATCTTCATGGACAGAGAATCTATGATTGTCCCTAGGAAAATCACTCTTGTATATAGAACTAGAGAACTCTTTTACAGATTTACTTTCCATCCGTGGGAATGAAGAAAAGACAACAACATCTCTGTATGTTTTGTTTTCCCTTATTCCATGGCTGGCTGGATTTCCAAGAGGACCTGGATTGGTCTGGTTTGGAAGAAGAAGAGGAGGATTTCTATCCTTTAAAATTCTGAATTGAACAAAAATTAGAAGTCTGACAACCCTTTCTATTCTTCTTGTCCTGAGGTAGGAAAGATCCCTTTCCACCCGTAATCTCTGAAATGATCACCGCCAGACCAAGTCCAAACAAAGTCTTACCCTTATAGGACAAAGCCAAAAGTTTGGCCTTTGAAGGAACATCAGCTGACCAAGATTTTAACCACAGAGCTCTGCAAGCTAAAACAGTGAAGCTAGAAATCTTAGCTCCCACTCTAATTAACTGCATGTTAGCATCACAGATAAAACTATTGTTCACAGATAAAACTATTGGCCATTTTAAGAGCCTTAATCCTGTCTTGGATCTCCTCTACTGTAGTCTCTTCTGAAATCAGATCAGACAGAGCATCACACCAATGAGATGCTGCTCCCGCAACAGTGGCAATACTTGCCGCAGGTTGCCACTGTAAACCCTGATGGACATTCATCTTTTTTAAATAAGCCTCCAGCTTTTTATCCATAGTGTCCTTAAAAGAACAACTATCCCCTATAGGAATGATAGTTCTCTTAGCTAGAGTGGAAATAGCACCTTCTACCTTAGGAATGGTGCACCATGAGTCAGCAACAGGAAACATCTTTTTATAAACAGGGGAAGGTGAAAACGGGACCCCTGGCTTATCCCATTCCTGTGCTATAATTCCTGAAATTTTCCTAGGAACAGGAAAAACATCATCAGAAGAAGGAGAATCATAAACTCTATCCAGCTTAGAAGACGTCTTAGGGTTAGTAGCAACCAAAGGTTCAGAGTCATCCAAAGTAGCTAGAATCTCCTTCAGAAGTAACCAAAGATGTTCAAGCTTAAATCTAAAATTAACCTCTTCAGATTCTGAAGATTTCACTGCCAAGGAAATTTCACCTTCAGAAGCTACTAAAGTATTTTCCTCATCAGACAATTGAGAAATATTGACCAGCCCAGATTTAGAGGGGTTAGAACCCTTACTAGCGGAAAAATGTTTAGATTTTCTCTTACGCTTACCCGAAGAAGGGAAAGCTGATAAAGCCGTTGTTACTGCAGATGTCTTCTGAGCTGCAAAATCCGCAGGTAAATAAACACTCCCAGGGGGCTGAGTAGACACAGAAGCTACAGTATTAGAAGCAACTAAAGCGTGTGATGTTTGAGGAGAAAGCTGAGGCATGTCACGCACGGCATTATCCTGAGACACTTGGCTCAGAAGGGAGTAACTTGTCTTTACATTTTAGAGTTTTTGATAAGCATGAGGAACAAAATTGCATTGCCAGGACAATTTGAGCCTCTAAACATAATAAGCATTTGTCCATAGATATGAACTTAATTCTGAATCCATTACCGTAGTCATAGCCACCGAATGCAGAGCCCCCCAAAAAAATGATTGAACAACAAAATAATTTCAAATTAATAAAAATAAGAGGTTGAAAATTGTATTAACACATAAAAACAAATAACCCCTAATAAACCTGAGGCTCCTACCGTACAGGAGAAAACACCACACTAGTAAGAGGAAGGCAGACTCTACTGATGATACACACTGCTCTTTTCCTCTTAACGAAAAAACGATCCATTAGCTGAGAAGAAGGATCTGACACTGATTCTCGATGTGAGGCAACTCCTACACACTACAAACTCAGCTCCGTTCTGATTTAGCAAAAGTGCAGGCGTCATGTGAGCGTTAAATAAATACAACGCCACTGAAAGCATGCAAAATAGAGAGAATAACGGCTTAAAATTAATACCGTTAAGTAAACTCTCTTAAAAACTGTCCAAATATGATTAAAAAAAGCTCAGAATCAATGCCTATGATTAAAGTATTGCTTAAAATAAAACCGCTAAGCAAACTAGCTGAAATCCCATGCAAAGTATTGGTCCCATGCTGTCCAGCAGTCACAATAAAGCTAATAATAATCCCTCAGCCAAGTGAAAGTCTCTTACTGTTAACGTTATGTGTCATCAAATTTTAAGCACTTAATATAAATGATCTGTCCAATAAACTTATCCTTAACTAAAAAAGGATAACTTGTCCCAAAAATGGATCCATAAGTGAATTAAGCTCTTAAGTGCTGCTGTCCTTCAGTACCTAAAAGGCAAAAACACTTACCTTCGATCCTGCAGGACAGATGCTGCTCCTTAGGTGTGGCAGGTGCTACACTCCCTGTCATGGACCTGTAGGAAATAAAGAACACAGTAACCAACTCTGGCTTTCTGCAAAGGGGTAGCAAATTGTTAAAAGTAAAGCAAAGACTACCTCGCCACCTTTTAACTGTTAAAAGTCACCACTACTCTTACTACAGAGATTGATGTGGACACAGGTAGACCTCAATCCTTGCTTTCAGGGAAAAGTACCCATAAAAGGATTAAATATCTTCAGACATCAACTTCGCACATCCTCCATTGACAGAGGCAAAGAGAATGACTGGGGGTTATGGGTAAGGGATGTTACATTTAACAGCTATGCAGGGGTGCTCTTTACCTCCTCCTGCTGGCCAGGAGTTGAATATCCTAATAGTAATTGGAATGACCTCATGGACTCTCCATGTTTTAGGAAAGAAAGAAGATTTAATAAACAAAGGGATTGATCCTTTGAATTCTGGTAAATTGGAACCTTTATGAAAAAAAAATAACATCAATAAAAGTGTTATAGTAGTTTCATTTAGCTCCTGTATCACTATTATTTAGTAATCAAGCATTAGTAAACCCAGTACCAAATTGTATAAAGGGTTATGCCAGAGTGCAATCAGCATCTCTGCTCACCCCAAGTTTAAAGCACAACATCACTTCTGTTTCAATGAGGATGCTCCTCCTTATTTTAAGGGACATTTCTATATACAGAGACGTTGCAGGCTCCACTGAGCATGATTAATGGCTCAGTGGGGCCAGAGAAGTTGCTGTATATGGACATGTCCCTAAAATAAAGAGGAGCATTATCATTGAAACAGAAGTGCAGTTGTGCTTTTTGTATCATCACTAAATGCATTTTTACATTTTAATAAATAATTGTTTCTCTATGACTGTTCATTAACACTAACTGTGACCCCCCCCCCATTTTAACCTAATCAAAATCACCATGACCCTTCCCTACCTGCCATCATCCCCACAATAAACCCTAATCAATATGTACCCATCTACAATTAACCCTAATTAACCCAAACTCACTCATAATTAAATTCAGCCAACATGACTTTCCCGCCTCACAAAAAAATTCCCACTGAAATTCCTATTGCAGCTTCCTGTATCTTAACCCTCTTCTGATCAATGCAACAAGGACCCTCTTGATCCTATTTCTTTCCAAGGGCATAGTCTGGTGTTCCTATTTTTTTTCTTCGTTTTCCAACCAATTCGATGAGTCAGTGTAAGTACTCATTTTTTACTTATTACTCAATCTTACCAATATGGACTGCTTAAAAACACCAGAGAACCAGGAGAGAACCCAATTATCAAGCAAACAGCAAGAAAGAATGCCTTTGGAAACTCCGCTCCTGCTCGCAGGAAGAGCCTAAAGACAGATAATTATGCAACAGGCATTATTATGGCAACATTTAATTTTATGTGTTGGGTTATTGTAGTATCAGTTATGTAAATGGGATTGCTTGGGGGTTGGCTGGTGTTGCAGTGGGGTGGGGGGGGGTCACAGCTGGTATAATTGTGATGGGGAGGTTGTTTGAGGAGGCCACTGTCACTGGTGGAGTCAGGTTTGTAAGAGTAAATTACAGTGGGCTAGGTAACAGACGGCTTACGAGTTAACACGAGTTTTGTGTTAGGCTTGAAAAGCATCGTTGGCCGGTCCTAACGCTGCTTTTTAATGCCCGCTGGTATTACGAATCTTGCAGGTACAGGTGTACCGCTCACTTTTTTGTCCAGACTTGGAAATACCGCAAATTCACTTACGTAAATTGCCTATCCTCTTTTTTCAATGGGACTTGCATAGCGCCGGTATTACGAGTCTGCCAAAAAGTGAGCGGTACCCTCTCCTGTCAAGACTGGTAACGCATTTTGAAGTCAGTAGTTAAGAGTTTTACATTACAACGCCATAGCATAAAACTCTTAACTAAAGTGCTAAAAATTACACTAACACCCATAAACTACCTATTAACCCCTAAACCGAGGCCCTCCCGCATCGCAAACACAAAAAAAATTTTTTTAACCCCTAGTCTGCCGAAACAGATATCACCGCCACTATAATAAATATATTAACCCCTAAACCGCTGCACTCCCACCTCGCAAACATTAGTTAAATATTATTAACCCCTAATCTGCCGGCCCTAACATCGCCGCCACCTACCTACATTTATTAACTCCTAATCTGCCGTCCCCAACTTCTCAGCCACTATATTAAAGTTATTAACCCCTAAACCTAAGTCTAACTCTAAACCTAACACCCCCTAACTTAAATATAATTAAAAGAAATCAACATAAATATTCCTATCATTAACTAAATTATTCCTATTTAAAACTAAATACTTACCTATAAAATAAACCCTAAGCTAGCTACAATATAATTAATAGTTACATTGTAGCTAGCTTAGGGTTTATTTTTATTTTACAGGCAAGTTTGAATTTATTTTAACTAGGTACAATAGTTATTAAATAGTTATTAACTATTTACTAACTACCTAGCTAAAATAAATACAAAAGTACCTGTAAAATAAAACCTAACCTAAGTTACAATCACACCTAACACTACACTATAATTAAATTAATTCCCTAAATTAAATACAGTTAAATACAATTAAATAAAATTAGCTAAAGTACAAAAAAACAAACACTAAATTACAGAAAATAATAAACAAATTTTTAAACTAATTACACCTAATCTAATCCCCTAACAAAATAAAAAAGCCCCCCCCAAAATAAAAAAGCCCTACCCTACACTAAATTACAAATAGCTCTTAAAAGGGCCTTTTGTGGGGCATTGCCCCAAAGTAATCAGCTCTTTTACCTGTAAAAAAAATTACAAATCCCCCCCAACATTAAAACCCACCACCAACACAACCAACCCTACTCTAAAACCCACCCAATACTCCCTTAAAAAAACCTATCACTTACCCCTTGAAGATCACCTTACCGGGAGAAGTCTTCATCCAACTGGGCCGAAGTCCTCAACGAAGCGGGGAGAAGTCTTCATCCAAGCCGGGCGAAGTGGTCCTCCAGACGGGCAGAAGTCTTAATCCAGACGGCATCTTCTATCTTCATCCATCCGGCGCGGAGCTGGTCCATCTTCAAGACATCCAACATCCTCTTCATCCGAAGGCTAACACTGAATGAAGGTTCCTTTAAAGGATGTCATCCAAGATGGTGTCCCTTCAATTCTGATTGGCTGATAGAATTCTATCAGTCAATCGGAATTAAGGTAGAAAAAATCCTATTGGCTGATGCAATCCGTGTCGGATGTCTTGAAGATAGACTCGCTTCACGCCGGATGGATGAAGATAGAAGATGCCGTCCTGATGAAGACTTCTGCCCGTCTGGAGGACCACTTCTGCCGGCTTGGATGAAGACTTCTCCCGGCTTCGTTGAGGACTTCAGCCCGGTTGGATGAAGACTTCTCCCGGTAAGGTGATCTTCAAGGGGTTAGTGTTAGTTTTTTTTAAGGGGGTATTGGGTGGGTTTTAGAGTAGGGTTGCTTGTGTGGGTGGGAGATTTTAATGTTGGGGGGGATTTGTATTTTTTTTTACAGGTAAAAGAGCTGATTACTTTGGGGCTATGCCCCGCAAAAGGCCCTTTTAAGGGCTATTTATAATTTAGTGTAGAGTAGGGCTTTTTCTATTTTTGGGGGGGGGGCTTTTTTATTTTGTTAGGAGGATTAGATTAGGTGTAATTAGTTTAAAAATCTTGTAATTATTTTATTATTTTCTGTAATTTAGAGGGGTTTTTTTGTACTTTAGCTAATTTTATTTAATTGTATTTAATTTTGGGAATTAATTTAATTATAGTGTAGTGTTAGGTGTAATTGTAACTTAGGTTAGGTTTTATTTTACAGGTACTTTTGTATTTATTTTAGCTAGGTAGCTAGTAAATAGTTAATAACTATTTACTAACTATTCTACCTAGTTAAAATAAATACAAACTTACCTGTAAAATAAGAATAAACCCTAAGATAGCTACAATGTAACTATTTGTTATATTGTAGCTAGCTTAGGGTTTATTTTATAGGTAAGTATTTAGTTTTAAATAGGAATAATTTAGTTAATGATAGGAATTTTATTTCAATTTCTTTTAATTATATTTAAGTTAGGGGGTGTTAGGGTTAGGGTTAGACTTGGGTTTAGGGGTTAATAACTTTAATATAGTGGCGGCGACATTGGGGGCGGCAGATTGGGGGTTAATAAATGTAGGTAGGTGGCGGTGATGTTAGGGCCGGCAGATTAGGGGTTAATAATATTTAACTAATGTTTGCGAGGCAGGAGTGCGGCGGTTTAGGGGTTAATATGTTTATTATAGTGGCGGCGACGTTGGGGACGGCAGATTAGGGGTTAATAAGTGTAGGTAGGTGGCGGCGACATTGGGGGCATCAGAGTAGGGGTTCATAAGTATAATGTAGGTGGTGGCGGTGTCCGGAGCGGCAGATTAGGGGTTAATAATTATAATGTAGGTGTCGGCGATGTCGGGGGCGGCAGATTAGGGGTTAATAAGTGTAGGATTAGGGGTGTTTATACTCGGAGTTCATGTTAGAGTGTTAGGTGTAGACATAAAATGTATTTCCCCTTAGGAATTAATGGGGCTGCATTAAGGATTTTTACACTGCTTTTTTTCAGGTGTTAGACTTTTTTTCAGCCAGCTCTCCCCGTTGATTCCTATGGGGAAATCGTGCACGAGCACGTTACACCAGCTCACCGCTAACGTAAGCAGCACTGGTATTGGAGTGCGGTAATGAGCAAAATTTTGCTCAACGCTCACTTCTTGTCTGGTTTGTAAAAACTCGTAATACCAGCGCTGTCTGTAAATAAGCGGTGAGCAAGCATAAACTGCTCGTTAGCAATGCACAGCCTCATGTAAAACTCGTAATCTAGGTGAGAGTTAATTGTAGTTAGTGGGCAGATCTGTTAGTACTAATTGTGGTGATAGGAAGGCCATTGTTAGACTTTTGAAACATAGTATCCTACTTTAGAACTCAAAGTAGCATGCCAAGTCAAGGCAATTATAAAGAAAAGGAGTTCTATGCACACATTGGGACTGTAAGTAAGTAACATGACATACTGTCACTATTATTGTTTAGTAGTTTGATAAAAAAGTAATAGCAGTAAGTTACCTAATTGCCAAAAGAAACCTTATCATGTCCACGCTGCAACTGATAGCATTAGGGTTATCGCTTTGCAGTGACCCCAACACTGCTTATTATTACAAGATGTGATCTAGGCCAAATATTGGTTTTAGCAATATTTGTCTGTCCTTATATTATACATTTGAATATCAAATACATTCCATGGCGTTGTTAAAAGACAAAAAACATAGAGGGGGATATTTATCAAAGCGTCAACTGATAATATGCTGTAATCCCGCGTTGTATTTGATGCAAGATTAATCCGTCGTAGACTAATTAACCTACCCTAACTGTTATACCAAAATTACATTAAACTACAATTTAAATTAACTATATTACATATTTAAAAACCTAACCCTACTCAAATTATTTAAATCTACAATAAAGAATTACTAAATTACAAAAAAATAACAACTAAGTTACACAAAATAAAAAACACTAACCGCTAGATTTAGAGTTCTGCGGCCAAAGGGGTGCGTTAGCTACGCATGTTTTTTCCCCCTGCACCTTTTAAATACCGCTGGTATTTAGAGTTCACAGAAGGGCTGCGTTAGGCTCCAAAAAGGGAGCGTAGAGCATAATTTACCGCCACTGCAACTCTAAATACCAGCGGTGCTTACGGACGCGGCCAGCTTCAAAAACGTGCTCGTGCACGATTCCCCCATAGGAAACAATGGGGCCGTTTGAGCTTGAAAAAAATCTAACACCTGCAAAAAAGCAGCGTTCAGCTCCTAACGCAGCCCCACTGTTTCCTATGGGGAAACACTTCCTAAGTCTGCACCTAACACCCTAACATGTACCCCGAGTCTAAACACCCCTAGCCTTACACTTATTAACCCCTAATCTGCCGCCCTCGCTATCGCTGACCCCTGCATATTATTATTAACCCCTAATCTGCCGCTCCGTAAACCGCCGCAACCTACATTATCCCTATGTACCCCTAATCTGCTGCGCCTAACACTGCCGACCCCTATATTATATTTATTAACCCCTAATCTGCCATCCCCAACGTCGCCGCCACCTACCTACAATTATTAACCCCTAATCCGCCTCACTCCCGCCTCAATAACCCTATAATAAATAGTATTAACCCCTAATCTGCCCTCCCTAACATCACCGACACCTAACTTCAAGTATTAACCCCTAATCTGCCGACCGGACCTCACCGCTACTCTAATAAATTTATTAACCCCTAAAGCTAAGTCTAACCCTAACACTAACACCCCCCTAAATTAAATATAATTTTAATCTAACGAAATAAATTAACTCTTATTAAATAAATTATTCCTATTTAAAGCTAAATACTTACCTGTAAAATAAACCCTAATATAGCTACAATATAAATTATAATTATATTGCAGCTATTTTAGGATTAATATTTATTTTACAGGCAACTTTATATTTATTTTAACCAGGTACAATAGCTATTAAATAGTTAATAACTATTTAATAGCTACCTAGTTAAAATAATTACAAAATTACCTGTAAAATAAATCCTAACTTAAATTACAATTAAACCTAACACTACACTATCAATAAATTAATTAAATAAAATACCTACAATTATCTACAATTAAACTTAACACTACACTTTCAATAAATGAATTACATACAAATACCTACAAATAAATACAATTAAATAAACTAACTAAAGTACAAAAAATAAAAAAAGAACTAAGTTACAAAAAATAAAAAAATATTTTACAAACATTAGAAAAATATTACAACAATTTTAAGCTAATTACACCTACTCTAAGCCCCCTAATAAAATAACAAAGCCCCCAAAATAAAAAAATACCCTACCCTATTCTAAAATACAAATAGAAAAGCTCTTTTACCTTACCAGCCCTTAAAAGGGGCTTTTGCGTGGCATGCCCCAAAGAATTCTGCTCTTTTGCCTGTAAAAAAAAAACATACAATACCCCCCAACATTACAAACCACCACCCACATACCCCTAATCTAACCCAAACCCCCCTTAAATAAACCTAACACTAAGCCCCTGAAGATCTCCCTACCTTATCTTCACCACGCCGGGTATCACCGATCTGTCCAGAAGAGGCTCCGAAATATTCATCCAAGCCCAAGCGGGGGCTGAAGAGGTCCATCATCGGGCTGAAGAGGTCCATCATCCGGCTGAAGAGGTCCATCATCCGGCTGAAGTCTTGATCCAAGCGGGGGCTGAAGAGATCCATCATCCGGCTGAAGTCTTGATCCAAGCGGGGGCTGAAGAGATCCATCATCCGGCTGAAGTCTTCTATCAAGCGGCATCTTCAATCTTCTTTCTTCCGGATCCATCTTCATCCCGCCGACGCGGAACATCCATCCTGGCCGACGACTTCCCGACGAATGACGGTTCCTTTAAGGGACGTCATCCAAGATGGCGTCCCTCAAATTCCGATTGGCTGATAGGATTCTATCAGCCAATCGGAATTAAGGTAGGAAAATTCTGATTAGCTGATGGAATCAGCCAATCAGATTCAAGTTCAATCCGATTGGCTGATCCAATCAACCAATCAGATTAAGCTTGCATTCTATTGGCTGTTTCGATTAGCCAATAGAATGCGAGCTCAATCTGATTGGCTGATTGGATCAGCCAATTGGATTGAACTTGAATTTGATTGGCTGATTCAATCAGCCAATCAGAATTTTCCTACCTTAATTCTCATTGGCTGATAGAATCCTCGTCTTGGATGACGTCCCTTAAAGGAACCATCATTCGTCGGGAAGTCGTCAGCCAGGATGGATGTTCCGCGTCGGCGGGATGAAGATGGATCCGGAAGAAAGAAGATTGAATATGCCGCTTTATAGAAGACTTCAACCGGATGATGGTTCTCTTCAGACCCCGCTTGGATCAAGACTTCAGCCGGATGATGGACCTCTTCAGCCGGATGATGGACCTCTTCAGCCCCCGCTTGGGCTTGGATGAAGATTTTGGAGCCTCTTCTGGACGGATCGGGGATACCCGGCATGGTGAAGATAAGGTAGGGAGATCTTCAAGGGCTTAGTGTTAGGTTTATTTAAGGGGGGTTTGGGTTAGATTAGGGGTATGTGGGTGGTGGGTTGTAATGTTGGGGGGGTATTGTATGTTTTTTTTACAGGCAAAAGAGCAGAATTCTTTGGGGCATGCCCCGCAAAAGGCCCTTTTAAGGGCTGGTAAGGTAAAAGAGCTTTTCTATTTGTATTTTAGAATAGGGTAGGGTATTTTTTTATTTTGGGGGGCTTTGTTATTTTATTAGGGGGCTTAGAGTAGGTGTAATTAGCTTAAAATTGTTGTAATATTTTTCTAATGTTTGTAAAAAAAAAATTTATTTTTTGTACTTTAGTTAGTTTATTTAATTGTATTTATTTGTAGGTATTTGTATGTAATTAATTTATTGATAGTGTAGTGTTAGGTTTAATTGTAGATAATTGTAGGTATTTTATTTAATTAATTTATTGATAGTGTAGTGTTAGGTTTAATTGTAATTTAGGTTAGGATTTATTTTACAGGTAATTTTGTAATTATTTTAACTAGGTAGCTATTAAATAGTTATTAACTATTTAATAGCTATTGTACCTGGTTAAAATAAATACAAAGTTGTCTGTAAAATAAATATTAATCCTAAAATAGCTACAATATAATTATAATTTATATTGTAGCTATATTAGGGTTTATTTTACAGGTAAGTATTTAGCTTTAAATAGGAATAATTTATTTAATAAGAGTTAATTTATTTAGTTAGATAATAATTATATTTAATTTTGGGGGGTGTTAGTGTTAGGGTTAGACTTAGCTTTAGGGGTTAATAAATTTATTAGAGTAGCGGTGAGGTCCAGTCAGCAGATTAGGGGTTAATACTTAGGTGTCGGTGATGTTAGGGGGGGCAGATTAGGGGTTAATACTATTTATTATAGGGTTTTTGAGGCGGGAGTAAGGCGGATTAGGGGTTAATAATTTTATTATAGTAGCGGTGAGGTCCGGTCAGCAGATTAGGGGTTAATAATTGTAGGTAGGTGGCGGCAACATTGGGGGGAGGCAGATTAGGGGTTGCAATCAGCCAATAGGATTGAGCTTTCATCCTATTGGCTGATCCAATCAGCCAAAAGGATTGAGCTCACATTCTATTGGCTATTCCAATAGCTTATTCCAATCGTTATTTTAGATTTAAATAATTTGAGGGTTAGGTTTTTAAATGTGTAATATAGTTAATTTAATTTGTAGTTTAATGTAATTTTAGTATAACAGTTAGGGTAGGTTAATTAGTAGTTTAATATAGTTTAATGTAATTTTAGTATAATAGTTAAGGTAGGTTAATTAGTAGTTTAATATAGTTTATTTTAATTCTAAAGGTAAGTTTAAATTTATTATAAGATAGGGATGAGTTAATATTTAATGTAAAGTTAGCAGGTTGTTAGGTTTAGGGGTTAATAGCTTAATTTAGTTTATGGCGATATGGGGGGCTGGCAGTTTAGGGTTTAATAGGTTTAGTAAGTGGTAGTGATGTGGGAGGCCAGGGGTTTAGGGGGGCTTATACATTTATTTAGTTGTGATGGAGTCCGGGAGCGGAGGGATAGGGGTTAACAACTTTATTTAGTTGCGGTGGGCTCTACGGAGCGGTGGGATAGGGGTTTATATATTTATTTAGTTGTGGCGGGGTCTGGGAGTGGCGGAATAGGGGTTAATAACATTATGTAGGTGGCAGGGTGGTCCGGGAGCGGCGGAATTGGAATATTGGTTAATATATTTATTTAGTTGTGGCGGGGTCCGGGAGCGGCGGGATAGGGGTTAATAACTTTATTTAGGTTGCGGCGGGGTCCAGGAGCAGCGGAATAGGGGTTAATAACATTATGTAGGTGGCGGTGATGTTGGGGCAGCAGATTAGGGGTGTTTAGACTCTGGGCTTATGTTAGGGTATAGGGAATAGTGGCGAGCGTACCTGTTTCATAACTTGCAAAAGTTGTCAGATAGTGCCGAATTTGTCTTCGGAACATCTGTAATGACATAAGCATTGATCTGTGTCGGACTGAGACCGGTGGATCGTATGTTATGTTACAAATTTCAACTTTTGCCAGTCTGTAGGCTTTGATAAATATGTCAAATCAGGCTCGCCACAATTACACTGCGGAATCCCAGCGTATTTGTGGTTGACGGCTTGATAAATAGGCCTCTTTGTCTCTTATTACAAAGCAAGGGGACAATATTATTTCTCCAAATGTGTTGCAAGGTTGTGCCCCAAACTTGTTGCACTAATAGATATAGAGATTAAAATTAAATAAATACACAACATAATATAGCTAACTTACTTTTAATTTTTTTGGAAAAATCTATTTGCACCATGTTTAAGCCATGTAATACAAGTCCCACTCTCCACTTAGCACCAAATTTGATGTAACACGTTTCGCACCAATTATGACACAAATTCCTAAACAACCCACACACAAGATCATTTTTCAACCACTTTTCATTGGAATATGCATAATCACATGATTTATGACATCAGCCAATCGGATTCAAATATACATTTTAAACTATCACTAACGAATCAAATTTCTCGATACTTATGTCATTGATCCCTCATCAGAACTTGTAAGTGACATTTGTTACATTGAGGCCGAATTATCATATGTCTGTTGGACCTGATCCGACAGTGCGGATCAGGTCCGACAGACATCGCTGAATGCAGAGAGCAATACGCTCTTCCATTCAGCATTGCACCAGCAGCTCACAAGAACTGCTGGTGCAACGCTGCCCCCTGCAGACTTGCAGCCAATCGGCCACAAGCAGGGAGGTGTCAATCAACTCGATCGTACTTGATCAGGTTGAATTGTGGCGATTCCTGTCCGCCTCATCAGAGCAGGTGGACAGGATTATGGAGCAGCGGTCTTTAGACCACTGCTCCATAACTTGTGTTTCTGGCGATTCTGAAGACTCGCCAGAAACACAGGCCCTCAAGCTCCATACGGAGCTTGATAAATGGGCCTCATAGTGTATTATACTTTGAAAGTATGTATATGTGAAATTAGTATTAAAGATAAACATTGATGCTGACATATGGGTAATGATAGTAGGTTTTATTTAGATTTATTTTAATTATATTTAAGTTAGGGGGTGTTAGAGTTAGACTTAGGTTTAGGGGTTAATAAATTTAGTATAGTAGCGGCGACATTGGGGGCAGCAGATTAGGGGTTAATAAATGTAGGTAGGTGGCGGCGATGTTAGGGGCGGCAGATTAGGGGTTAATAATATTTAACTAGTGTTTGCGATGCGGGAGTGCGGTGGTTTAGGGGTTAATATGTTTATTCTAGTGGTGGCGATGTCCAGAGTGGCAGATTAGGGGTTAATAATTTTATTTTAGTGTTTGCGATGCGGGAGGGCCTCGGTTTAGGGGTTAATAGGTAGTTTATGAATGTTAGTGTACTTTTTAGCACTTTAGTTATGAGTTTTATGGTACAGCTTTGTAGCGCAAAACTCATAACTACTGACTTTCAGTTTAAGGTATCGATCTTGGCGGTATAGGCTGTACCGCTCAGTTTTTGGCCTCCCAGGCAGACTCGTAATACCAGCGCTATGGAAGTCCCATTGAAAAAGGACTTTTTGAAAGCTGCGGTAAATACGTTGCGTTACGGCAAAAAAAGTGTGCGGTGGCCCTAAACCTGCAAGACTCGTAATAGCAGCGGTAGTGAGAAAGCAACGTTATGAGCCTTAACGCTGCTTTTTTACACATACCGCAAAACTCGTAATCTAGCCGTTTGTTAGCATAATCTATGAGAAATCTGTTTTTGGCAGCTATTCTGCAGTGCTGTAGAGATTAATTATTTGCTCAGGCAAAAGGGATCAGTCAACATGATCAGCCAATTTAATAAAGTTCCTCTTTGATAGACTGCATTCCAGAAAGTTTCACAGACTATGTGAAAGGGTGCAAACAATCAAGTATTATTATTATTATACTTTATTTATTAAGAGCCATCATATTCCGCAGTGCTGTCCATCGGTACAATTCATTTAAATAAAATAATATATGAAACTTGTAAGAGACAGGACAACATTTACAAACACATACAGGAGGGATTGAGGGCCCTATTCCTGTGGGAATTTACAATCTAGAAGGGTAGGAGGTTAAAGAAACAGGAGGTGAGGACTGCAAGATTGAGAAAGATGTTAATGCAGAGTTAGATGAGGGAAATGTTGTTAGGTAAGAGAAATGTTATTGAGTTGGGGGTAGGCTTCTCTAAACAGAAAAATATTCAGAGAGCATTTAAAGGAAGAAATATTAGGGCAAAGTCTGACTGCACGAGGGAGAGTGTTCCAGAGGGTAGGTGCTGCACGACAGAAGTCCTGCAGTCTATCATGAGAAGAGGTGATAGTCGCGGATGCAAGGAGCAGGTCATTGTTGGAGCAGGTCATTGTTGGATCTTAGTGGGCAAGCTGGAGTAACCTTGATGATTAGAGAGGATAGGTAGAGGGGAGAGATGTTAGTGAGCGCTTTGTATGCAAGGGTGAGAATTTTGAATTTATTTCTGCTGTGAAGCAGATGGAAATGCTTCTTATTAATGTGTAAAAGTCAAGCTGGACACAATATTGTGACACAGAGGAGAAGTATAACAAACAAGAAGTCTAAGGTCCAAATATAAAGACTAGGAACAGAGAGGAATGGGAAACTGAATTTGACAATAGAATTTAACTTACTATGTTATCCCAATCCATTATTAAATCTTTTATTTTGACTATTAATGGTAGCTTTGAAAAGCAGAAAAAGTGAGATATTAAACAATGGTATTCCTCACAAACCTAACGCTATCTCAAAACCATAACAATACATTTTCACATGGTTGCTCCCACAAAATGTTTCAATAGCTCATAGCATTTCTGCACATGCTCAGTACAGATTTAATCACACCCTACCTTGTTTACACTCTTCAAAAACATGGATATACTGTATAGACTGGGTTTTATTTTATTCTTTATCACGTTGTGTGTATAGAGGGCAATTACAACAACAGCAAACAAATAAGGATTAAAGAGAGAAAGAGGTGCTCATCAGGAAACAACACATTTGCTTTTCAATCATGCTCAGTGATGGAGCTTAAATACTCCAAAGGGAAGTGCAGAAGAAGAGAAGGACCGTGACCGTACTGTTATCTGACGGACATTTGTCAGACAGACATTTATGCGACGGATAATAATCTGACAGATGTGCGTTGAAAAACAGTCCGGCTGCGGCTTCCGATTCTTCTCACGCTCAACTCCGCATGGACCCATCACAACCTCACTCTAATGTCATGACGTATAGTGAATCTTTATTTAAAATATTACAAAAAGCACACACATAAAACAATTAAATTAGCTTATAATTTTAAATTTTAAAAAAAAATATTAACTTACATATTTTTATTTTTTATAATATATTAACTTATAATTAAATTTAAAGGGAAGGTAATAGGATATGTATGGGGAGGGGAATGTGTTAAAAGCATGGCGTGGGATGTGGGACCCATGGTTAGGTTCCCAAAGGCGGTTGTGGTGTATCTGCCCTCGCCCAAATGTTCTTGTATAATGAGGCTTTACCATCTGATAGTGAGTAGCGTACATGGACCCGCAAGTTAAGAGAAATAAACGTCAGCCAATTCCACTAAGAATATAGTCTCTCGGATATTCTGGCCATCGGCATTATGTCCGAGAACCGAGAAGGACACTTCAGCTGAGCTTTTTTATGCTTTTGTTGTTTTCCCTTTAAAAGTAAGTATTTGGAGAAAACAGCAATGGTTGCAGAACTTTTAGAAAGTCAATAGTCCAGTCAATTCTTCATATTTTATTCTCAATTTAAGGTAAATTTATGAAAACTCTTGCTTTTTGCACTTGTTTTATGAATAAAAAACTACTAGAAAAGATGGAGGAAACCACATTTGGACATCTAAGGTCTGGAAAAGAAGAAGTGGTGCATGGAAGAAGGACATGTATATGTATATGTAGAGAGAGAGAGAGAGAGAGAGAGAGAGAGAGAGAGAGAGAGAGAGAGAGAGAGAGAGAGAGAGAGAGAGAGAAAGAGAGAGATTAAGATAGAGATGGACAGACATACAGAAAGATAGACAGGCAACCTTTGTGCTGCTACGTTGTACCCTCCATTAGGCTAGAATTGGTCCACTTGATTATAGCACAAATGTTTACACTTTTTTACAGCTTTATTATTACTGGCACCTACTACAATAACAAAACTTAACTAATTAAAAAAGTGTTTGTCTTACATAATCACATTGAAAACTAAACAATGACAAAGGTCTTCAGAGAGATTAAAATAAAATGTATAAAAGATAAATGCATTCAGCAGAATAACATATACACATAAGGTGTAAAGTGACTCTATACTATATGGGTGTTACATATATTTATACCCACATCATGTGCTATTATGAAATACAGAGCTATTGTTACTTCTTTATTCTTGAATTACAACTATAGGCTCCCTATAACAATGGTTGGCAACTGGAACACAACAGAGTCTTCCCATTTGGTCTGATCATAGGCAAAGATTTTCCCTTTTACTTCCAGAAAACATATTTCCTTTGTTTTATGCCATTAAGCTCCTGCGTGTCCTATCACCTTAATCCATTCTGCATAGCAAACACAGTGAATGTAAATGCTTGTTGCTGCAAGTCAAATATAATGGTTAAACATACTATGAAGCCTCTTGGAAGGCTTGTGGGCATCATAGGGGCTGTTTAAATGATACTGTTTGGCTATTACTCATCTATACAGTGATCTTGTAAAGCTCCCTCCTCAAGCTGTGGCAGAGTTGTCTAGCGAGACTCTAATCTTGCTAAGGTATATCCCCCCTTTACAGGCAGGAAAGGATTAAAATCTGTCCAGCTAGCAGCAACTTGTCCCTCCTCCTCACTACCATAGAGACCTGCAGAACATCACCTCAGAGGGACTTGGTGAGAAATAGCTGAAAGGGAAAGGTTAGAATATCGATCGGTGCTGTTATTCCTTTGTATGGGGAATGGATTCATAGATTCAGGTCATGTCTCACCAGAGGCATTGTGGGGAAGTAATAAGGCTTACAGAGAAATCCCCTATGTGCGGCATTTTGAATTGATAAGTCAGCTCTTGTTCACTTTCCTTAATTATGGCTCATTTATTTCCGTTGCACAGCCTGGATTTTTGATGTTGTAGATAAGTGCTCTGTCATTGTGCAGCTTTGTATGAGGTACAGGGCCCTGGATTTGCTTTTTCAATTGCATTATCTTATAGTTCTTACAGTTTTCCAATGCACCCAACATAGGCAGGAGAAAATCACAGCTGAGAGTGTCAATATGCAATCCGTATGTATGCTTGCATAAATTTGTGTCATTGCCCGTTTGTTTTTAGTGTGTATGTGTGTGTTTGCATGAGTGTATGTATGTGTGCATGAGTGTGTGTCTGTGTGCGCATGAATATGTGTGTATGTGTGTGTTTATATGAGTGTGTGTGATCATGTGTGCATGAGTGTGTGTGTATGTGTGTGTGCATGAGTATGTGTGTTTGCATGAGTGTGTGTATATGTGCATGAGTGTATGTGTTTGCATGTGTTCATAAGTGTGTGTCTGTGTGTGTTTGCATGAGTATGTGTGTATCGGTGTGTTTGCATGAGTGTGTGTGATCATGTGTGCATGAGTGTGTGTGTGCATAAGTATGTGTGTTTGCATGAGTGTGTGTATGTGCACATGAGTGTGTGTATGTGTTTGCATGTGTGCATGAGTGTGTGTGCATGAGTGTGTGTGTAAGCGTGTTTTTGCATGTGTGCATGAGTGTGTGCATGTGTGCATAAGTGTGTGTGTATGTGTGTTTGCATATGTGCATGAGTGTGTGTGCACGTGTGCATAAGTGTGTGTGTATGTGTATGTGTTTGCATATGTGCATGAGTATGTGTGTGTGTGCATGTGTGCATAAATTTGTGTGTATGTGTGTTTGCATATGTGCATGAGTGTGTGCATGTGTGTGTGTGTGCATTTACACATAACTGTGTGTACGTATTGGTATACTTATTTGCCTGTGTGTGTGTATGTGTGTGTCTGCATCCTGTATATATGTTAGTATATTTGTATATATACACCTGCCTATAGTTTTATGTGTTTATTCATGTATTACTTTATGTGCCTTTGTACATCCCTTTATATGTTTGTGTGTGTGTTCATACATGTATGTTGCATATGTGTATTCCTGCAGGTATTTGTGTATGTGTATGTATATGACATTATGAAGTTGTATATTTATGTCTGTGTGTATATATGCCACTATTTGTTTGGTTCTCTGCCCATCTGTCTGTGCATATGTTATCTAATATGTATTGGAATTTCTATGTTTATTTTTATTTCTATAACACAGTGTTTGTCTTTGCACGTCTGTTTATTTCTGCATATATTTTTGTGCCCCCATTTCCCTTGTGTGCTACATTCTAAGGCCTAGATTTAGAGTTCGGCGGTAGCCGTCAAAACCAGCGTTAGAGGCTCCTAACGCTGGTTTTGGGCGCCCGCTGGTATTTGGAGTCAGTGATTAAAGGGTCTAACGCTCACTTTACAGCCGCGACTTTTCCATACCGCAGATCCCCCTACGCCATTTGCGTAGCCTATCTTTTCAATGGGATCTTTCTAACGCCGGTATTTAGAGTCGTTTCTGCAGTGAGCGTTAGAGCTCTAACGACAAGATTCCAGCCGCCTGAAAATAGCAGGAGTTAAGAGCTTTCTGGCTAACGCCGGTTTATAAAGCTCTTAACTACTGTACCCTAAAGTACACTAACACCCATAAACTACCTATGTACCCCTAAACCGAGGTCCCCCCACATCGCCGCCACTCGATTAAAAATTTTAACCCCTAATCTTCCGACCGCCACCTACGTTATACTTATGTACCCCTAATCTGCTGCCCCTAACCCCGCCGACCCCTATATTACATTTATTAACCCCTAATCTGCCCCCCTCAACGTCGCCGACACCTGCCTACACTTATTAACCCCTAATCTGCCGAGCGGACCTGAGCGCTACTATAATAAAGTTATTAACCCTTAATCCGCCTCACTAACCCTATCATAAATAGTATTAACCCCTAATCTGCCCTCCCTAACATCGCCGACACCTACCTTCAATTATTAACCCCTAATCTGCCGACCGGAGCTCACCGCTATTCTAATAAATGTATTAACCCCTAAAGCTAAGTCTAACCCTAACACTAACACCCCCCTAAGTTAAATATAATTTTTATCTAACGAAATAAATTAACTCTTATTAAATAAATGATTCCTATTTAAAGCTAAATACTTACCTGTAAAATACATCCTAATATAGCTAAAATATAAATTATAATTATATTATAGCTATTTTAGGATTAATATTTATTTTACAGGTAACTTTGTAATTATTTTAACCAGGTACAATAGCTATTAAATAGTTAAGAACTATTTAATAGTTACCAAGTTAAAATAATAACAAAATTACCTGTAAAATAAGTCCTAACCTAAGATATAATTAAACCTACCACTACCCTATCAATAAAATAATTAAATAAACTACCTACAATTACCTACAATTAACCTAACACTACACTATCAATAAATTAATTAAACACAATTCCTACAAATAAATACAATTAAATAAACTAGCTAAAGTACAAAAAATAAAAAAGATCTAAGTTACAGAAAATAAAAAAATATTTACAAACATAATAAAAATATTACAACAATTTTAAACTAATTACACCTACTCTAAGCCCCCTAATAAAATAACAAAGCCCCCCAAAATAAAAAATTCCCTACCCTATTCTAAATTAAAAAAGTTACAAGCTCTTTTACCTTACCAGCCCTGAACAGGGCCCTTTGCGGGGCATGCCCCAAGAATTTCAGCTCTTTTGCCTGTAAAAGAATAAATACAATACCCCCCCCCAACATTACAACCCACCACCCACATACCCCTAATCTAACCCAAACCCCCCTTAAATAAACCTAACACTAAGCCCCTGAAGATCTTCCTACCTTGTCTTCACCATACCAGGTTCACCGATCCGTCCTGAAGAGCTCCTCCGATGTCCTGATCCAAGCCCAAGTGGGGGCTGAAGAGGTCCATGATCCGGTCAAAGTCTTCATCCAAGCGGGGCAGAAGAGGATCTTCCATCCGATTGAAGTCATCATCCAGGCGGCATCTTCGATCTTCTTCCATCCGGAGCGAAGAGGCAGGATCCTGAAGACATCCAGCGCGGAACATCCATCCGGACCGACGACTGAACGACGAATGACTGTTCCTTTAAGGGACGTCATCCAAGATGGCGTCCCTCGAATTCCGATTGGCTGATAGGATTCTATCAGCCAATCGGAATTAAGGTAGGAATTTTCTGATTGGCTGATGGAATCAGCCAATCAGAATCAAGTTCAATCCGATTGGCAGATCCAATCAGCCAATCAGATTGAGCTCGCATTCTATTGGCTGTTCCGATCAGCCAATAGAATGCGAGCTCAATCTGATTGGCTGATTGGATCGGCCAATCGGATTGAACTAGATTCTGATTGGCTGATTCCATCAGCCAATCAGAAAATTCCTACCTTAATTCCGATTGGCTGATAGAATCCTATCAGCCAATCGGAATTCGAGGGACGCCATCTTGGATGACGTCCCTTAAAGGAACAGTCATTCGTCGTTCAGTCGTCGGTCCGGATGGATGTTCCGCGCTGGATGTCTTCAGGATCCTGCCTCTTCGCTCCGGATGGAAGAAGATCGAAGATGCCGCCTGGATGATGACTTCAATCGGATGGAAGATCCTCTTCTGCCCCGCTTGGATGAAGACTTTGACCGGATCATGGACCTCTTCAGCCCCCGCTTGGGCTTGGATCAGGACATCGGAGGAGCTCTTCAGGACAGATCGGTGAACCCGGTATGGTGAAGACAAGGTAGGAAGATCTTCAGGGGCTTAGTGTTAGGTTTATTTAAGGGGGGTTTGGGTTAGATTAGGGGTATGTGGGTGGTGGGTTGTAATGTTGGGGGGGGGGGTATTGTATTTATTCTTTTACAGGCAAAAGAGCTGAAATTCTTGGGGCATGCCCCGCAAAGGGCCCTGTTCAGGGCTGGTAAGGTAAAAGAGCTTGTAACTTTTTTAATTTAGAATAGGGTAGGGAATTTTTTATTTTGGGGGGCTTTGTTATTTTATTAGGGGGCTTAGAGTAGGTGTAATTAGTTTAAAATTGTTGTAATATTTTTATTATGTTTGTAAATATTTTTTTATTTTCTGTAACTTAGATCTTTTTTATTTTTTGTACTTTAGCTAGTTTATTTAATTGTATTTATTTGTAGGAATTGTGTTTAATTAATTTATTGATAGTGTAGTGTTAGGTTAATTGTAGGTAATTGTAGGTAGTTTATTTAATTATTTTATTGATAGGGTAGTGGTAGGTTTAATTATATCTTAGGTTAGGACTTATTTTACAGGTAATTTTGTTATTATTTTAACTAGGTAACTATTAAATAGTTCTTAACTATTTAATAGCTATTGTACCTGGTTAAAATAATTACAAAGTTACCTGTAAAATAAATATTAATCCTAAAATAGCTATAATATAATTATAATTTATATTTTAGCTATATTAGGATGTATTTTACAGGTAAGTATTTAGCTTTAAATAGGAATCATTTATTTAATAAGAGTTAATTTATTTCGTTAGATAAAAATTATATTTAACTTAGGGGGGTGTTAGTGTTAGGGTTAGACTTAGCTTTAGGGGTTAATACATTTATTAGAATAGCGGTGAGCTCCGATCGGAAGATTAGGGGTTAATAATTGAAGGTAGGTGTCGGCGATGTTAGGGAGGGCAGATTAGGGGTTAATACTATTTATGATAGGGTTAGTGAGACGGATTAGGGGTTAATAACTTTATTATAGTAGCGCTCAGGTCCGCTCGGCAGATTAGGGGTTAATAAGTGTAGGCAGGTGTCGGCGACGTTGTGGGGGGCAGATTAGGGGTTAATAAATATAACATAGGGGTCGGCGATGTTAGGGCAGCAGATTAGGGGTACATAGGGATAACGTAGGTTGCGGCGGTTTACGGAGCGGAAGATTAGGGGTTAAAACTGTAATGCAGGGGTCAGCGATAGCGGGGGCGGCAGATTAGGGGTTAATAAGTGTAAGGTTAGGGGTGTTTAGACTCGGGGTACATGTTAGAGTGTTAGGTGCAGACGTAGGAAGTGTTTCCCCATAGGAAACAATGGGGCTGCGTTAGGAGCTGAACGCTGCTTTTTTGCAGGTGTTAGGTTTTTTTTCAGCTCAAACAGTCCCATTGTTTCCTATGGGAGAATCGTGCACGAGCACGTTTTTGAGGCTGGCCGCGTCCGTAAGCAACTCTGGTATCGAGAGTTGCATTTGCGGTAAAAATGCCCTACGCTCCTTTTTTGGAGCCTAACGCAGCATTTGTTTTAACTCTCGATACCAGAGTTAAATTTATGGTGCGGCCAGAAAAAAGCCCGCGGAGCGTTAACAGCCCTTTTACCGCCGAACTCTAAATCTAGGCCTAAGTGACCCACAATTGACAATAACAGTCCTATAAACGTTGTTGCACTACTGTAACTATCATTAGTAGAAAGAAAGGGGAAATGAGGAGCGTTCCAGAATGCACTGCAACAGCTCCTATGTAATATTTAAATATTGATAACTATTACTTTCTAAGTTTTCTAGGTTTCTTTATTCTTAATTAAGCTGCCCGAATATTGCTTCTTGAATAACCAACTGCAACCTCCCCAACTTGATTAAAGGATAAGTCTAGTCAAAATTAATCTTTTGTGATTCAGATAGAGCGTGCAATTTTAAGCAACTTTCTAATTTACTCCTATTATCAATTTTTCTTCGGTCTCTTGATAGCTTTATTTGAAAAAACAATACCCAGGGAGCCGGCCCATTTTTGGTTGAGCACCTGGGTAGCGCTTGCTGATTGATGTTTAAATGTAGCCACCAATCAGCAAGCGCTACCCAGGTGCTGAACCAAAAATGGGCTGCTCCTTAGCTTACATTTTTGCTTTTCCAAATAAAGATACCATTAGAGCGAAGAAAAATTGATTATAGGAGTAAATTAGGAAGTTGCTTAATTTCATGTTCTATCTGAATCATGAAAGTTTAATTTGGACTAGACTATCCCTTTAACTATATAGTGACTGATGCAATGCCCTATTCCTATTAACTCTAATAGTAATCTCTATCTATTGTGTAAACCCCCTGTTAATTCTAATTCACCCACATGTGCTCCCCCCACAGCAAACATAATTACACAACCTCCCATTATGTAACTCCAACCCCTATTGACAATACCACACAACCCCAGGAAAACTAGGTTAAAGGGACATTAAACTGCCATACTATTGTTTTCCTCTTGTGCCTGTAGCTCTCTGCAAAGTTATTCTCTTTTTTTAACCCCTTACAAGTATCACTTAGTGAAGTGCTCCATTTACACACTGATAGCCGCCATCTTGGAGATTATATACAGTATATATATATGTGTGCGTGCATTGGAGCCCTTTGCAGTTAAGTAGATGAAAACATGAAAAATCATTTCTATGCAACATTCATATTTAATAAAGGTTTTACCTATGTATTTCCTGTAAATAATTCACATTCCTATGTTCTGCACATATCAGAATATGTTCTAAGTATTTCTTAATAGATATTCCCATATATATCTGTATACATCTATACCTATATATAATCATGTATATATATATATATAGGTATAAATATATAACAAATAAGAAAACATCAGATACATAGACATATTTATTTATTTATGAATAAATAGAACATATTCTTCAATGTGAATAACATTGGAATGTGAAATATTCATATTTTCGTGTTGATTTAGCACACCTGAGAATATGATATCGAGTTTGTGTGAGGGTAGGGAGTTAGGTTTTTTTCCCCCTTTTTTTCTCCATTGACTTCTATGGGGGAATAATTGAACGCACAAACAATATTCTAACCAGCTTTTTGCACTCATCGGGTTAGCGGTCTAATGAAAACAGTATACCTTCAACTGGTAATACAAGCGCAACCCAATGAGCACAAAAAGCTTACCTCTAGCACAATTGACGAGGGAGCGTTAAGTAGCGGTGCACTTGTAATATGACCCATAATATTTCTTAAAACGAATTGTAAAATAATTTAGCCAGTTAGAATTGGAAGTGGACTAACTCTTCTAATTGGTTAATGCTTATTTTCAAAAAGAATAAAGCTTTTTTTGCTTATTTATGATTGTGGAATCTATACATGCAATGAAATTATTAAGGGCTTGATATTCAAAACTTCACCACTAAGGTGAGATGATCTAAGACGTCTCGTTGGTATGGCGAGGCCCTTGAAAAAAATTTAAAAACAAAATTTTTATCTTGAAATGTTTTTATGTTGCTATGTAGTGCTCTTTATGTGAGACAGAAACTCCTACATTACAATACAAGGTCTAAAAAATATCTCAAAGATTTTGTGTGATTTCTCTTTATGCCAGGGAGATTTTGAATATCAGGCCTTTAGTAGGATATCTCTTTAAATTTTAGAAGTATCTTTATTAAAAAAAACAGCAAGAAAACTGTCTATTTGCAGAATAACTCATCTGTGATATGTTTAATAAATAACTGTAGCTCGTGAACAATAAGAGAGCTACAAATCCTCTATAGAATAGAAATAAAACACACAGGGATTTCCTAGTGAGGAAGCAGAAGCTCTTCTTAAGAGTGGTTGAAGGAATTATTTAACTCTTTATCTGTCAAGTGTTGTGCCCCTTCACACATTTCTTTGTAATTATAGTTCTATTTCTCTACCCCAGGAATGTACATTTACAGTATATGGAGCACAGTGGGATTAATTAAAATCTCTGCCAAATGTAAACAATGAATGTGCTGAAATTGCTCCAGATTATGTGATACTTTAAGACTTTTGTGGAATCGATGTGTTCATTAACTCACTGACAACATTTAGTTTATGAACAGTGAAATGTATATATTAGTCAAAACCTGCCAGGTATTCATCATGTCACATACAGATTCTCATGCTATAGACTGCCAAAGGAATTACAAAAAAAAAATGGAGAATAAAATTGGAGAAAATGCAAAAATAATAATTGCTGTGTTCAAAGCTAGTGGCAAATGTATATTTGTACATGTTAGGCAACTGCCTAATAGCACCTTCATTTAGTATAATCAATCTAGCTTTTCACGTAAGGCCTCTTTGTCTTGATCTTGTAGATAACATCTGCACCTGCAGGCTATAAATATTATCTCTATGCTCCTTCTGTTCACCCTTGGAGCCAATCCTAGAGTGAACAAAGTGCTTAGCAAGTAAGTGCATGGTATGTATGCACCAATCATTTCATAACTCTCTGACATACCACAGTATATAGAATTTATTAGCAAGATTCTGTCCTAATTGACTACTGCAACCTACTCCTAAGAGGCCTTTTCAGCTCCCACTTTTCCTCTCTCCAATGTATGAATTACTCAGCTTGATTCATTTCCTATTTCTAGATGCTCCCATCATTGCTACCCTCTCCTGCTTCCAATATGTCTATCTTGCTGCTTATATACTCTGGAAATTTCTTCCAACCCTATCAGCCTGTCTTCCCATAAGCTACCCTGCACCACATATCTTCTCATCCTTCACTGTATAGTTTGAAAGCTCTATGGAGTATGGCCCTCCTGCTCTATTTTTTTATGTCTCTTTATTTCTTACTATAAATCAGTGTCATTGTGTACCCCCTACCCATGTACTATGTGTTATAAATGTTTTAGCTGGCTTTAAGGAGGTTCTATAGTGAGGTGCATATAGTGTATATGTATGGTTACTATATAATAGCAGTGAGTGAATTCAATCAAATTGCAAAAAAATCAAAACAATTATATGAAATCTGATATTAACATTTTCTCATAGCTTCCCTATTAAAGGGACAGTTCACCCAAAAACTTTCTCCCCTTTAAATTATTGCCAATGATCCTTTTTACCTGCTAGAGTGTATTAAATTGGCTGCAAGTAGCTCCTTTACTCATATTTCAATATTTGAAATAGCTGATTTAGCTTGTGGTTTCCCAACCTATACTGAAAGTTTTGATACTGGCGTATATGCTATTGAATAGCCTAAGTAAACACAGCCAGCAGAAGAGATTACACCCTCAGTGGGGGGCATGATAGTTAAGTAATAAAATTATAATTTTCCATTGTTCTCTCTATGTATTGAGCTTTGGTGTTCCAGACAAATATAAGATAAGGAAGCAAGTCTGTGTACATGAAAGTGATAACATAATGAGATCTGATATTACCTGAAGCTCAACCCATTGTAATAGGCTGTAGTTTCAAAGCACAAAATCAACTACTTCAGATACACAAATAAACCCTAAAATGCAATTTCTCAAATATTTTATACTCTGCAGTTGATATAAGTCATTTCAAATACATTTATGGAAAAACAATTTTACAGTGTACTGTCCCTTTAAGCACTTTCATATAATTTGTTTAAACATAAACTGACATGTTTCTGGGCAACCCGCAAAAGAATACACAAGCATACAAGTGGCGTAGCACTGAGCAGCTTACAGGCTATGACTACAGCTCTGTAAGCCGAAACGCGTAAGCCGCTCAGTGCTACGCCACGCTATGCTTGTGTGTTCTTTTGCGGGTTGCAGTATTATTATTATTATTCTTTATTTAGAAAGCACCAACAGATTCTGCAGCGCTGCCCGAGGGTACAAGGATAAAAGTACAATGGAGAAACAATACAATAAGAGACAACATTTTACAGACAAATAAAGGGGGAATTGAAGGCCCTATTCCCGTGGGAACTTACAATCTAGATGTCTAAGTACCCTCTTAGACATAAACGTTTTAATCTTGTCTTAAGACATTTTTTATTTTATTATATTTTGGCGAATCCTTCGTTCTTCTTTGTTCACTGACTGTTCTTTTAACAGCAGATAGTCTAACATCCATTTTATTCTATTGAGAGTTTATTGTGTATTTAATTGTATATTTAAAAAGGCAATGAGATAACTATATAAATCCGAGCTGTATGTATCTTTCATTCTGAAATCGCAGTATAATTTGCAGTAATTTATTACCTTTGTTTGCAGTTCATCGCTTGACTTTATTTATGATTTGATCTTCAAAGGGACATTAAACTCAACATTCAATCTCCACATCAAATGTTCAATTAAGAAAAATAAATCAACATTAGAAAATACCTTCATTATTTAATTTGCCTGCTTTTGATTTGCTTTTGATGTAAATACTGTACCTGTTCTATTTCCTCATCAGACACCTCCCTCATACTTAAAGGGACAGTTTAGTTTAAATTAAAATTTCACGGGCAGAGCCTGGCCGGGAGTGGAATGACCGCAATCGCTTAGAGCTCTGTGCAAGCCAGCCACCAAATCCTCACTTTTCCTCACCAGAGACCGGTGCATCCAGCCGAATGTGAGGGATAACAAATGATCCTTACCTACGGATCAACTTTTTTCTGCCTCAGCCGCACTTCACAGGAACGGGAGCTCCCGTGACAGTAACTTGCAAGAGACAAGATGGGGTGAGTGAATACACATGGCCCACATGTTAACACCGGGCCGCTCAGAGCATCCGTTGGAGGGATATTACCCATCTAGGGCTAATAAGCAGGGGGAAACAAAGTATATATCCAGATCCTTTGCTGGGGCCCAATGAAGGATTACCTATACAATAAAGGTCATGGCCTGATATAATAGAGCCCTACAGTGTGACGCACTTTGTATAACTGAAGTGACTAATTCGCACATCCACATATAGCTACGATTGGCATCATATAAAAAGATCTACATCTACATTTAAAAGATTATAATCTGTATGTAGGTGAATATCATTTGTCTGGGCATCAGTGAGGAGTCACGGAAGATTTTATTTCTCATCTGGGATACAGCCTCCTTTGGAAAGCCGTGCTGCACAGGATTATCTCCACAGATACACAATACAACACCTCAGCATGAGCTATACTAACCAACCCTGTAAGCAACTTTTTTGCCCCTCAAGAGGCTGCAGTACAGATTCAAGCAGATCAACAGAAGGGCTACGATTCAAATAAAGACTCTCATACACCCTTAGTATATATTTCAACGGAATATGCTTCCCAACTAAAGGAGGATATTGCGAAGCTACCGTCTAAGGAGGATTTTGACTCCCTTAAGAAGTTGATCACAACAGAGATGGCTAAAATGATTAAGGATATAACTGACATAGGTAATAGGGTGGAATATATGGAAGAGATGCAGGACACAGTTAACAATATGATGGACAATATCACCACGCAAACTAATATCCATGATTCTAAGCTTGAGTTGTTACAAGATATAATAGAAGATCTTGGCAACAGGGGGGCGCCGTAGCAACTTAAGAACAAAAGAAATCACAGAATCCATACAAAGTACAGATTTACCTGACTACCTCCAAGGTCTCTTTAAACAACTGCAATCAGACCCTACTGCCGGCAATCTTGAGCTGGAGAGGGTGCACAGAGTGCTGTGGCCTCTCCCATCCCATTCAGCACCTCCTCGGGATGTGATAATGAAGTTTCTTCGCTTTACCGATAAAGAAAAAGTTTGGCAATTAGCTAGGAATACACGAAAAAACTTATATGTGGACTATCATGTGCAGGTATTTCAGGATCTTAGCCCTACCACTATACAAAAACAGAAAGAGGTGAGATTCATCACGTCCATTTTGCTGGAGAAAAATATTAGATACCGATGGGGCTTTCCTTTCAGCCTACATATTTTGCATGAGGGAACCACCTATACATACAAGAATATACAGGATCTTCTGAAAAAGGGTCTGAATATTACCATAGCAGCTCCGGCGGAGTTAAGAGCTACCTCTCATCAGGGAACAGAAATTTACAACACAAGATGGCAGACAGTGCCTGCAAACAAGAGGAAGACAAAACACGCTCCTTCTACTACTGCCATTATGGAGGACAACACCTGAATGACTGGACAGTCTTCAAGATAGGTGAGATTGTTTCATTACAGATAGCTTGAGCAGCTGCTGGCTTATGACTGAGCTCATTATTTAAATGGATACTTCAAATGAGTCTCTATGCTGAAGTTGAGATGTAGAGAGAATCTATGTTTAATATGTGTTAATATGTTATATGACCAGTTTTCCAGGTTGATATAGTGAGGTACGGGACTATTCAAATTCCTATGAACCTTCTGGCATTAGAGGTCTAATTAAGATGACCTCACACATGAGTACCTCAGAGACTATCTATACAGACAGCTCTAGAAATAGTGTTAACTCACACTTCAAGTTGTTGTGTTATGTGTTTTCTCTTTTTCTTTTTTCCTCTTCTTTTTAGGTTACAGCAACAGTTAGTCTTAAATGGATGTATTATACTACATAATTATAAATCATTTGTAAGCAATCTTTTACAATGAGGAGGAGTGGTCTGGCTAGCAGACCTTTTTGTTAGACAAATGTCTATTGGTTACAGGTATACAACGATATGTTATGCTTTATGTAATAGTATTGTTTTATTGTTCAAGATAGGCAACATAACAAAGTTACACAACATCAGGTACATCTGTTCTCACACACAGCAAAACCACATGTTCTTTGTATATGTTCGTCAGTTGTGCATTATATTAAAATGACTCAAGACTCTATACACCTAATTACAATTAATGCAAAGGTCTAAACAGCCCATACAAAAGGTCCACGGCTATTAGAAATTTCAAAGACAAGATAGCAGATGTGATGTTTATACAAGAAACTCATTTTTTACAAGGGCGGGAACCAAAGTCTTTTCAATATAAGTTTGGGACATCATATTACGCTTCTAATGTAGGCAAAACTAATGGAGTTGGTATCTTAATTAAGCAAAACATACCCTTCCAGCTAATTAACAAAGTTAAGGATAAGATGGGGTCGGTACATCATTTTAGTGGGGAAAATATATAGTACAATGGTAACATTAGTTAATATTTATGCCCCTGACACTCAATAGGAGAATTTTTTTTAAATACCTAACAGATAAGATACTGGAAGTGTCTAAGGGGGCATTGATCATGAGAGGGGATTTTAACCTCACTTTGGATCCCAGATTAGATAATTGGAACCAGACTTCATCAGTTGCCCACAAAACAATTAAAAAAATTAAAACATACATCAAAGATCTAGCTGCCCATGATGTATGGAGAATCTACCATCCGCAAGTCCGGAACTATACTTTTAACTCATATCCACACACTAGATAGTCCCGCATTTATTATGTGATGCTGGATCTCACTACCTTAACGAAAGTGTCCGATATCACCATACATCCAAGAGTGTGGTCAGATCATTCAATGATCACGTGCACACTGCAATGGTCTAATACGATATCTCCGTCATATATTTGGCGCTTAGACGACAATATTCTGGATGATGATACATCTTTCCAAAAGAATTAAGGTAGGAAAAATCCGATTGGTTCATTTAATCAGCCAATCGGATTGAAGTTCAATCCGATTGGCTGATTGAATCAGCCAATAGAATGCAAGGTCAATTCTATTGGCTGATCCAATCAGCCAGTCGGATTGAACTTCAATCCGATTGGCTGATTACATCAGCCAATCAGATTTTTCCTACCTTAATTCCGATTGGCTGATAGAATCCTATCAGCCAATCGGAATTCGAGGGACGCCATCTTGGATGACGTCATTTAAAGGACCAGTCATTCGTCGGGTAGTTGTCGGTAGAGCTGGATGTTCCGCTCCGGAGGTCTTCAAGATGGAGCCGCTCATCACCAGAAGGATGAAGATAGAAGATGCCGCTTGTATGAAGATGTCTGCCGGTCTGGATGTCCTCTTCTGCCCGGATAGGATGAAGACTTCTGCTTGGCTGGAGGACCACTTGTGCCCGCATCGGATGAAGAGTTCGACCCGGTTGGGTGAAGACGGCTCAAGGTAAGGTGATCTTCAATGGGGTAGTGTTAGGTTTATTTAAGGGGGAATCGGGTGGGTTTTAGAGTAGGGGTGTGTGGGTGGTGAGTTGTAATGTTGGGAGGGGGGTCTTGTATTTTATTTTACAGGTTAACGAGCTTATTACTTTGGTGCAATGCCCTGCAAAATGCCCTTTTAAGGGCTGGTAAAAGAACTGATTACTTTTGTAATTTAGTATAGGGTAGGGAATTTTATTATTTGAGGGGGCTTTTTTATTTTATTCGGGGGCTTAGATTAGGTGTAATTAGATTAAAATTCTTGTAATATTTTTTTATTTTTTGTAATTTAGTGTTTGTTTGTTTTTTGTACTATAGTTTAGTTTATTAAATTGTATTTTATTTTAGATAATTGTAGGTAATTTATTTAATTAATTTATTGATAGTGTAGTGTTAGGTGTAATTGTAACTTAGGTTAGGATTTATTTTACAGGTAATTTTGTAATTATTTTAATTAGGTAGCTATTAAATAGTTATTAACTATTTAATAGCTATTGTACCTAGTTAAAATAAATACAAAGTTGCCTGTAAAATAAATATAAATCCTAAAATAGCTACAATGTAACTATTAGTTATATTGAAGCTATATTAGGGTTTATTTTATAGGTAAATATTTAGTTTTAAATAGGAATAATTTATTTAATTATAGTAAATTTATTTTGTTTTATTTCAATTATATTTAACTTAGGGGTTGTTAGGGTTAGGGTTAGACTTAGGTTTAGGGGTTAATAACTTTATTATAGTAACGGCGACATTGGGGGCAGCAGATTAGGGGTTAATAATTGTAGGTAGGTGGCAGCGATGTTAGGGAGGGCAGATTAGGGGTTAATAAAATTTATTATAGTGTTTGCAAGGCGGAAGTGCGGCGGTTCAGGGGTTAATACATTTATTATAGTGGCAGCGCTGTCCGGTCAGCAGATTAGGGGTTAATAAGTGTAGGTAGGTGGCAGCGACGTTGGGGGGGCAGATTAGGGGTTAATAAATATAATGTATGTGTCGGCGATGTTAGGGACAGCACATTAGGGGTTCATAGGGATAATGTAGGTGACGGCTGTGTCCGGAGCTGCAGATTAGGGGTTAATAATAAAATGCAGGTGTCAGCGATAGCGGGGGCGGCAGATTAGGGGTTAATAAGTGTAAGGTTAGGGGTGTTTAGACTCGGGGTTCATGTTAGGGTGTTATTGTGTAGACTTAGAAAGTGTTTCCCCATAGGAAACAATGGGGCTGTGTTAGGAGCTGAACGCTGCTTTTTTGCAGGTGTTAGGTTTTTTTACAGCCAGCTCAGCCCCATTGTCTCCTATGGGGATATCGTGCATGAGCACCTTTTTCCAGCTTACCGCTACTGTAAGCAATGCTGGTATTGAGGGTTGAAGTGGAGCTAAATTTGGCTCAATGCTCACTTTTCTGAGGCTAACGCAGCCATTCAGAAAACTCGTAATACCAGCATTGTCTTAAGGGTGTGCTGGAAAAAAAAGGCTCATTACCGCAGGTCTTTACCGACAAAACTCCAAATCTAGGCAAATGTTTCCCATACAAAAACCCCATTAACATTAATTTCAACGGACGCCGAAAAGGCATTTGACCGTGTATGCTGGCAATTTCTTAAACATATTCTTTACAAATTTCAATTGGGTCAAGATTTTATCTCAACAATATTTGCATTATACGCCACACCAGCAGCCAGAGTCTGAGTTAATGGTACCTTATCAGGGACGTTCCCAATTACAAATGGAACTAGACAGGGATGTCCCTTGTCTCCTCTGCTATTTGCATGTATGGTAGAAGTCTTCGCCACAACCATCAGATCCCATGAATCTATAGAGGGTATTAATACTAAACACTCCTCACATAAGATTATCCTATACGCGGATGACATCCTGCTCTTTATAACTAATCCAACCACGTCGCTACCAATAATTATGTCCGAACTTGAGGCATTCAGGTCTGTCTCAAACTTCTTAGTAAACAATTTGAAATCAGCGCTGCTACCTGTTAACCTATCAGATGATCAAATACAATGTGTCAGACTGTTATGCCCCTTTAAGATCCAAAACACATCACTTAAATATTTGGGGACATATCTTACCCCTTCAATCTCTGACATATTCAAGGCTAATTTTATATCCCTTCAAAGGTCGATTGTGGCAGATATGTCCTCTTGGAGATCAAAACAAATGTCCTGGTTGGGTAGGATATCTATATTTAAGATGAACATCTTACCCAGAGTTTTATATTTACTACAAGCTCTCCCAATCCCCCTGCCCCCGACATTTCTTACAAATTTACAGAGATACATCCATGCATTTATCTGGAACAAAAATTCAGCCAAAATAAATAAAAACATCATGTGCCTATCCCGTGATACTGGAGGCATAGGAGTCCCGAACCCATTCAAATATAGACAGGCAATCTTCTTGCAGAGGACAGTGGACTGGTTAAATAATGTTGACTATAAAGCATGGGTACAGCTAGAACATGACTTGACAGATAATACACATCTTGGAGCATTTTGCTGGCAAATACAGAATAAAAATTCAACAGATATAGACCAGTATGTAATTATTAAGGAGACGTATGTAATTTGGGAGCGAGTGCTTAGAGATTATATAAATATGTCCTCCATATTTTCATCATTGACTCCTTTAACAGGCAACAGGGAATTTAGGCCGGGCTTGAAGGGGATGGGTAGAAATATTAAGACTTCTAGTAGAATTTTAATGGTATATCACTTAGGTGATGAATCTAGGTTGTTTTCTCAGACTGAATTAGTCGAGAAGGGTTGGGACGTTTTCACAAACTGGTTTTACTTAATCCAATGCCATTCATATATATAAAAAAAAAAACATGTTGAAAAATTGAATTTACTCAGAAGATTAACAAACTTTGAGAAGTTGTGCACCTCCTCGACTGTCACGTTTACATATTGTTTAATAACAACCAGTTACTTGTACTGAGAATATCCCTTTAATTCTCTGATCAATTTACCTGCTATGCTATTTAAGCCTCCTCCCCCCTCTTCACTTTGCTTGTTATTGTTTTCCACTAACCATAGTGTGATTCAAACTGAGCACTAATTTACCTCTTTGGATTTCATCCTAAATTATATCTTCTCGGATTCACCAAACTTTTCTTGCTGAAACCAGCTTACATCTTTTGTTACCGGATTGACATTTTTTCCGAAGCCGTTGCTGTCAGCTTACTTCATTCAGCTCAATCCTCCGCCCTGCATCGTGGAGCTGTGACGTCACACGCCAACATCTTCGGCATCAGCGCTGCAACCGCTTCCCCAATTCAAGCTGTGAGATTTTTCCTTATACTTTCTAAATACTTTGTTTACCCTCAAGGTACAGTCTGTAACCTCTTACTTATTTTTCATGTTATTATCTTTTTTTTCAATAACTGCTACGCATACTTGCCCATAATTCCTGATATATTGTGGTAAAGCTTTATATTTTCATAGTAGCTATTTTTTGTGTTAACACTGTTTCATTTTTCCTTTGGTTATAGTCATGGTTTTTCTGTTGTTCCTCCAGTAACCATTTACTCGATACAGCTATAGAAATATCTAATGCTATTTATCCATATAACAAAATTGCAAAGTTTACACTCGGATTCTGACATTACTTCTTTTAGTAATCCATGTTATTATCTAGTTTAAACCTTGCTACAAATCCTATTAACTCAGCAGTTGTGATTCATTTATATTTTTTTCATACTACAACATAGTATCTTTAACATTACAGAATAACAAGCCATAAAATATGGATCCAGCTGAGATGTCTAATCAGATACAAACTCTCTCTCAAAAAGTGGATGCATTAACTGATGGCCTCAATACCCTCAAACAAGAAAACCAGGGACTGAAAACTTATATTAAAGACTTTGTAGATAGTAGAACCCGGTTCCAGGAACCACAAGTTAGTCTCCCAGATGTATTCTCAGGGGATAGAAAACAATTTAGAGATTTTAAAAACTCTTGTCTTCTGTTGTTTGCACTAAAACCATACACATATCCCACTGACAGAGTTAAGGTGATGACTACCATTTCCTATTTAAGAGCAGAACCCAGAAGCTGGGCTAATTCCTTCCTGGAAACAAACGATGATATACTTAACTCTCTAGATTCCTTCTTTTCTACCCTTGGTCAGCTTTATGACGACCCTTACAAACAATTAACCGCTGAAACTGCAATGCGCTCTCTTAAACAGAGAAGAAGAGATGTAGAAGATTATATTGCAGATTTTAAGAGGCTAGTTACTGACACCCAATGGAATAATTTGTCTCTAAAAAACCAGTTTAGACTGGGTTTGTCAGAATCTATTAAAGACGAACTTTCTCGCATTGAAATTCCTCACACTTTGGAGGAACTAATTAATCTCAGTATCAGTATTGACAGAAGGCTTAGGGAGAGACAAAACGAGAAAGGTTATCATGAATCAACACATAAAAAACAAAACCCTTCTTTACCTACACATTCTCATGTTAAAAACACCACTGAACCTATGGAAATTGGGTTTCTTAAAGGCCCATTAAGCAATCAAGAAAAGTTAAGAAGGCGCTCCCAGAATTTATGCATGTACTGTGCATCAGAAGAGCATACTGTCAAGGCCTGTCCCATTCTCCAGAAACAGAATAAGGGTAAGAACTCCCATCCTTTTTCTTCCTTAAATGCTGTGTCACACTCTGCAAGCTACTGTAACCTATGCCTTCTCTTGCAGTGGGATCAACTTCGAGTGAACGTTTCAGGGATAATTGACTCTGGTGCTTCTGCCTCTTACATTGATGTGTCTTTTGCCACAAAAAATAAAATTCCACTTATAAAAAAAAAGGCTCCTGTACCTTTAAGGGGTATTGATGGGGAGGTTTTGTCCTCTGGACCGGTAATGTATGAAACAATACCATTGCTCCTATCCACACCAGACCACCATAGGGAGTACATTTCCTTTGATGTCATTACATCCCCCGTCTTCCCTCTCATTTTAGGCCTACAATGGTTAAAATTACATAACCCTCTGATTTCATGGTCAGATCTAACTGTAAAGCTTAATTCTGATTACTGCTTATCCACTTGCTACCCTACTCTGCTTTTACAACCACCTCAAATCTCCACTGATATAGAGATACCTGATGTTCATGCTGACTTTATTGATGTTTTCAGTAAAAAAGAATCTCAAAATCTTCCGCTGCATCGTATTTATGACTGCCCTATTGATTTATTACCAGGTGCAGTCATACCTTGCGGTCATGTGTTCCCGTTGTCCAAACCTGAATTGGAACACTTAAAATCATATATTGAGGAAAATCTACAGAAGGGGTTCATCAGACCATCTACTTCCCCCGCTGCGGCCGGTATGTTTTTTGTAAAAAATAAAGATGGCAGTTTAAGACCCATAGTGGACTACCGGCAGCTGAACAAGGTTACTGTTAAAAATCGGTATCCTTTGCCCCTTATTTCAGAGCTAATTGAGCGTTTGGAAGGTGCCAAGGTCTTCACTAAACTTGACCTTCGAGGTGCATATAATCTCGTTCGTATGAGGGCTGGAGACGAATGGCTGACGGCATTCCGTACTCGTTATGGCTTGTACGAATATACCGTCATGCCATTCGGTCTCTGCAACGCCCCGGCAACCTTCCAACACTTTATTAACGATATTTTCAAAGATATTCTTGACACCTATATTGTAATCTATCTTGATGATATTTTGATCTATTCAAAAACATTAGAAGATCACATAAAACACGTCAGACAGGTATTATCACGCTTACGCTCACATTCTTTATATGCTAAAGCCGAGAAATGTATATTTCATACAAACCAGATCACCTTTCTTGGTTATCAGATTTCGGAATTTGGCATACAGATGGATGACTCAAAAATCACCACCATAAGACAGTGGCCAGAGCCAAGTAATAAGAAACAGGTACAAAGTTTCCTTGGCTTTGCAAATTTTTACCGAAAATTTATAAATAATTTTGCAGCAATTGCCAAACCACTTACCAACCTCACAAAAACAAATACTAAGTTCATCTGGACTGCTGAATCCCAAAAGGCTTTTGATCTCCTAAAACAAAAATTTACCTCTGCACCTATATTACGTTACCCTAACAACCAACTCCAATATGTATTAGAGGTCGATGCCTCCGATTATGCTATTGGAGCCGTTCTTTCACAAAGAGAACACCTAAAGAAACCTCTACATCCCGTAGCTTTTTATTCAAGATGTTTGACGGCTCCTGAGTTGCATTACCCCGTGGGTGACAAAGAGTTACTGGCTATCAAGGTTGCTTTTGAACAGTGGCATCATCTCCTTGAAGGTGTGACATACCCAACCATAGTGTATACTGATCATAGGAATTTACAGTACCTCAAAAGTACGAAAACCCTCACTGCACGACATGTTCGTTGGAATCTGTATTTCTCCAGATTTGATTTCCTTATCACTTACAGACCGGCTAGTAAGAACAAGAAGGCAGACGCTCTCTCACGACTGCCTACTCCCTCCGATCTCTGTCTTCCAAAAGAATCTGTAATCCCAGAGAATAAATACCTGTTGTTTCTCATTGATTCTATCCCATTCCTAAGAGATGAACAACATAAAGATCAAACTAAGCCTCTTCAACAGTTACAAATGAAACAGGATTCCCTTTATTATTTTGATGAGAAGTTATATGTACCCCCTTCTATAAGAGATTTGATATTACATTCAGCTCATGAATCCTTATTTGCGGGACATACCGGAATCCACAAGACACAAGAGCTTATTAAAAGGAGTTACTGGTGGCCTGATATGAATACCGACATAATGAAGTACATTAACACCTGTTCAGTTTGTGCTACCACTAAAAGATCAAAACATAGGCCCTATGGGTTACTCATGCCTTTACCTACTCTATCACGACCTTGGGCCGACATAGCCTTGGATTATGTCGTTGATCTCCCCAGATCCTCCAATAATACTACTATCCTTGTCGTGGTGGACTTATTCAGTAAGATGATACATCTTATACCGTACCACAAGCTACCTACCGCTGCCGAAACTATACATTTGCTCTTACTACACGTCTTCAGACTTCACGGTCTCCCTCGACACATTTTAACAGACCGTGGCTCCCAATTTACTAGTTCTCTCTGGACTGAATTTTGCAAGATATTCAATATTGACAAAAGACTTTCAACCTCTTATCATCCTCAGACTAATGGTCAGACTGAAAGGTCTAACCAAAGCATTGAACAATTCCTAAGGTCTTATTGTCATTTCGACCAACACTCTTGGTCTCAACATCTGCCCTATGCTGAATTTACTTTCAACAACACAGTACATTCCACAACCAACCAGACTCCATTCTTCATTAACTATGGATTCCATCCAACATTTCAACTACTACCCCAAATCAGTTCACTACCATATATCTCTGATTTAACAAATTCCATCACTTCTAATTTTGCAAAAGTCAGGACCGCTATTGAACAAGCTAAAACCAAACAGAAACTTTATTACGACTTAAGAAGGATGGCTCCACCACGGTACTCCCTTGGAGATTTAGTTTGGCTGTCAACCAAAAACTTACATCTTAATACTCCTAGCAAGAAACTTTCACCTTTATTCATTGGACCTTTTCAGATAATCAAAATCATAAATGAGAATGCAGTTCGGTTACAATTACCTAGCACTCTGAAAATACACCCTACCTTCCATGTTTCCCTACTAAAACCCTACCGTTCTGTACGTGATGCCACTTCACGCCAAAGTATTCCTCCTATCTCCATTGATCCCAACATTGAATATGAGGTTAAATCCATACTTGACTCTAGAATGTATAGGGGTAACTTACAGTATCTGATAAGATGGAAAGGCTACACTTCGGAACATGACTCTTGGGAGCCAGCTGTTAATATATCTGCCCCCAGACTCATCTCGCAATTCCATCAACAGAATCCGGATCGTCCTCATCCCTGATCCACGGAGTGGATCATTTAGGGGAGCATCCTGTCACGTTTACATATTGTTTAATAACAACCAGTTACTTGTACTGAGAATATCCCTTTAATTCTCTGATCAATTTACCTGCTATGCTATTTAAGCCTCCTCCCCCCTCTTCACTTTGCTTGTTATTGTTTTCCACTAACCATAGTGTGATTCAAACTGAGCACTAATTTACCTCTTTGGATTTCATCCTAAATTATATCTTCTCGGATTCACCAAACTTTTCTTGCTGAAACCAGCTTACATCTTTTGTTACCGGATTGACATTTTTTCCGAAGCCGTTGCTGTCAGCTTACTTCATTCAGCTCAATCCTCCGCCCTGCATCGTGGAGCTGTGACGTCACACGCCAACATCTTCGGCATCAGCGCTGCAACCGCTTCCCCAATTCAAGCTGTGAGATTTTTCCTTATACTTTCTAAATACTTTGTTTACCCTCAAGGTACAGTCTGTAACCTCTTACTTATTTTTCATGTTATTATCTTTTTTTTCAATAACTGCTACGCATACTTGCCCATAATTCCTGATATATTGTGGTAAAGCTTTATATTTTCATAGTAGCTATTTTTTGTGTTAACACTGTTTCATTTTTCCTTTGGTTATAGTCATGGTTTTTCTGTTGTTCCTCCAGTAACCATTTACTCGATACAGCTATAGAAATATCTAATGCTATTTATCCATATAACAAAATTGCAAAGTTTACACTCGGATTCTGACATTACTTCTTTTAGTAATCCATGTTATTATCTAGTTTAAACCTTGCTACAAATCCTATTAACTCAGCAGTTGTGATTCATTTATATTTTTTTCATACTACAACATAGTATCTTTAACATTACATCGACTCAGTTGTTGGGGACACTGTCACTAATATATAAAATGCTACAACAAACACTACCGGGTCAAAGCCCCTACTACGTTGAACGGTGGAAGAAGGAGTTGGGGATATCTTTGGTTCAGGGGGAATAGAATCATATTTTTTCCATTTTAACAAAAGTATCAGTCTCAAGTAAGAATATAGAAATGAACATTAAGATTTTACATCGCTGGTATCTTACACCACATAGAATTCAAAAACATTTTAAATCAACTAGTAACGAATGTTGGAGGTGTAAAAAAGATATAGGACATATGTCTCATGTTTGGTGGCAGTGCCCCCCGCCCCCCATTTGTGCAGTTTGTAAGTCAGTGGTGGAGGAAACCTCTAAATTACTGGAGGTTCCACTACCAGTGGACCGCACCATATGGCTATTTAACAAGGTCCCCCCAAAGCTACCTAGAAATAAACAAAAACTTATATTCATTGCAAGAAATAGTTTTAAATCTCTTATAACATATAATTGCAAATCAATACATACCCCTTCTATACCTCAATTGAGACAGCAGTTTTTTTACCACCCTCAACTTAGAGGAATATGGATATATAAAGATTAGAAATACCATTGTTTATTCTGCAATGAAAGAGGCTTGGGATAGATACATTGCGATAACTTTCCAAGACTAAGGGGTGGAAATATGTTAACTAGGACATAGACCTCGTGGAGTATGGGTTACTAGATTAGGTTGGTACTTGAACAAAAAGATTGTCATACAAGAAAATTGGTTGAACTGTAATGTAATGGATAATGTGTGAGCGTTAAATATGTAATGATGATGTGATTGTACTATAGACTCTTAATAGAGATGTTGCACATTATTTTTATAATTTGCTATTGTTCAATGTAAAATCTGATCCGTATTTTTTTTTCAAACCATGTATCATATTGCAAAATTTTAATAAAACTGACCTTTAAAAATAAAATAAAAATGTTTTTCACAGTTTAAAGCAAAATTCAATGATTTAAGGAAATTGTTAAATAACATCAATTAGGACAAAGTATTCTCTAATAAAAATACAGAGGATAAATTGATAATATTTAAAACTTTGTTAAATAAATATACATCAAGAGAGAGGACAACACAAAGGATAGTGTGTTAGAAACGAGAGGTGTGCCTATTCTATGCTATTCCCAAAGATTAAGTTCTAATTGTAGTATGTTTTGTAAAATATGATACAACAATAAATTTCTATAAATGTATGGATGATCAACAATAACAAATAAGTGCAAAAAATAAATACTTAAATGAATTCCTTGATGTTGTAAGCACAATCGTCCATATGTATAGAGTGTACCACAAATAAAAACAAAAGTCCCACAAATTCTGAAGAGGCAAAGAAGATAGCCCCAAAACAAACAGCGGCTCTCTCCACAATATGCTTGAGGATAAACTTCGTCTATGGTATGTTGAGTCTTTACTATATTCTTTTAATAATTTAAATGCCATATGTTTTTTCCTAATTTCTCTTAACATATTTTTATTTAGCCACATTGGCTTGGATTTATTTATTTTGCTTTTATAACCATGTGGTATGTGTTGATGTATATTTAAGGATAAACTTCGTCCTGGAAAAGACAAAAAAGAAGAGGCGCTCTGGTGCAGATAAACCCAACAACGAGTGAGATTTTCCAATAGAAGGTGTACTATATACTCACAAGTATATTTGCACTTCCAGTGCAATAATTCACAAGCCGATACTTCAGAGCCGTTCGGCTGACTCTTTCTTTCCCGGTCTGCTCCTGGCGATGAACACGCCCCTAAGTGGAGTGAAACACAAAACACCTTTGGTGCAGATAACCCCGACCAATGTCGGACGAACAACAGTGAGTTAGGTATATATACTCACAAACGTATGTGCTCAATCAGTGCAATATCAGGCGGACCGAAACTTTATAAAGCCGTTCGGCTGACTTCCAACAATGGTAACTGCTGCTGAGCAAGTATGTTAGATCTATGTGTAGAGTTGGCTGCCAAACAGGGGACAAGCTGCTTGTAACAGAACAATCTGCGATCCTTCTCACACTACTCTCTAATGTCCAGTCGGTACAATGATTCCAAGCAAGGTAGAACAATATAAAAACTTTTATTAAAAATCTTAAAACTTTGCTATTCGTTTCTCGGCTGCAAGCCGTTTCATCAGGCTACATAAATTTTGTGAACTACCTTGCTACCTTAAAAAGGCTGGATTGACCAATGAGAATAATTTACACATTACACACCCATCATAACATGTGCATTAATCAGGTTAGTACTACGCCTCTCACAAGAGCTAAACGACTAACAGGGTTGTATGTCTGCTGTCAATGGTACATTGTTACAAGTAATATTAACATATAACCCACAGATTGCAATATTAACAACATTATACAACTTTTTTACAGATAATACGTGGTATACAGATTCATATCCTATATTTGATACACAAAAATGTGCGCGATGGTCTAAATTTTATACGTGGTATACAGATTTATATCCTATATTTGAAATGTACGCAATAGTCAAAATTTAAGAGGTCTCTCCTACTATATACATATGTGCCCTCTTGCAGGTGTAGTCGGGGAATGAATGTGACTCACACTATACTGTTGCTAAATATAACTATAGCACCCATTTATTAAATTACAATTTCCATGTATTAGGTTATCAATTTGAAATTATATATGTATTATGTATTATATTATATATGTATTAGGTTATGAAATTTAAACTATATACGATTCAGGTATGGTAATACTGTGTATTATTAGGTTATCTGTAGTTATATTTAGCAACAGTATAGTGTGAGTCACATTCATTCCCCGACAACACCTGCAAGAGGGCACATATGTATATAGTAGGAGAGACCTCTTAAATTTTGACTATCGCGTACATTTCAAATATAGGATATAAATCTGTATACCACGTATAAAATTTAGACCATCGGGCACATTTTTGTGTATCAAATATAGGATATGAATCTGTATACCACGTATTATCTGTAAAAAGTTGTATAATGTTGTTAATATTGCAATCTGTGGGTTATATGTTAATATTACTTGTAACAATGTACCATTGACAGAAGACATACATCCCTGTTAGTCGTTTAGCTCTTGTGAAAGGCGTAGTACTAACCTGATTAATGCACATGTTATGATGGGTGTGTAATGTGTAAATTATTCTCATTGGTCAATCCAGCCTTTTTAAGGTAGCAAGGTAGTTCACAAAATTTATGTAGCCTGATGAAACGGCTTGCAGCCGAGAAACGCGTAGCAAAGTTTTACGATTTTTAATAAAAGTTTTGATATTGTTCTACCTTGCTTGGAATCATTGTACCGACTGGACATTAGAGAGTAGTGTGAGAAGGATCGCAGATTGTTCTGTTACAAGCAGCTTGTCCCCTGTTTGGCAGCCAACTCTACACATAGATCTAACATACTTGCTCAGCAGCAGTTACCATTGTTGGAAGTCAGCCGAACGGCTTTATAAAGTTTCGGTCCGACTGATATTGCACTGATTGTGCACATACGTTTGTGAGAACTCACTCTTGTTCATCCGACATTGGTCAGGGTTATCTGCACCAAAGGTGTTTTGTGTTTCACTCCACTTAGGGGCGTGTTCATCGCCAGGAGCAGAACGGGAAAGAAAGAGTCAGCCGAACGGCTCTGAAGTATCGGCTTGCGAATTATTGCACTGGAAGTGCAAATATCCTTGTGAGTATATAGTACACCTTCTATTGGAAAATCTCACTCGTTGTTGGGTTTATCTGCACCAGAGCGCCTCTTCTTTTTTGTCTTTTCCAGGACGAAGTTTATCCTTAAATATACATCAACACATACCACATGGTTATAAAAGCAAAATAAATAAATCCAAGCCAATGTTGCTAAATAAAAAAATGTTAAGAGAAATTAGGAAAAAACATATGGCATTTAAATTATTAAAAGAATATAGTAAAGACTCAACATACCATATATATAAGGAATGTAACAAAGCATGCAAAAAAGGAATAACATTTGCCAAAATTGAATATAAAAGATTAATTGCAAAGGTTTCTAAATCAAACCCTAAAACGTAAGTAAGTAAATGGCAAAAATCTAAGGAGGACAATATAGATATGATATTAAAGTATAGCATAACACAGGTTAGAATACTTGTTGGTGATATGTTGCATCCAGCCTCGGTATGTTCCCCTAACAAGGTACTTTAAAATGTGTCAAGGGTAGCATGATTAACAGTGACAGGGAAAAGGCTGAGGTATTAAACCAGTTCTTTTCTTCAGTATACACAAGAGAGGAACCAATGGGAGATACTTTGAAGCAAACTAGAACATACAAGCCCATACCATTAACTGTGTTATCTCTAGAGGATATCAGGAAAAAAAAAAGAATAATATTAAGGTAAATAAAACTCTAGGCCCAGATGGAATACACCCAAGGGTTTTAATGGAAGTTAGCTCGGTTATAGCCAAACCTCTGCTCTTACTATTTCAAGACTCATTATCCACAGGGATAGCACCCCAAGACTGACATAAGGCTGATCTGGTGTCATTTTTAAAAAAGGGAAGCAGGGCTGATCCAGGAAGCTATAGACCAGTTCGTCTAACATCAATACTGGGGAAGATACTTGAAGAGATTATAAGGGATTATGATAATGAGTATATTTGTGTCAACATGGTTATGAGTTCAAATCAGCATGGTTTTATGAGAAATAGATCATGTCAGACTAATTTAATTAGATTATACGAGGAAGGAAATTAAAATATAGATAAAGGGGAATCAGTTGATGTGATATACTGTAATGATAACCTATAGCTTTAAGAAATTTAACAATCCTGGCACAATATAGTGCGTAATAAAAGTTTAGATGTTACAGTTATATTTAGAGATCTGCAAAACTTGCAAACCAATACAATATAATTGGAGTAATCTGGTCTGAGTAACTAGAGATAACATATATACGATTAGATTTAGAGTTTTGTCGGTAAAGACCCGCAGTGCTAACAAGGCTTTTTTTTCCAGCGCACCCTTAAGCCAACGCTGGTATTTAAAGTTGTCTGAATGGCTGCGTTAGCCTCAGAAAAGTGAGCATTGAGCATAATTTAGCTAACACCTGCAAAAAAGCAGCGTTCAGCTCCTAACGCAGCCCCATTGTTTCCTATGGGGAAACACTCTCTAAGTCTACACCTAACACCCTAACATGAACCCCGAGTCTAAACACCCCTAACCTTACACTTATTAACCCCTAATCTGCTGCCCCCCCGCTATCGCTGACACCTGCATTATACTATTAACCCCTAATCTGCCGCTCCGGACACCGCTGCAACCTACATTATACCTATGAACCCCTAATCTGCTGTCCCTAACATCGCCGACACCTATATTATATTTATTACCCCCTAATCTGCCCCCCCCAACGTCGCCGCCACCTACCTACACTTATTAACCCCTAATCTGCCTACCGGAACTCGCCGCCACTATAATAAATGTATTAACCCCTAAACCGCCACACTCCCGCCTCGCAAACACTATAATACATTGTATTAACCCCTAATCTGCCCTCCCTAACATCGCCGCCACCTACCTACAATTATTAACCACTAATCTCCCGCCCCCAACGTCACCGCTACTATAATAAAGTTATTAACCCTTAAACCTAAGTCTAACCCTAACACCCCCCTAAGTTAAACATAATTTAAATAAAACAAACTAAATTTACTATAATTAAATAAATTATTCCTATTTAAAACTAAATACTTACCTATAAAATAAACCCTAATATAGCTACAATATAACTAATAGTTACATTGCAGGCAACTTTGTATTTATTTTAACTAGGTACAATAGCTATTAAATAGTTAATAACTATTTAATAGCTGCCTAGTTAAAATAATTACAAAATTACCTGTAAAATAAATCCTAACCTAAGTTACAAATACACCTAACACTACACTATCAATAACGTAATTAAATAAATTACCTACAATTAGCTAAACTAAAATACAATTAAATAAACTAAACTATAATACAAAAAAAAACAAACACTAAATTACAGAAAATAAAAAAAATTACAAGAAGTTTAAACTAATTACACCTAATCTAAGCCCCCTAATAAAATAAAAAAGCCCCCCAAAATAATAAAATGCCCTACCCTGTCCTAAATTACAAAGTAATCAGCTCTTTTACCAGCCCTTAAAAGGGTATTTTGCGGTGTATTGCCCCAAAGTAATCAGCTCTTTTACCTGTAAATAAAAATACAATACCCCCCCAACATTACAACTCACCACCCACATACCCCTACTCTAAAACCCACCCAAACCCCCCTTAAAAAAACCTAACACTAACCCCCTGAAGATCTCCCTACCTTGAGTCGTCTTCACTCAGCCGAGCCAAAATCTTCATCCAAGCGGGGAAAAAGAGGTCCTCCATCCGATTGAAGTCTTCATCCAAGCGGGGCAGAAGAGGTCTTCCATCCGATTGAAGTCTTCATCCAAGCGGCATCTTCTATCTTCATCCATCTGGAGCGGAGCGGCAGCATCCCGAAGACCTCCGACGTGGAACATCCATCCTGGCCGACGACTGAACGATGAATGATGGTTCCTTTAAATGATGTCATCCAAGATGGCTTCCCTCGAATTCCAATTGGCTGATAGGATTCTATCAGCCAATCGGAATTAAGGTAGGAAAATTCTGATTGGCTGATTCAATCAGCCAATCAGATTGAAGCTCAATCCGATTGGCTGATCCAATAAGCCAATCGGATTGACCTCGCATTCTATTGGCTGTTCCGATCAGTAATTGGCTGTTACGATCAGGGGTAATTCAATTCCAGTTGGGTCAAACCTCTGAAGTAATACGATATAGGATGTAGAGGATCCTTTAGAGTCTTTCTTTGTGATAGGACAGAACCAATAGCATGTTCTGATGCATCAACTTCGAGAACGAATTGGTAAGAAGTATCTGGTATTTGCAAAACGGGGAAGTACTGAAACATCTTTTAAGTTGGTTAAAGGCTTGTTGACAAGAGAAATTCCAAGAGAAATTGGTATGGTTCTTGGTCAAATTGGTGAGTGGTTTTGTTATATCTGCAAAATTGTGTATAAATCTCCTGTAAAAATTAGCGAAGCCCAGGAAGCGCTGGACTTCTTGCTTGCTATTGGGTCTTGGCCAGTTAGTTATAGCTAGAACTTTATCATTTTCCATTCTGATTTCATTTTGATTGATACAATAACCAAGAAATGAGATCTGTGTGGTACTAAAGGTACACTTTTCAAGTTTCACAAACAGTCTGTGGGTTCTTAATCTAGAGAGAACAACCCTAACATGTTTAATGTGGTCAGTTTTATTGTTGGAAAAAATTAAAATGTTATCTAAGTATACAACTAAAAAGGTGTCAAGTATGTCCCTGAATATGTCATTGATAAGGTTCTGGAATGTTGCTGGCGCATTGCATAGACCGAATGGCATGACTGAATACTCATAAAGGCCATACCGAGTCCTAAATGCAGTCAGCCACTCGTCGCCGGACCTTATTCTAACAAGGTTATAGGCACCTCTTAAATCAAGTTTAGTGAAATATTTGGCAGCACTTAACCTCTCAATCAACTCAGGAATAAATGGCAATGGGTATATATTCTTTTTTTGATGCTTATTCAATTCCCTATAGTCAATAATAGGGCAGAGACCCGTCCTTGTTTTTTACAAAAAAAGATTCCTGCACCTGCAGGGGAAGATGAGGGTCTAATAAACCCTTTCTTCAAATTTTCTGTAATGTATTCTTTTAAGTAGTCAAATTCAGGCTTGGACAGGGGATAAATATGGCCAAATGGTATGGTAGGGATAAGGTCAATGGGGCAATCGTATGGTCTGTGTGGGGGAAGACATTCTGCTTATTTTTTATTAAACACATCAGCAAAGTCGAGATAGTCAGTGGGAATAGGAGTGGTTAAAGACAAAAGATTGGTTGTAGGGAAACAAGTGGTAGCACAATACTGTGAGGGAAATGAGAGGGAAAGGTCATCCCAATGGAATAGAGGTTGATGTAGGTGTAGCCAGGAAATTTCCATAACTAGAGGGTAGATAGGAGATGAAATTATGTCAAAAGTGACTGATTCGGTGTGCCCAGAAGGAGTAGTGATAAGTAGCGGAATAGTTTGTTGTATGACTGGCCCAGTGGATAAATGTGTACCGTCAATAACTGTAAGCGGCAACGGAGTACTTTTGTAATAATAAGGGATTTTATTGTTATACACCAATTTACTATCTATGAAATTACTACAAACCCCTGAGTTAATGATGGTTACACTGTTGATTCTGCATTGGTCCCACTGTAAAGACAAGGGAAGCATGATGTATGAGGACGGTTTAGTTTTAGCGTAAAAAGTCTGGAAATGGTTTGCATTCTTACCAGCCTTTTGTTTTAATAGGAGAGGGCAATCCTTAACAATGTGGTCTGCTGCTGCACAGTACAGACACAAGTTTAGAGTACGGCGTCTATTTTTTTCTTGTGGGGTAAGTGGACCCCTTAAGAAACTAATTTCCATTGGTTGTTCCACATTGTGAGTGGTTGTTGGGGGTTGTCTACGTACAGGGAGGGTGTTGGAAGATGTTTCTAGTTTGTGCTCTCTAAACCTTCTATCTATAGTAATAGTGAGGGTGTACAGGTCCTCCAGATGATCCGGAATGCCAGTTCTTGAAAGCTCATCCTTTATGTCATCGGAGAGGCCAGGCCTGTACTGATTTTTTAAAGGAACCTCATTCCAGAGGGATTCTCTGGCCCAAATTTTGAATTGGGTGATGTATTCTTCGACAGGATTCTTTAGTTGTTTCAGATTCCTCAGTTTTGTTTCTGCTGTAATCTGCCTGTAGGGGTCGTCATAGAGAAATGTCATTGCCTTTAAAAAGGCATCTAATGAATTTAAAATAGGGTCCTGGGACTCATAGAAGGAGTCTGCCCAAGCTCGGGGTTCACCCCTTAGGTAGGAAAGCATAGTAAGGACCTTAGACCTTTCTGAGGGGTAGGTTCGGGGTTTCAATTTGAAGAGAAAGAGACAAGCATTCCTGAATTGTCTGAAAATTCTACGGTCACCAGAAAATTTTTCTGGATGTGAGACCTAAGGCTCTGTATGTGACTCAGTAGCTGCTGACTTAGAGGGAAGGACCTTCTTTAAACAGGCCTTGAGATTTTGATTTTCACCATGGAGGTTTCTAAAAGCCTGAGTCAGGTTATCTAGTTGTTGGTTAAGACTGTGCAAATGTGGGGTCATATTTGCATGATCCATTTCTCAAAACAAAATTGTAGGGCTGGTTTAATATGTAATGATAACCTGTGACTTTAAGAGATTTAACAATCCTGGCACAATATACTGTGTAATAAAAATTTAGATGTTACAGTTATATTTAGATATCTGAAAAACTTGCAAACCAATACAATATAATTGGAGTAATCTGGTCTGTGTAACTAGAGATAAGATATATAAGAAATATAGGTTTCTTTAGTTACATAGGCAAGGGAATTGGAAAATAGTTAAACATCAGGTGCAGGCTGAATCTGTGGCGAGGATCACTATAAACTGGAAAGGTAATTTGCAGCACATTTTATAACACAAACTGGTACACAAACTAATGTTTAGTGAGTGCTAGTTGGTGAAAAAACTGAGTGATGTAAATATGCAGCAAATTGCAGTACTCACGGAACCTTGCACATATGCTGCTGAGATGCCTTGCAGAGGTAAAGGGGAAGTCTGTGTAAGAGACTCTGCAAGCTGTATGAGGAATCCGTGCTGCTCCGTCAGATAGTAGTGGTAGTTGCTGGAAGGTGATGTCAGAGGCACAGCTGCTGACGGAGAGTAGTTTAAAGTAGCAAAAACCTGAAACAAAGTAATTTCTACAATTTGTTGTATCAGTATACACAGAGAGGCTGGAGAGGTGAGTCAAGGAAAACACTTAATTAAACCAGCAATGAAGTGGAAGAGGAGGAGCCTTTTATACACCTGATGGAGCAGAGGAGAGATGATTTATGATATATACTTAGATGGCTTCTTACGCTCAAAGATGTCCTTGACAGACACCTGATTGTGGGCAGATGAGCAGGAACTGCTACGGAAGAGAGATGGAGTGGCGGATGGTTGAGAGGGGGCAAGGAGGACAGCAGTGGTTGACATGTCTGAAGATGCTGGACCAGGAGGAGGATGGCGGCTTTGAGTTTGTGTGCTGCTTCTACTCATGTGTTCATCCCATCGGCGTTTGTGATGTGAGATCATGTGCCTTCACAAAGCAGTTGTACCTAGGTGGGTGTTGGACTTCTCACGACTCAGTTTCTTTTGGCACAGGTTGCAAATGGCATCGCTGTTGTCAGAGGCAGACACACACAAAAATGCCACACTGCTGAGCTCTGCGATGACGGCATTCTGGTGGTGGCAACAGCATGCGTTGATTGGCGTGCTGTCTGGCTGATCCCGGGTGCCGATGCATTCTGTCTGACTGTGCCACTAGCTCCTTGCGATGACCTCCCCCTGCTTCCAACTCGTCTCCTCCTCTCTGTCTCCCCATCTGAACTTTCCCCCTCTTCTTCTTCTCTTCTAGCGGGCACCCACGTGACATCCACGGACGCATCGTCATCGTCAACCGCTTCACTTGTTTCTGACAAATCAACAAAGGAAGCAGCAGCGGGTACAAAATCATCATCATCACACCGTACGTCCATGTCTGTAATGCTGCCTGACTGAGACATATCACTGTTATCTACATCCTCTGTCAATGATGGTTGCGCATCACTCATTTCTTCAAACTGATGTGTCAATAACTCCTCTGACAGATCAAGTGAAGCGGCTGTGGTGCTAGTGTTGGTGGCACTAGTTGGCAAGTGGGCCTGGCTCGCACGCTGGCAGGCAGGCAACTGCTATTAGATTACACTAGCAGACTGATGTTTCACAGTCAAAAAAGTTATTTTTTTTTTAAATTTACACTACTGTTACAACAGATATGAGTGGTGGCACTAGTTGGCAAGTGGGCCTGGCACACACGCTGGCAGGCAGGCAGGCAGGCAACTGCAATAAGATTACACTAGCAGACTGATGTTTCACAGTCAAAAAAGTTTTTTTTTTTAAAAATTCCACTACTGTGGATATGAGTGGTGGCACTAGTTGGCAAGTGGGCCTGGCACACACGCTGGCAGGCAGGCAAATGCAATTAGATTACACTAGCAGACAGATGTTTCACAGTCAAAAAAGTTTTTTTTTTTTCATTTACACTACTGTTACAACAGATATGAGTGGTGGCACTAGTTGGCAAGTGGGCCTGGCACACACGCTGGCAGACAGGCAACTGCTATTAGATTACACTAGCAGACTGATGTTTCACAGTCAAAAAAGTTTGTTTTTTTAAAATTTACACTACTGTTACAACAGATATGAGTGGTGGCACTAGTTGGCAAGTGGGCCTGGCACACACTCTGGCAGGCAGGCAACTGCAATTAGATTATACTAGCAGACTGATGTTTCACAGTCAAAAAAGTTTGTTTTTAAAAAAATTTACACTACTGTTACAACAGATATGAGTGGTGGCACTAGTTTGCAAGTGGGCCTGGCACGCACTCTGGCAGACAGGCAACTGCTATTAGATTACACTAGCAGACTGATGTTTCACAGTCAAAAAAGTTTTTTTTTTTAAATTTACACTACTGTTACAACAGATATGAGTGGTGGCACTAGTTGGCAAGTGGGCCTGGCACACACGCTGGCAGACAGGCAACTGCAATTAGAGTACATTAGCAGACTGATGTTTTACAGTCAAAAAAGTTTTTTTTTTTTAAATTTACACTACTGTTACAACAGATATGAGTGGTGGCACTAGTTGGCAAGTGGGCCTGGCACACACGCTGGCAGGCAATTAACTGCAATTAGATTACACTAGCAGACTGATGTTTCACAGTAAAAAAAGTTGTTTTTTTTAAATTTACACTACTGTTACAACAGATATGAGTGGTGGCACTAGTTGGCAAGTGGGCCTGGCACACACGCTGCAGGCAGGCAACTGCTATTAGATTACACTAGCAGACTGATGTTTCACAGTCAAAAAAGTTATTTTTTTTAAAAATTGCACTACTTTTACAACAGATATGAGTGGTGGCACTAGTTGGCAAGTGGGCTTGGCACACACACTGGCAGGCAGGCAACTGCAATTAGATTACACTAGTAGACTGATGTTTCACAGTCAAAATTACACAGGCAAAAAAAATAATTAAAAAAAATAATGTTCTAGCCCTAAAAAGGGCTTTTTGGGGTGCTTTCCTTACAGCAGAGATCAGATGAGTCCTTCAGGACTGTAGTGGACACTGAATACACTAGCCTAACTATAAATTCCCCTATGAAATCAGCAGCAGATACACTGTCCCTCCTCTCACTAACAATGCAGCTTCCGAATGAATCTAAAATGGCTGCTGTCCAGGAGCTGGGAGGGTCTGGGAGGGAGTGTCTGCTGCTGATTGGCTGAAATGTGTCTGCAGACTGTGAGATACAGGGTCAAAGTGTACTCAATGATGACAAATAGGGGGCGGATCGAACATCGCATATGTTCGCCCACCGCTGCAAACACGAACAAGCTATGTTCGCCGGGAACTATTCGCCAGCGAACAATTCGCAACATCACAACCAGGGATCAGTACTGGGCCCTGATCTATTATAATATTTTTATTAATGACTTGGAGCAAGGATTAAATAGCAACATCTCTGTTTTTGCAGATGATACAAAGTTGTGTAAAGTCATTAGGTCAGTACAGGATGAAATTGATTTACAAGGGGATATACAAAAAACAATGGGCAGGTAAATGGAAAATGAGATTTAATACGGGAAAATGCAAGGTTCTACATGGAAGTAAAAATAAGCAGGCAACCTATTATTTAAATGGGACTAGACTTAGCCAAACAGAGGAGGAAAGAGATTTAGGATTAGTAATAGATAAGAAGCTTAAGATGGGTGCACAATGCAGGGCAGCGGCTTCTAAGACTAATAAGATACTAGCATGTATTAAAAGATGCATTGATGTAAGGGAGGAAAGCATAATTCTGTCAATATATCAATCCCTGGTAAGACCTCACCTTGAGTATGGAGTGCAGTTCTGGGGCCCGATCTCAAAAAAAGACATTGCAGACCTAGAAAAAGTTCAGAGAAGGGCCACAAAGCTAATAAGGGGAAGGGATAATTGAATCTATGAGAAGAGGTTAGCCAAACTGGGTCTGTTTTCTGAAGAAAGAAAAAATGCGCTTGAGAGGTAACACAATTAATTTATATAAATATATGCAAAGCCCATATACAAAGAAGGCAGAAGCTCTGTTTATTCCAAGAAAATTGTTTGTGACAAGAGGTCACAATTTAAAGGGAATTTAAAAAGCCTGTGATAAGAGGCAGCCTTCAAGGGCTTAGAAATTAGCATATGAGTCTGCCTAGGTTTAGTTTCAACTAAGAATACCAAGAGAAAAAAGCAAATTTGATGATAAAAGTAAATTGGAAAGTTGATTAAAATTACAAGTCATATCTGAATAATGAAAGTTTAATTTATACTAGACTGTCCCTTTAAGGCTGGAGGAAAGCAGATTCAATCACCTGCAACGTAAATGTTTTTTCACTGTAAGAGCTATCAAATTGTGGAACTCATTACCTGAAGACTAAAACTAGGTAGCCTCATAGGATGAGTGTGCGTGTGTCTTTATTATTCTGTGGCAGCAGTATCTGCTACAATATTTGTAGCAATGTTATACACTGTTGCAAACACAGCTGCCAAAGATTGCTAAAGACTTGTGCAAAGGATACCAAAAGAACAAAGCACATTTGATGATAGAAGTAAATTAGCATTGCTGTTTTTTTAATTGCATGCTCTATTTAAAGGGACTGCCAACACCAGAATTTTTGTTGTTTAAAAAGATAGATAATCCCTTAATTACCAATTCCCCGATTTTGCATAACCAACACAGTTATAATTATACATGTTTTACCTCTGTAATTACCTTGTATCTAAGCCTCAGCAGACTGCCCCCTTATTTCAGTTCTTTTGACGGACTTGCATTTTAGACAACCAGAGCTGTCTCCATGGTAAATTCACGTGCATGAGCTTAATGTTATCTATATGAAACACATGAACTTATGCCCTCTAGTGGTAAAAAAACTATAAAAATGCATTTAGATTAGAGGCGGCCTTCAAGGTCTAAGAAATTAACATATGAACCTCCTAGGTTTAGCTTTCATCTAAGAATACCAAGAGAACAAAGCAAAATTGGTGATAAAAGTAAATTGGAAAGTTGTTTAAAATGACATGCCCTATCTGAATCATGAAAGTTTTTTTATGTGAAAATTTGCCTTTAATCAGAAACTTTTAGAAACCCTACCCCTTTAAGACATAGGGAATAAAAGACCAACAACTGCTAACATCCTGTCATCTTGATAAAGGCATCGTATAGATGCTGAAACGTGTAGAAGTGATGGATGTTGAACTACTATTTGCACTATTTGCACAGCTGATGTAAAACGGATATTGACCAACCTACAGAGCGAAAAAGAGCCTAAGAGGTTAATAGAGAACGGGATTTGTTTTTACCCCATTACTCTGTATATCTTAGTGGAAGAATAACAGCACTGTTACAACTTGGTACTACAGCCTTTTTTTTTTCAAATAACGGAGGATCTGTATTCGGATTGGTTGTTTGATAAAATCCCATGACATCACGGGTACCGTAACGGCTGGGGAACGCTAATCATAGCACTTGGAGACTACATCAATCAATACGATCTAATATAAGGTACTGTAACACAAGACCCTGGAACAGGATAAAAATATAACCACATAACGGATCCACTTTAATATCTAATAATGGATACAAAAATACCAATTAACATTTTATTGCAAAAGTAACCGACAGCCCTGAAGCAATGTGTTTTGGTTTGATCTGCAGCAACTTACTTACATTTAACCTGTACGCTAATTTAAAAGTTGTGGCCACAACTAGCATTTGTTTTAATTGTTTTATTGAATACCATTTGTTTTATTGAATATTGTAGAATTCAATAGTTTTCTTTATTAAATACTTGTTGTATATACTAGGTTACAATCAGCTAGATTGCAAGTTTTGCGTTGCGGATTGTAACGCTGAAAATATGGCATTTTCATTGTTAAAACAGCGCCACAGCTATTACAAGTGTTGTCGTTATAGGTAAACCACACACCTTTTAGCCTGTACCGCAACGTCAGTCCCACACACATAAAATTACGTTTTTTCATGGGATTCCCATAGCACCGGTATTACGAGTTTTGCAGTACGGCTAAAAAGTGAGCGGTACAGCCTAAAACGACAAGATCTGTACGGCCATCTAAAGTCAGCAGTAAGGAGTTTTACGTTACAAAGCTGTAGCATAAAACTCATAACTAAACTGCTACAAAGTACACTAACACCCATAAACTACCTATTAACCCCTAAACCGAGGCCCTCCTGCATCGCAAACACTATAATATATTAACCCCTAATCTGACGCTCCTGACATCGCCGCCATTAAAAAAATGTATTAACCCCTATTCCGTCGCTCCCTAATCTGCCATCCACCCACACCGCCGCTATAATAAACCTATTAACCCTTAAACCGCAATCCCCCCACAACAAAATATACTAAAATAAACTATTAACCCCTAAACCAAAAGTCCCTGACAACAAAATAAACTAATTTAAACAAGTAACCTCTAAACCTAACGACCCCCTAACTTTATATTAAAATTACAATTTCCCTATCTTAAATTAAAATGTACCTGTCAAATTAAAAAAAAATATTTTAAACTAACAATTAAACTAAAATTAAACTAACTACCAATTAAATAAAACTAAACTATCAATAAAAAATCCTAACACTACTCTAAAAATTGCAAAAAGTATCTAATTACAAAAAAACAAACTAAATTACAAAAAAAACACTAAATTACAAAAAATAAGAAATTATCAAAAATAAAAAAGAATTACACCTAATCTAATAGCCCTATCAAAATAAAAAGCCCACTCAAAATAAAAACTAGCCTTAAAAGGGCCTTTTGTGGGGCATTGCCCAAAAGATATCAGTTTATCAGCTCTTTTACCTGTAAAAAAAATACAACCCCCCCAACAGTAAAACCCACCACCCAACCAACCCCCCAAATAAAAAAAACTATCTAAAATAACCTAAGCTACCCATTGCCCTGAAAAGGGCATTTGTATGGGCATTGCGCTTAAAAGGGCATTTAGCTCTTTTACTGCCCAGACCCTAAACTAAAAAAAAAAAAAAAAAAAACCCTTAACAAAACCTAACACTAACCCCCGACGATCCACTTACAGATGTTTAAGTCCTTGAAGGATCCATCCAGCCAGGGAAGTCCTCATCCATGCGGCAAGAAGTCTTCATCCAGAAGACCTCTTCGATCTTCATCCAGCCTGCATGGAGTGGGTCCATCCTGAAGACATCCGCTGCGGAACATCCTCTTCATGTGGTCTCCGCCGTACACTGAATCTTCAATGCAAGGGACGCGATTCAATATGGCGTCCCTTGCATTCCTATTGGCTGAAAAAATTGAATCAGCCAATAGGAATTAGGGCACCTAAAATCCTATTGGCTATTCAAATAAGCCAATAGGATTCAAGCAGCTCTCATTCTATTGGCTAATTTGTAACTTTGTGGCGTCCGTGGTAATTTCTCTATAACGCTCAAAACTCGTAATCAAGCTGAATATTATTTATTATTATCTCAGCAGTAACCTCAAATTATGTTGATACATCTCAGGGGTGTCCTCCAACATGTTACATATTGTAATTATGAATATTAATAATTCATAGCAGTATAAAATTATTGTCAGCAATATCTACAATTAATATAGCAGAACTTTGTCAATACACTTCAGTAAGATATCACATCACTGTAGTGTACTCCAAAATATCACTACTGAGATATCTATAAATTGGACAACAATATTATTTTTAAAAATTAATATTTAATCCTTTGTTCTGATCAGTTATCTTTATAGACACATTGAATTATATTTTTGTAAAAACTAGACTGTGAATCAATTATATACGCTCATTCTGTTACAATTTTCTATATAAAACAGCCCATAAAATATATCCCTAAAAATTAACCTTACTTACAATCAATCACTTATTAAAATATCACAAATGAGAATACCAGAACAGTCTATAATTATCCAGTGATATTTGCTCCAATACCAAAATATGGACTGCTAACTTAACCGTGCTTATTTAACAATATAACAAGATACTTCACACAAATCTTACTAAATCTCAATAAATCTAAAAAAACTTTCAGAAAAATATAATTAAATTATTTAGCCCACAAATGGTTCTATATAACTTCAATTAAACCACCAGAAATTGTATATTTTTATTGCAACAGCCTATTTATATGCCAATTAATCTGGCCTAAAACAACCTCTTATTTAGCCATAATAAAACCAATTCTAAAATATATTAACTTATGACATTAAAATACAAAAATTATTTGTAAATATTAATATTTAACACCAGTATACTTACTGCCCTTGGTCTAAATAATATTAAATATAAGAATAAATTACCTTATAACTCACAGCTGTAGTTTAACTATGCTGTAAAGAATTTATTTGCTAAAATCTATTAAAAGATAAAATAAAAAAAAGTAATACGTCATCAAATAAACCAATTTGAAGTTTCAGCTTTTTCAGATAAATCCATTCATCGTCATATGAGAGGTATTGCAATTCTGGAAAAAAAAAAAGGTTCGGCCCAATTTTGCTTTTAAGAGACTGTGTCCACTGCAGCAAGTTAAGTCACTCAGTCAAAATTCAGCAGCATCTCCTTTTTGTCGTTTTCATGAGACTTTAATCAAGTGATTAAAGCCTACCTCTTCTCTATAACCATTGGTGAAAACTGGGATACGCCCTAATCGGTGCTTGACTCTCATTGGCTCTCAAAGCTGAACATTTCATTGGTTCTTTGAGAATGCATATGGGGATTTCAGATTCCCTGACACTACATAATACCCTTTGATTGCAATTCTTGCATAAACCACCGGAGGGTGACAAACAATAGAAAAACAGTTTAATTATCAGTTACTGTTACAGCTTAATATATATGTTTTAAAGTGTTCATTAAATACACTTATAATTTCCAATATCAGCAACCAATATGTCCAACATGTATGGGACCATTTAATACTATTTAATCTGAGTATTTTCATACTAAACCTGATATACTACTTATAATATTTTGAAAGATGTGTTTAAAAGTAGTATAAACCAATAATAGATATATGTATACAGTACAAGAACATACACAAACAAAAGTCTCAGCACCAGATAGGTTACTGAACACACCAAGTGATTTGGTAACCCGGGTATTAGGATAATCCGTAACATCTAAACATTGGTAAAAAGCCCAAATCCAGATCACGTCTCCGTTTTGAAGACTTTATCACATAAGCAGGCACCAAGTTGCAAAAACTTAAAATTCACAGTACTGTGTGTGCGCACTGTGTGTGTGTTATGAATCTTACCAGTCAACTGCGGAGGAATACACTGGAATACCCTCTCTGGTGCTGTGTCGGTCCACAGGTGCCTTGTCTCTTGCAGTTTACCTGTCCTCTTGTGGGTCACTTGCGGTAACTGTTACTTCTGACTCTGATCCCTCCTCAACCACGGCGATGTCTAATGACATCACCAGTGCCTCCATCTCTCGTGCCGCTTATGCTGTTAAGTTGTGATATATCCATAGAACTTCCCAAGGTCTGATACGGAACCTTTCTTTTAACCTGTGCTCTCTCTTTCTCCCCCAACTCCAGAAGTAGTTATATGAAACACACAAATGAGAGGAGCACCAGGCAGATCCACCAATAAAAAGTAACTTTTATTTTCAGCTTCAGCAGCTTCCATTAAAATACTTCAAACGTACTTTACAACAACATCATACACAGATAGAACAGCGTTTCTATCTAACGCGTTTCGGCGATAGCCGTAGCCATAGCATAAAGAAACTATACACATTAATTGTATTTAAAATGCCTTCCTTGTTCTGATAGGTTAATTAAAAACATTGTGCTGACTATCTGATTGGGTCTGATGTGTGTGCTGTGAAAAGTCCCCTTACATGTAACTGAGCAAATGTGAAATTGGAAACCTTCAATATGTAACTCTTTAGCTGCTGATAGTGTTAAATAACCTATCACTAGTATTTCTTCAGCAATACTTAACAGTTTCCAATCCGTCATGATATGTGTAGTTGCTACATTTACATAAACCGTTATTTTTATACTCACAAGTCTAGAATAGTGTAACACTTTGATACAGACATTATGTATTTACATTTGAAAGAAAGTATCTTCACATTTTATGAATGTTCTTATATTCAACTATATCACTCGTGATAAACCAAAGTTCAGCTTATGTCATATAAAACCTTATAAAACACATGCTACTTGAGTTAAAACCTACTACATCACAAAATACATTCCATAGATATTTCCAATTTAATACATAAAAAAACATGGAAAAAAAAACACACCAGCACCAAACATTGTATTAAACTTAATTATATCTGGAATTGACTGTTATGTGCTAAAACTTAACAGTTTAATGAACTAGTACATGCCTTCTTGCATTTACTGAATAACATAATATGCACAAAGAGAACAAAACGAAGCAAAAATAAATCAATCAGATGTGACAAAATTGAGGTTAGAACATATTTCACAGTTTGACTGGTTATTTCTAGGTATTAGTTGCTGTAGTTAATTTATTAATTTATCTTTGCCAAAAAATAATCACATCATACTCTGAATTTAAGCCACAAGGTATTCTGGTTTTTAATTTATGAATCCAAAATATCTCCCTTAATGCCAAATTCGATTCTCGATTGTGCCCCTTTTTTGTCCCTTTGTGCTTTTTCTATTATTGTCCGTTTTAAAGAGGCAGGATTCTTGAAGTGAACAGTTTAAAAATTCAGTTTAAAAATATTGGAATAGTGGGGTCGTTATTGTACCGTTCTTTATATTAGTAATATGTTCCCTAATTCTTTCTCGGACTTCCCTTTTCGTAAGTCCAACATACTGAAGGTCACATATGGTCAATAACTAAACTGCATCTGTTTCCCTGCAATTTAAACACATTTTGTGACCATATATTTCTCCTGTTGCTGAACATCTAAAAGAGTCTCCTTCCTGCAAAAACTCACAAGCTTTGCATGTAAAATTACTTCAGTGAAATGTTCCTTTGAATGTGAGCCATGAACTTTGTGTGGACACTGTCTTTCTCAATTCCGTGGGTGCAATCTGATTCCCTATAGACATGCCTTTTTTAAAAGAGAACCTACAACCCTGTCATGCAACCTTAATCAATTTCTCATCCGCTGTATAAAAGGAGTAGATGCTTTTGTATTATATTGCATATTTGATAATATTGATTGCTGTACTGGGTGACAAATGTTACTCTGTCATCACTTTTCTGAATTCTTTTTTATCTTTTTTATCACTAAGCAGATCTTTCCTATTAGTCTTTGATATGTTGTCTTTGCAGTTTCAATTAATCTTTGTGAATAACCCCTGTCTCTCAGTTTGGCCGACAAAATGTTTATCAAATAAACCATCTGTGCTGCAATTTCTTTTTAATCTCATAAACTGCCCTTTTGCCACAGAATCAAAGACTCGCTTAGGGTGATTACTCCTAGCATGGAGCAAGGTATTGCCTGCTATTGGTTTTGAATATACTTCCGTTAATATAGGCCCTTAAGGAGTTCCTCTCATTTTTACATCTAAATAGTGAATCTCTTTTCTGTTAAATTCAAACGTGAATTTTATGCCTACATCATTTCTATGATGCAAAATCCTGGGCACTTTCTAAATTGCCATCCCATATACAGATCAGAACATCTATGTAGCGACGGTAATAGATGATTTTGTTCTTAAGGAGGTTTTGACATCCATAGATGTGGGACAGCTCCCACCACCCCATAAAGAGGTTAGCGTAGAAGGGGGCAAATTTTGCCCCCATAGCTGTCCCACATCTCTGGAGGTAAAAAGCCCCCTCAAAGGTAAAACAATTGGGAGTTAGTAAATATTTTGTTATTCGAGAGACAAATGTACAGAACTTTTCGCTATACCCCTCTATTCTGCTCATAAAAAATCTATAGCTTTAAGCCCATTGTGTTAGGAATAGAAGAGTACAAAGCTTGTACATCTACAGTAATCCAGACATAACCCGTTTTCAAATTCACTTCTTCTAATTCTTTAAGTAATTGTTTTGTGTCACGTAAATAACTGGCTAGATTTTTTACCAGTGGCTGTAAGATCTCATCTAACCATTGTGATAACCGCTCACTATAGGTCTACCTGTCATATGTTCAATGCCTTTGTGTATTTTTGGCAACAGGTTAAAATGTGGCATAACTGAGTTATCAATCAATAGAAAGTCTTTGTTATTTTGATCAAAATAGCCCTCATCAAATCCATCATCTATCAAATGGGACAATTCTATTTTGAACCTTGTTGTGGGATCATCCCCTAATTGAGTGTACTGGTTAGTGTCTCTCAATTGTCTGTGTGCTTCCTGTATAAAATGAGCTTTATCCAAACCCACAATTGAACCTCCCTTGTCCGCATTTCTTACGACTATATTATGATTATCACTGAATCACGTAATTGCAAATTTCAGTTCTTCGTTTAAATTAGTATTAACATTATCATTTCTAATTGTGTATGCCAAAGTGTTTAAATCTTGTTCAACCCTTTGCTGAAATTTCTCTAACATTGCTCCTCTGCTTTGAATTGGGTAAAAGTTAGATGGATTGCGAAATTTCGGTATACCTGTATCTGACTTATTTTGTATATCAGTTCTTTTGATATACTGGTACATTATTTAATTTGCCAGTCACCATCTTATATCACATACATACCTTGTGAGTAGTAGTCTGATGTAATTAATGATATATATATTTGTGTATCTGGTCTTATTCCATTTAGTATATTTAATATTTAATGTATAAGCTAAATGATATGATTCAGGGCACACATTATATAGGCATTCATATATCAGTATCTACTAGTCATATCTGGAACCTAATTTATATATCAGATGTCTGAAAAACAAAAGAATGTTATTTATTTCGAAATAAGTTAGATATTTTACATTCACCATATATACTTATCCAATATAATATATTACCAAAGGCAATCTCATATGTTGGTACTCTTTTGCAAAGCCCTGGTATAATAAATATTTCTGCAGAATTTCAAAGTTACAATATAGTTACAATATAAACCCAGAAGGGTTAGCCATTGTGGGATTACATCTACTACTGAAAATCTTTAAAGCGGAGTTTTGTGAGTATCCACTACCCGCACTTGACAATTAAAGGTGAGCAGTGTAACAGACAACATTGTCTCCAAAAATACAGCCTAACAGAGGAATCGGTACATTTGGATACTAAGGTACTGTGACATTGAAAAAATTGAGCCAGCAAGCATACACGTTTAAAAACAGTCTGAGAACAGACTAGAGACTAAAAACGTCCATAAAACCTTAGAAAAAAAAGGTCCATAAAACCTTAGAAAAATAAGGTCCATAAAACCTTAGAAAAATCAGTCTTGAGATATTTCTTGGCCCAGTCTTGACGTTTCAGCTTGTGTGTCTTGTTCAGTGGTGGTCGTCTTTCAGCCTTTCTTACCTTGGCCATTTCTCTGAGTATTGCACACCTTGTGCTTTTGGGCACTCCAGTGATGTTGCAGTTCTGAAATATGGCCAAACTGGTGGCAAGTGGCATCTTGGCAGCTGCACGCTTGACTTTTCTCAGTTCATGGGCAGTTATTTTGCGCCTTGGCTTTTCCACATGCTTCTTGCGACCCTGTTGACTATTTTGAATGAAACGCTTGATTGTTCAATGATCACGCTTCAGAAGCTTTGCAATTTTAAGAGTGCTGCATCCCTCTGCAAGATATCTCACTATTTTTTACTTTTCTGAGCCTGTCAAGTCCTTCTTTTGACCCTTTTTGCCAAAGAAAAGGAAGTTGCCTAATAATTATGCACACCTGATATAGGGTGTTGATGTCATTAGACCACACCCCTTCTCATTACAAAGATGCACATCACCTAATATGCTTAATTGGTAGTAGGCTTTCGAGCCTATACAGCTTGGAGTAAGACAACATGCATAAAGAGGATGATGTGGTCAAAATACTCATTTGCCTAATATTTCTGCACTCCCTGTATATCATTGAGAAATATCAATATAACAGGCAGTATATAACATTGAAATAGTTGTGTATATAAGTGCCATTATTGAGATACTCATATAGGTTGAAATAATCGCTAAATTGCCTAGAATAAAAGTCTTTTTATTTAGTATTTTTTTAAAATATTAGATTCTCATATTTTTACAACATTTTTAAATATTTTTTATTGTTTTTTCCTGACACCAGTGTCGATAGAGTCATAAATTGAACATTTTATTATTTATATTAGTAAACCACTTAACAGTTTCTACTTTATAGCGCCACCTTTTGACTTTCTTTAGTTTTACCATATACACTATTATTTGAGGAGTTTAGTGTTTTTTTAGGTGCAGCAGCTTATCTTTAGGTTGTTAGACTATTCACCCCCTTGTTGTATTTTAAGTTTACTTTAACATACAGGGAGTGCCGAATTATTAGGCAAATGAGTATTTTGACCACATCATCCTCTTTATGCATGTTGTCTTACTCCAAGCTGTATAGGCTCGAAAGCCTACTACCAATTAAGCATATTAGGTGATGTGCATCTCTGTAATGAGAAGGGGTGTGGTCTAATGACATCAACACCCTATATCAGGTGTGCATAATTATTAGGCAACTTCCTTTCCTTTGGCAAAATGGGTCAAAAGAAGGACTTGACAGGCTCAGAAAAGTAAAAAATAGTGAGATATCTTGCAGAGGGATGCAGCACTCTTAAAATTGCAAAGCTTCTGAAGCGTGATCATCGAACAATCAAGCGTTTCATTCAAAATAGTCAACAGGGTCGCAAGAAGCGTGTGGAAAAACCAAGGTGCAAAATAACTGCCCATGAACTGAGAAAAGTCAAGCGTGCAGCTGCCAAGATGCCACTTGCCACCAGTTTGGCCATATTTCAGAGCTGCAACATCACTGGAGTGCCCAAAAGCACAAGGTGTGCAATACTCAGAGACATGGCCAAGGTAAGAAAGGCTGAAAGACGACCACCACTGAACAAGACACACAAGCTGAAACGTCAAGACTGGGCCAAGAAATATCTCAAGATTTTTCTAAGGTTTTATGGACTGATGAAATGAGAGTGAGTCTTGATGGGCCAGATGGATGGGCCCGTGGCTGGATTGGTAAAGGGCAGAGAGCTCCAGTCCGACTCAGACGCCAGCAAGGTGGAGGTGCAGTACTGGTTTGGGCTGGTATCATCAAAGATGAGCTTGTGGGGCCTTTTCGGGTTGAGGATGGAGTCAAGCTCAACTCCCAGTCCTACTGCCAGTTTCTGGAAGACACCTTCTTCAAGCAGTGGTACAGGAAGAAGTCTGCATCCTTCAAGAAAAACATGATTTTCATGCAGGACAATGCTCCATCACACGCGTCCAAGTACTCCACAGCGTGGCTGGCAAGAAAGGGTATAAAAGAAGAAAATCTAATGACATGGCCTCCTTGTTCACCTGATCTGAACCCCATTGAGAACCTGTGGTCCATCATCAAATGTGAGATTTACAAGGAGGGAAAACAGTACACCTCTCTGAACAGTGTCTGGGAGGCTGTGGTTGCTGCTGCACGCAATGTTGATGGTGAACAGATCAAAACACTGACAGAATCCATGGATGGCAGGCTTTTGAGTGTCCTTGCAAAGAAAGGTAGCTATATTGGTCACTGATTTGTTTTTGTTTTGTTTTTGAATGTCAGAAATGTATATTTGTGAATGTTGAGATGTTATATTGGTTTCACTGGTAAAAATAAATAATTGAAATGGGTATATATTTGTTTTTTGTTAAGTTGCCTAATAATTATGCACAGTAATAGTCACCTGCACACACAGATATCCCCCTAAAATAGCTATAACTAAAAACAAACTAAAAACTACTTCCAAAACTATTCAGCTTTGATATTAATGAGTTTTTTGGGTTCATTGAGAACATGGTTGTTGTTCAATAATAAAATTAATCCTCAAAAATACAACTTGCCTAATAATTCTGCACTCCCTGTATGTTTCTTCTAGCCAGCATGATGTGTATTAGGCCTTTAAATGAATCCTCCCCTGCCTACCATACAAGTGTTAATTACTTCATCCTGAGCTTCAAAGGTCAGTTTAGACTGCCTGTCTCATTTCAGACTGTCCCTGACATTGCAGGGGGTCGTTATCTAGGTCTGGAGCTTGTAGGCAGGAAACTCCATATATGGGCGTTCAGATCTTTTTATCTACACAAATGTTTGTTTCTTTTGTTCTCTGATGTTCTGTAATCAGAAAAAGGGGGATTGGCCTGTTGTGGCTATTGCCCACTCAACTCATGTCAGGGGAGATATTAGCTGCATGAAATATTAAATAGTGATATGTATTTTATTCAATGCTACTTCACAGGTACCCTGACATACTATATACTTATTTAATAGACTTTTTAATACGTTTTTATATGCACGATAACTAATTAGCAAGGTTTTCCTTATTTCAAGATTGTGATCCTATATAAGTATTGAACTATTTTATACAACCCCCCAGAGCCTGTACATTTACGGGTGTCACTCTCCTTTGTCCTGTATTTTAATATATGTTATTACATCCATACATCTTTAACAATACATTAAGAGTATGAGGCCCATTTATCAAGCTCCGTATGGAGCTTGAAGGGCCGTGTTTCTGGCGAGTCTTCAGACTCGCCAGAAACAAAAAATTATGAAGCAGCGGTCTAAAGACCGCTGCTCCATAACCCTATCCGTCTGCTCTGATGAGGTGGACAGGAATCGCCGCAATTCAACCCGATCGAATACGATCGGGTTGATTGACACCTCCCTGCTGGCAGACGATTGGCCGCGAGTCAGCAGGGGGCGGCGTTGCACCAGCAGCTCTTGTGAGCTGCTGGTGCAATGCTGAATAAAGAGAGCATATTGCTCTCCGCATTCAGCGAGGTCTTGCAGACCTGATCCGCACTGTCGGATCAGGTCCGCAAGACCTTTCATGAATAGGCCTCTGTATCACAACCATATATATGTGACAATATAATAAAAGTACATGTTGTTCATCCATATCTGTGACTTTGTAATGAATATTTGTAACAATATAATAGTTGAGTACATTGCTTAACCAAACCAAGTGGCCTATATTGTCCAGGTACCTGGACTCAGTGCAATAAATGACCATAGGTTAAGAGATCATGAATAAAGCTTCCTTGGTACTATAGATAATAATTCCTGTATTAGTCATTGGATTCCAAGTCCTCAAGTCATAGTCCATAGAGCTATCTTACCCAGGGCATCCTGCAAAAAGGGATATCCCAGAGAAGATACAACATTTTACATGTGTTAGGGTAAGTTGATGCCAAATAAACAAGCACAGTTTCTCCAAAATATAGGCAAAAGGAAGGGGGGGTGAGGAGGATAAATGTAGTTGAGATAGGTGAAGAAAAGGTGTTAGCGCACGTCTTGAGCACAATATACGGGGCCCTATGTTCTCCTCCCTTTGTGTTTCACTTCTTGTGTATATATAAAAAAGATGATACTAACGGTGAGGGTTACTGTGATGTAGTACCCTCTTGTTTCCACATGTCAAGCAGGGTTTCATGTAGATAGATGGTACCATTTTTAAAGTGGAAATATCTCTCCAGCTGTAGAAATGTATCAAGTTGCACAAGACATTTTTTGTGCAATCCTGCTCCCTGTTCTTGCCCAAACAATTGCACAAAACTAAGGGTTGTTAATCACCATGGTAGAAACAGTCTGGGGTGATTTAACTTTGTCTTCTCTGAGGTGCTGGGGATGCTAGGACTCAATGGTCATAAGAATGCTACTTCTTAACTTTCGGTTGCAGGAAAGGAGGCCAAGAGCATAGATTCCACCAGGCGTTTCAAGCATTATCCCTGAACTGTTTTCATGATTCAGATAGAGGATTCAATTTTAAACAACTTTCCAATTTACTAAGTTATTATCAATTTTGCTTCTTCTCTTAGTATCCTTTATTGAACAAGCAGCAATGCACTACCTGGAGCTAGCTGAACACACCGGTAATGATAAGAGGTATATATGTGCAGCCACCAATCAGCAGCTAGCTCCTGAGCCTACTTAGGCATGCTTTTCAACAAAGGATACATAGAAAACAAAGCAAAGCTATTCAAAATTGTGTGCTCTATCTGAATCATAAAAAAAAAGTATTTAGGTTTTATGTCCCTTAAAAACCTTCAGGCACATTTTAGTTATATATAAATTTACATATGCTTGTCCTTTAAATTAGAGGCAATTACAACAAATGTCTCTTGCAGGTTTGCTGCAGAGTCCAACCCAAATACTAACCATACTTTATAATCACATATTGTTCATATTATTTTTTAAACTGTGGAAAGTCTTGAGATGAATCATAGATTTGACTGCGTCAATAACAAAAATTTATTAAGGCCAGTTTATTAGTTGAGAGCAAAATATTGCTTCCACAAAAGCTATATTTGAGCTCAACTTAGTAATACCAGGGCATGCAAATGTACGCTGGAATTACTAGTTAGGTGCAATACGAAAGCGACCTTGCGTTTGCATTGCACAGAAGCATTGCGCTCACGAGAGCATGCTTCCATAGGCTGTAATGGGAGCCACATTCTCATGCTGTAAGACACGGCATGAGAATTAGAGCAAAATAAAGGACTTTATTTTTGGGGCATTTTGGGTACTTTTAGAAAATTGACCAGAGATCAGATCTCTGGTTAATTTTCTGAGCGTTAGTTGTTACCGCAAATTTGACGTTTGTGCGTGCGTGCGTGATAAATTAGCTCTACCCTTGTAATCTAGCCCTAAATTATTTACATGAAACACCACATTTAAACATAATGCTATTAGATATCAACAGTAGCTAATAGTAAGTTTGGGCTGTACAACCCCAGCAGAGTTTTGGGAAGCAGCAAATAATTCTTTGGCTTGTCTTTCAACACCAGAATCAGTACCTAATACACATTCTTGATGACAAACTCAGATTATGGCCCCTAGTTATCAAGCCGTCAACCTCAAATACTCTGGAATTCCGCAGCGTATTTGTGGCGAGGCTGATTCGCCTTAGTTATCAAGCCCTAGACACCGGCAAAAGTAGAATTTTGTGATGTAAGCTTCGATCCGCCGGACTCAGTCCGACACAGATAGATGCTTACGTCACTACAGATGTTCCGCACACAAGTGTGGCACAATCTGACTACTTTTGCTAGTTATCAAAAAACTAGCAGGTACGCTCGGCACTTTTCCGGACCAGCGTACCTGGTTTTCAAACCGCCGCCCTGGAGGCGGCGGATCCCATAGGAATCAATGGGAGTCTGACCATAGCGAAAGTTCATGTTCGCTGCAGCCATACATCCCATTGATTCCTATGGTAGTTTCTACACCTAACACCCTAACATGTACCCCGAGTCTAAACACCCCTAATCTGCCCCCCCCCTACACCGCCGCAACTAAATAAAGTGTTTACCCCCTAAACCGCCGCTCCCGGAGCCCACCGCAAGCTATAATAAATATGTTAACCCCTAAACCGCCGCTCCCGGTCCCCACCGCAACTATTATATATGTATTAACCCCTAAACCGCCACTCCCGGACCCCGCCACCACCTACATTATACCTATTAACCCCTATCCTGCCCCCCCCTACACCGCCGCAACTATAATAAATGTATTAACCCCTATCCTGCCCCCCCTACACCGTCGCCACCTATAATAAATGTATTAACCCCTATCCTGCCCCCTTACACCGCCGCCGCCATTGTAATAAAATTATTAACCCCTAAACCTAAGTCTAACACTAACCCTAACACCCCCCTAACTTAAATATTAATTAAATAAATCTAAATAATATTTCTCTTATTAACTAAATTATTCCTATTTAAAAATAAATACCTACCTTTAAAATAAACCCTAATATAGCTACAATATAAATAATAATTATATTGTAGCTATCTTAGGATTTATTTTTATTTTACAGGCAACTTTCAATTTAATTTAACTAGGTACAATAGCTATTAAATAGTTATTAACTATTTAATAGCTACCTAGTTAAAATAAAGAGAAATTTACGTGTAAAATAAAAATTAACCTAAGTTACAATTACACCTAACACTACACTATACTTTAATAAATTATTCCTATTTAAAACTAAATACTTACCTGTAAATAAACCCTATGATAGCTACAATGTAATTAATAATTACATTGTAGCTATTTTAGGATTTATATTTATTTTACAGGTAACTTTGTATTTATTTTAGCTATTTAGCATAGTTATTAAATAGTTATTAACTATTTAATAACTACCTAGCTAAAAGAAATACAAAATTACCTGTAAAATAAATCCTAACCTAAGTTACAATTAAACCTAACACTACACTATCATTAAATTAATTAAAGAAATTACCTACAAATAACTACAATTATGTAATTGTAATTTAAGTGATAATTGTTTTTATTAAACATTTTATATTTTACTAGTAGCACAGCATTTTTGGTATTTTATTTTCTGCCATTTATGCACTGATATTTTCATTGACTGGAGTTCGAATCCCAAGTTGCTTTTTGGAGCCATTGTGAATCTAACACTCTAGCCCAGAGGATTACCTGTGAATACAGTGTTCTGGACAGCTGATAAGTGCCCAGGAGGTCTTTGTGGCACTTCTCAAGTGCCCTACATCTCGTGAGTACATTTCAATATTTGCGCATTTGTTAGTGTTCTCACTGATACGCACTATTGTGGCACTTTTGTGATTTTGTCTTGCACAGCCTAACACTGAAGCAACATTGGCCTAATTACAGCTAGCTGGACGGCTGCAAATAGTTCAGAAGGCATATGTGGCACTTCTCAAGTGCTGGAAATCTTGTAAGTAAGATCTATTTGGGGGCTTGGCCTTCTACATTGTAAACGATACACACCATTTGGCGCCTCTTCTCTTCTTCTTTTTAACAGAATCTGCGACTGCCAACATCGATCTGGAATGAGTTTGCTGCCTGGAGATCTGTGAAATATCTCCTAGAGTGTGGACTATCTTTTGATATAACTATATATGAGATGGTCATATTATGAATTTACTATTTAATAACATCTAAGGATATATATATCCACATCATATATAGATTGTCACGATATTTATATACAATTTATTGTCTTGATACATACCAAAGCAATTTTTGAAACATTACACAGTCACCGCAAAGTTGCAGTGCACATTACTCTAACACTAACACCATTACTTTTATTTAGAGGGCGCATCTGATTTTTTTCTTTAACAATTAAACCTAACACTACACTATCATTAAATTAATTAAAGAAATTACCTACAAATAACTACAATTAAAATTAAATTAAATAAACTAACTAAAGTACAAAAAATAAAAATATAAGTTACAAACATTTAAAAAATATTACAACAATTTTAAGCTACTTACACCTAATCTAAGCCCCCTAATAACATAACAAAGCCCCCCAAAATAAAAAAATTCCCTACCCTATTCTACTTTAAAAATTTACCAGCTCTATTACCTTACCAGCCCTTAAAAGGGCCTTTTGTGGGGCATGCCCCAAAGAAAACAGCTCTTTTGCCTGTAAAATAAAAATACAACCCCCCAACATTAAAACCCACCACCAACATACCCCTAATCTAACCCAAACCCTCCTTAAATAAACCTAACACTACCCCCATGAAGATCATCCTACCTTGAGCCGTCTTCAGCCAGCCGACCACCGATGGAACCGAAGAGGAGATCCAGAGTGGCAGAAGTCATCATCCAAAGGGCGCTGAAGAAGTCTTCCATCCAATGAAGTCATCATCCAGGCGGTGCTGAAGAGGTCTTCCATCCAATAGAAGTCTTCATCCAGGCGGCATCTTCAATCTTCATCCATCCGGAGCGGAGCCATCTTCAGACGAGCCGACGTGGAGCCATTCTCTTCTTCCCGATGACTAACGACGAATGAAGGTTCCTTTAAGGGACGTCATCCAAGATGGCGTCCCTTCAATTCCGATTGGCTGATAGGATTCTATCAGCCAATCGGAATTAAGGTAGGAACAATCTGATTGGCTGATCCAATCAGCCAATCAGATTGAGCTTGCATTCTATTGGCTGATCGGAACAGCCAATAGAATGCGAGCACAATCTGATTGGCTGATTGGATCAGCCAATCGGATTGAACTTCAATCTGATTGGCTGATTCAATCAGCCAATCAGATTTTTCCTACCTTAATTCCGATTGGCTGATAGAATCCTATCAGCCAATAGGAATTGAAGGGACGCCATCTTGGATGACGTCCCTTAAAGGAACCTTCATTCGTCGGTAGTCGTCGGGAAGAAGAGGATGGCTCCGCGTCGGCTTGTCTGAAGATGGCTCCGCTCCGGATGGATGAAGATTGAAGACGCCGCCTGGATGAAGACTTCTATCAGATGGAAGACCTCTTCAGCGGTGCCTGGATGATGACTTCATCGGATGGAAGACTTCTTCAGCGCCCCTTGGATGATGACTTCTGCCGCTCCGGATCTCCTCTTCGGTTCCATCGGTGGTCGGCTGGCTGAAGACGGCTCAAGGTAGGATGATCTTCAGGGGGGTAGTGTTAGGTTTATTTAAGGGGGGTTTGGGTTAGATTAGGGGTATGTGGGTGTGGGTTTTAATGTTGGGGGTTGTATTTTTATTTTACAGGCAAAAGAGCTGTTTTCTTTGGGGCATGCCCCGCAAAAGGCCCTTTTAAGGGCTGGGAAGGTAATAGAGCTGGTAAATTTTTAATGTAGAATAGGGTAGGGATTTTTTTTTTTGGGGGGGGGCTTTGTTATTTTATTAGGGGGCTTAGATTAAGTGTAAGTAGCTTAAAATTGTTGTAATATTTTTTAAATGTTTGTAACTTATTTTTTTTATTTTTTGTAACTTAGCTTTTTTTATTTTTTGTACTTTAGTTAGTTTATTTAATTTAATTGTAGTTATTTGTAGGAAATTTATTTAATTAATTTAATGATAGTGTAGTGTTAGGTTAGGATTTCTTTTACAGGTAATTTTGTATTTCTTTTAGCTAGGTAGTTATTAAATAGTTAATAACTATTTAATAACTATTCTAAATAGCTAAAATAAATACAAAGTTACCTGTAAAATAAATATAAATCCTAAAATAGCTACAATGTATTTATTAATTACATTGTAGCTATCTTAGGGTTTATTTTACAGGTAAGTATTTAGTTTTAAATAGGAATAATTTATTAAAGTGTAGTGTAGGTGTAATTGTAACTTAGGTTAGTTTTTATTTTACAGGTAAATTTCTCTTTATTTTAACTTGGTAGCTATTAAATAGTTAATAACTATTTAATAACTATTGTACCTAGTTAAAATAAATTGAAAGTTGCCTGTAACATAAAATTAAATCCTAAGATAGCTACAATATAATTATTATTTATATTGCAGCTATATTAGGGTTTATTTTAAAGGTAAGTATTTAGTTTTAAATAGGATTAATTTAGTTAATAAGAGAAATATTATTTAGATTTATTTAATTAATATTTAAGTTAGGGGGGTGTTAGGGTTAGTGTTAGACTTAGGTTTAGGGGTTAATAATTTTATTGCAGTGGCGGCAGTGTGGGGGGGCAGGATAGGGGTTAATAAATTTATTATAGGTGGCGACGGTGTAGGGGGGCAGATTAGGGGTTAATAAGTTTAATATAGGTTGCGGCGGGGTCCGGGAGCGGCGGTTTAGGGGTTAAACTATTTATTTAGTTGCGGCGAGGTCCGGGATCCGCAGGATAGGGGTTAATAACTTTATTATTGGTGGCGGCGGTATAGGGGGGCAGGATAGGGGTTACTAGGTATAATCCCGGTGTCCGGGAGCGGCGGTTTAGGGGTTAATACATTTATAGGAGTTAAGTTAATAACTTTATTTAGTTGTGGGGGGCTCCGGGGGCGCCAGTATAGGGGGTAGAACAGTGTAGTTAGTGTGGGTGCTTAGTGACAGGCTAGCAATAAAGCTGTCAAAAAGCCGAAGAGCAGCGAGATCGGATGAGTGATAACTATCACAGTCCGCTGCTCATCGCCCCGTACTTGGTGCGCGGCTTTTTGACAGTTTTTTTGATAACTTAGGCAAAATTTTTCAGGTCCGCAGCGGCGATGGTAGGTGAGCTTAGGCGGGCGTATTGGAACGGCGAAGGCAGGTAAAGTAGACGGCTTGATAACTAGGCCCCTATATCTTTGCACTCATTGGTAGGTAAGTTCTATGCATAGTACATAGTCTTCGTACCAATTAGAGCCCCCTCAAACTCTGTTATTGGCACCCAGAATGTGCATGTGGTGCTGAAAATAAAAACGAATGTTAACCTTTTCTTTTTTTTTTTGCATTCCTATATATCATGAAAATGTATGCTGGGGCTGTATATTCCTAGTATACTTTGTATTCCGTATCCCTTTAAAGGAATAGTAAACTCAAAAATCCCTTGTGAGAAAGCAGCAAATAGACATTTTATTTCAAGAACAATAGTTAATGTGATATTGAAGGGTCTGCTTGTGCAGTTTTCATACTCAAGTATCAATTACTTACTGGCTAATAAGAACAACTCCCACATCTATATTGGTGAACAAGGACAAAAACTCAAAAGCATTGAAAGTACCTTTTAATATACAACAAATATTAAATATTTCAAAGTCAGATTAGTATGAAACACATGCACATGACACAGCAACAAAGGAATGAATTCTACATACACATAATAAATAGACATATGAATAAAATTCAATACGCACATTTTGACAATGTCAGCTCATTAAACGGACATGTAAATAAACTCCATATTTAATCTGTAGAAAACTTATAGGCGATGTTCTGCATTTTCCTAATACATTTTATTATGGAATAATTATTTAAAGTATTCCTATATATCATTGTTGTGTCTTGAATCCTTTCATATATTAAGGATTCATTATAGTTTTTCCATCAGTTAAGTTAATGTAACCTGCACTATCTGGGTATGCTTATGAAAAATATTGAATTATTAGAGTCCTCTAGTGTACTCTTATTTTTTATACTCAGAGTTTACTTATTCTTAAATGTAAACATTTATTAAAATACCAAATAATAATATAGAAGCAGATAGAAACAATATCTTCACATTTCAAGCATTCATAGTGCAAAATTTGGTAGGGTCCATTATAGTGGAAAAATGACATGCACTAATTCAACACTAGCAACCTTTCATTGCTAATAAGTTAAACACATAGTTAAAGTACCACTCAGAAGACACAGAGAACTGCTGGCCTCATGTGGGTCCCAATCAACAGATGCCCTTAACTTAAAACATGCATTTATTTGTGCAACATCAAAATTATATTAATATCCCTAAAGGTCTTCATTTGAAAGAGGGTGTGTCCCTATTCCAAATTTGAGTACTCTTGAAAGACATTATAGTCAGGTGATTACTGTGGTAACCGATACCTTGTGCCTTACAAATATATGGGGTTAACCTTAAAAGATGTATAGAACAGTCTACTACTGAACAAATGAAATGCTTTAAAGTAATAGTGCATTTTATTATTGCAGTCATGCCCTACAATATGGCGAATGTCCAGTGCTAAGAAGCATAACTCCTCATATAGTTAGTTTCACACATCAGTATCTCTTTGTGTAAACATCTGAACCAATTGAGAATTATGTTCCAGAAAACTATATGTTGGATGGCATTTTTGGTTCATGAATAGATTTTTCTTTAGCTTTTTGGTTTTCAGACTAGATTTTTATTGATGGATTCTGGTGTTGATTTTCTTTCTTTATAACTTTCTTAAGAAATCTTTGACCAAAGGTCTACAGACAATCAATGCAAAGAGATATACATTAAATGTCAATTTAACTAATTAAAAAAACTAATTGAATTGAATTAATAATTACAAAACATCAATAACTCATAAGCCGTATGTAGCATGTCATTTCTTGGTGCGGTACCATTATGAAGTCAGCTGACATCAGCATGTTGTTTTGCATAACATAAGAGTGGTGTTTATTGCTATGAAACAGAAAACCTTCACATTATACTAAAACCAAACATTACAAAAAAATGTAATAAATAGATTTTACAGTTAGATAAAGATAAGGGATTATTAGTGACTGTAATTTATTCACATCATTGATTTAAAGACTCATTAAGCAAAATAAAAGAGCCTTGATACTTACAGTTATGACAGTTGTTTAAAAATTGGTCAAATAAAACCACAGTTTTTGACTACTTTTTATTAACTAGCAGTATATGTACTGTAACTGTTTTTAAGGTTGGTAGTCTTTAGCATTAAATTCTTAAAGAAAAAAGAAAAAGAAAAGCGTACTGTACATAATTCTTAAAGGGACACTTAAGTCAAAATTAACTTTTATGTTTCAGAAAGAGCATGCAGTTTTAAGACACTTTCAAATTTACTTCAATTATCAAAATTTGTAGTCTTTTTATATTCACACTTTCAGGGAACAAGTTCCTACTGAGCATGTGCACAAGCTCACATGGTATACGTATACTAGTCTGTGATTGGCTGATGTCTGTCACATGATACAGGGGGACGGCAAAATGGGAGAAAAAATGTATTTGTCAGATATAAATCTACTGCTTATTTGGATTTCAGAGTAGGTGTTATTGCCTTGTTTTTTATTATGCACTTGTTAATTATGCAATTCTACATCATTGAGTGGTCCTTTAAGAAAATGCAAAGGAAGATATTAGTATGTTTATACATTTAAATATTAATATATATTCCCGCACACACAAAAATGACACCATAACCAAAAGAAGCATCCGTATTCCTTATAATATAAAAAAAACATGACCTGGGCGTCCCCAGATTATAAAAAAAAAAAATAAGAGATAAATTTAGCCTACATTGCATATACAATTTAACCAATTACTTGGTAGCAAGATTAAAGCATTTCTGCCAATCTAAATGTTATAAGCACTTCTGTTAATGGTGTATGCAAAATGTTCCTGTAGTGAACCTCTGGTAACCGGTGTTCTAAAATTTTCCTTGACCTCATAAGAATGCTGGACCGCGTCAATCCCGGGACACTACTCATACTCTCTAATGCGTCACCGCATTATCCAGCGCATCACCACATTCCAATCACCGCAGTCCAGCATTCTTATGGGGCCAAGAACAAGAATGTGAATGTGCTAAACCGCAGAACCTAAAGTCTAACTACACACACTGTATATACGATGGGCACTGTAATTCCCCCATCTTCACCATTTTTTTTCTTCTGCCTGGGGGGTTCAAGGGGGTCGCCACGCCAATCCTCTGGCATCCATCCCAAGTAAACCTTGGGTAATGAGGTTTACAAGGGGGGCTTCGTCCACCTTGAACCCCCCCCAGGCGGAAACAAAAAAGATAGTGAGGATGGGGGAATTACAGTGCATCTTATATATGTTTGATGCAGTGACTCGATGAAGTGCATGCGCTCTGAGGGGATTTGCAAATAAAGTCCAGCAGCACCACAGTAGTTTATCTTTCAAACTTTATTAGTACCTGGAGGTAAGAAGATGACGTTTCGGGCTCAGTAGCCCTTAATTATGATTAAGGGCTACTGAGCCTGAAACGTCATCTTCTTACCTCCAGGTACTAATAAAGTTTGAAAGATAAACTACTGTGGTGCTGCTGGACTTTATTTGCTTTTGATGTATGGGAGTCTTTGAGCAGTGGCTCCTCCAGCTTTGGACACCCTATTTTTATCACTGGTGCTTGAGTCGTTTTGGGACTGTGGACTGAGGGGATTTGCAGTCAGACAGCTGAGCGGTGTCACCAGAAGTGACGCGGTCCAGCATTCTTCTGGATCCAGTAAAATTTTAGAACACCGGCACTTAAGGGCTCCTCCCCACCAGTTAGTTTGTTGCAACATAATAATCATTTGATGTCAATATTAGTTGGGATAGTAATTATTTTATGTTGAAGTTATAGCGGCACTTAAAGGAATATGAAACCCAATTATTTTCTTTCATAATTCAGATCCAGCATGCAATGTTAAACACATTTCTAATTTACTTCCGATATAAATTTTTCTGCGATTTCTTGGTAGGTTTTGTCGAAAAGCAGGGACCTATGCTTAGAAGCCGGACCATTTCTGGAGCACTATATGGCAGCAGTTTTGCAAGAATGTTATCTATTTGCAAGAGCACTATTTCCTGCCATGTACTGCTCCTGATACCTACCTAGGTATCTCTTCAACACAGAATATCATGGACAAAACAAATTTGATAATAGAAGTACATTGGAAAAAAATAAATAAATGCTTTGTCTGAATCACAAAAGAAACATTTTGGGTTTCATATCCCTTTAAGGGTAGAACCCCAAAATTCACATTTTAAATTTTATTCCAAAGTGGCTTTTAAGAATTAAAATAGTTTAATCATCTGATGGTAGAAGTTGCCTTATACCATGGATGTGTATAAGTTACAGTGTATGTGGCAGGGGTTAATCCTTAAGAGCCGCTTTGGAATAAAATTTAAATGTCGAGGTTCTACCCTTAACATTTTGCATACACCATTAGCAGAAATACTATAACATTTAGATTGGCAGAAATGGCAGTAATTGGTTGAATTGGGTATACAAGTTAGGTTAAATTTGTGTCTTATTGTTTTTATGATCTGGGGACACCCAGGTCATGGTTTTTAATATTAAAAGGAATATGGATGCTTTTTGATACATAAAGATAATTTTTGTATTTTTGCATCTATTTTTTGGTGTGTAGGAATATATATTAATATTTGAATGTATTGACACTAAGATTTGTGAAGGAATCTTTTTTGTCCCAGCACATGTAAATGAAAAAAAACTCTGCTAAAAATTTTTTGACAACATTCTTACGACCACTGCTTCTTAACTTAAATTTCAGGCGGACCTGAAACTTCGGGGGTAGATTGCAGCATCCGCTGCTTGATAAATCTTCCCCATAGAATTAACATGTTAACTTCACAATAAACTATGGAACTGTGTTTAAATGTAGGATTTTATTTTCATTGGCTGTTGGTAAGAAAGGTAATAATTATTATAATAAACACTAAGCTATTGCAGGGATACACATGATTCCAATATAAAATATACTAATTGTTCACTTTCTGTCATCCCCATAATGCAACCTAAAGGAGTTTGGTATCCATTACTGCAGAATTTCCACCAGCCAGGAATCATAGAACTTCTTTTGATTTCCTTTTTTGGCTGATGTGACCCCAACTCCTTTGTGTATAATGACGTTTTCTCAATTTGACTTTGTCTAATTGAGTCTTTACAGTCATGAAATGTATAATTGAATCAATCAATAGCTGCTCTCTTATTGCTGACACCGCATGTCAGCTTGAATGTCTCCCAGCTTAATTTTTCTACAGATAATGCTACCTTTTTCTGTCTAGCTGAAGCCATGCTTATGCTGAAACATTGCATCAGGTATCATTTTGTCCAAACACATATTAGTCATTTGAATTGCCCCAATCAATCAATTAGAAATAGGATACACATATTTTAAAAGCAGTTAAATAGGACCCACTTATAGCTGGATTGAAAAAGATCTGCCACATGAATGCACACATATTTTTATACAATCCATAAGGTAAACCATATGCAGTTGTCCATTGTTTTTACAAAAATACACACAAATATTATACTCCAACAGAAATCTTAACTTCACTCAAGAAAACATCTCATTGTGTATTTCCATGGAAATCCCAAGAAAGTTTGTCATTTATTAAGTTTTTTAGGGAAAACAATATGCAAATTGGTCTCTTGTATGCTTCAGATATAAATAATTGTTGTAGCAGAATGATCTGATAAAAAAAAAAAATAGTACCATAAAGCACTTGTAGATATGTTTTCTGTGTGCGCTACTGTCTTAGCACAATCTGCCTTATTGCTTGAAATGGAGTTCTCCAGCAAACAGATGGAGATTTTTTGTAGTGTCATTTGTGTGGCCAAAATACAGTATGTCTGCATATTTTTTGAATAACGATTCATGACAATACGGCTGCTGTTAGGTGTTATTTTCAGGGGGACAGAGTGTCAGTCAGCACTTGGCCTGGAGCATACCGTATAAGCTGGAAATGAATGGGTTACTTGATAACAGGATATCCCAGAGAACAGAAATCAGACCACGCA